>NC_138225.1:23739193-23964193 GCF_964197995.2 Scardinius erythrophthalmus | reverse complement strand
ATACCTGAGCTGTGTGAAAGAGCATAAAATGAGAAAGACCCTGACCAAGTACAGGCTGAGTGACCACAGTCTGGCTGTAGAGAGAGGCCGGCACAGGCAGAGATGGCAGCCGAGAGAGCAGAGACTGTGTTCACTGTGCCCTCAGAGAGAGGTGGAGACAGAAGAACACTTCCTGATACACTGTGATCACTATCACAGCATTAGATCAGACTATTTCACTAGATTCCAACAACTAGAACCAAATTTTATGGCACTACCAAATTCAGAAAAATTAAAGCATATTCTGGGAGAAAACTCCAGCTCAATCACAACAGCAGCAAAATATGTGTCAGCCTGCCACAAACTACGAGAGTCAGCCAGTGGACAAAACTAAAGTCAGAATCATCCTTATCTTGTCTGAATGTTGGTACAAATGTACAAAGGTGTTTTTTTTTTTTTTTTTTTTTTTTATATATAAATGTATTCATGCATTTGTTTACTGATTGATTTATTGAATTTATTGATTATTTGTGTATGTAATGTCCATTTATGTAATGGCCAATGCTTTGGCAATACTGTACAAGTCATGCCAATAAAGCTCATTTGAATTTGAATTTGAGAGAGAAGAGAGAGAGAGATAGGAGAGAGAGAGAGAGAGAGAGAGAGAGAGAGAGAGAGAGAGAGAGAGAGAGAGAGAGAGAGAGAGAGAGAGAGAGAGAGAGAGAGAGAGAAAAAAAGTACCAAAATGGAGAGGGTTAATGTGGTTAGAGGGGAGGGGTTGAAAAGGAAGAGGATTCATGATGTCAGATAGGCTACACATATACAAAAATTCTCACCAATTATGATAAGCAGATGTTATGGCAGATAACTGATAGAATAGATGATATTAAAACTGTACACTATTTTGTCTAAATAAATTAAATCACTAAAAACAAAAATCAATAATAACATTAATCTAAATGTCAAAATAGAAGAAATGATATGGAGTTTAGAGATTTGTATTTATTGTAGTGACATCTGCCCAGGGTTGTCAAAAGAATCGGTCGATACTGAAATTTTAAAAACAATGTGACGATACCAACATTTCTGCAGTACCGGGAAGTACAGAGTACAGGGTATATATGGGATCCGCTGATAGCTGGCTGCTTTCAAATACTACCTGTGTATCTGTGGAAGCAATCTGTGAAGCACGTCAAAGGTTTCGATTTACAATGTATTTTTGAAGCGTTAATCATTGTAGCCAATCACAGACATATCTGTTGACCGTGTGAACACAATGGCCAATCAGAGATGTTTAAGTTAGTCAGAATCCGTTGGAACAACACTACCTGGAATCAAGTAAATAAAGTAAATATTTACTTCAAACCTTAATGGGTCATCTTTTAAGAAGGGTTAACATTAGAAAGAGCAGGAAGATGACTTCATGATTCAGGTGGCTGAAGTTACCATGAGGGTTTTGCATAGAGAAAAGCAAAACCACATTTAAGCTTTGACCAAAAGACTCAAGAGGACTGTTCGTTTACATTCCAGTTGTCCTTTCCCACACACACACACACACACACACTGTTATTTTCTCTCCCACAAGAAGCACATGTCCAAAACCCTTAGCGTTAAAACAACAAGGGGCCAAGACCAGCACATTCCTGCTAGACCATATGAAGAAAGCAGTCAATCACACATGATTAAACACACACTCAAGCTCTCTTAGCATTCACGCCACAAACAATTAAACATGCGCATATAAACATTGGAGAAAATGTGTTTTTAAAATATTTCAACTATCCTTTTAGTTTACAACTCTTACTTTTAAAAGAATCCAACTTTTCTGGTAAATCCTCCTCATCCCGGTACTTCTGATCTTCCATAAACTCCTGCAAATAAAGAGAGTGAAAAAGTGAGCATGATCTCTAACTGGAAAAGACAGGGTGGATGAATGATTATCAAATGATTATGGCTGTTCTTCCTCATGGCAGAAGACCAGAGTGTGAGCAGAGTGCCGATTCTCCACCATGTAGTTTTATTCTCTAGAACAGTGCCTTTAAAACGTTTTGATGGACACCCAAATATAAGGATTCCCTACCTAAAACAAAGACAGCTGTATATTGACATGTATAAAGAACCATATGAGTATGTGGCTACATTGAAAACAACTGATCATTTCATTAAGGGAACCTTCTCACAGTTCCTATAACTAACGGCGGAAGTACCCACTTTTTGGCATGTTCACACAACAGGAACTGGGAACGATTTAAGTTCTAGGAACAGGGCTGGATCTAGGCATGGGCAGGGGTGGGCTGAGCCCACCCAAATGTCTGCCTTGCCCACCCAATCAGAATTTAGGCACAGATTGTGTTATTCTGTTTTTTTATGATTTGTGCATTGATTAAAAACAATCTAAGGTGGGCTGTGTGTTAAGAAGTTTGATAAAGGGCTGAAGAATACCCAACCAATCAAAAAAATAACACCAGAACATTGCAGAAGGCTGTGTTCTCTTTTCTCAGCTGAAAGTAACGGCGAGGGGTGTTATACACTCAAGCTACAGTGTGTAGCGGAAAAGCAGAGGCTGACAATCACGATTCAAAACTGGCAGAAATATTAGCGTGCTATCAAGGTCCGAATTACGGGGAGTTTTAAGTTGCTTGTAAATATTAATATACATTTCTTCTCTGACTGACTTTAAAGTGTCGTTTGGCTAGCACTAAAATGGGTCATGCCATGAGCAGTTGAAATTCGCTAGAAAACCTTGCTTATTTAAGGCGAGACACGGCAGGCAAAAACAGATTTTTCATGCAGAGGTCAGTTGAGATTTTGGGCTAGTTTACTCCTTCAATATATGTTCTTTCAAGCTGCTATAAAGAAAACGTTGAAAATATACATTAAGATGTTTATTTTATTACATTTTGTTTACTTGCGGCGGTAAGTTTCTCCCAAATTTACCAAGAAGTTAGCATTCCAACGCGACATGCCGAGTTCCCGTCTGTTTACTGAAGTCTGTCATGACTGGTATCATTGTAAAGCTCTGAGTCTCCTGCACAACGCTACGTAACCCAAATATGGGCATTTCCTTTCTATCAGTAACCAATCGTGAATGTCCAAAGGGGGATTTAAAGCTAATGACGAAATCTCATTTAGAGCTATTAAATCTTTAAATGCCGTTTTCTCAAAATTAGTTTTTTTGTCACTCACCAGTACACACATGCCTCAGCCTATGTAGCACCTATGTACACCAAACTTTCCAGTTATACACTTAGCATTATTTTGAAGATATTTTCACAGGAATTTGTTAATTAATCATTCCTGGCCTGATTTATTTGCCATTTTATTAAAAAAATATGGCGAACATTTTTTAAGGCTATGGACAATATATTTTGATTTCCTAGGTAATTGAAAGCATATATCCTGAAATCCCTCTGAAATGTATTTTTCATCTTGTGTGTAAACAAAATGAAAAAAGAATTTTGCACCTGGCTTTATCATATGTTCAGATTTATCTACTGAAAATATATGCAAAAATCACACATTTAATGACATAATGTCAAATTTGAATAATTAAACATACATATTTTAAAAACTTGTAATACATTTTTTTATATACTTGTATAAGTAATCAACTGAGGAAGTTTGATGGTGATATCTGTTATTAATTTTTTTTTTTTACCTGTAGTGTCTCGCCTTAAGAACGTGCATTTATTGCATGGATGTAGTGGTGTGCGATATCACGATTTTTGATCGTGGACGATTAAAATGTCTCCACGATCTGCTTTTGAAGAAATATCGTAGTATCGTGCTACAGTCCATTCTATCAGTGGCAGTTCTGGCGTCTCAGTCTCAACATACTGTACAATGCGACGCACATATGTTAACGCAGAGTTAGAGCTACACTCACGGGACACTGCAATTCACAAAAGTTAATTATTTCCATGTGCTTAAAAGCCTTGCCAGTTAAACATGTCATTTGCGTGCTGATGCGCTGTTCTAACATACGCTTTTCTGAGCGCATAAACCCGAAGCGCACATGCACTAAAAAGCCTGTCAAACAGCGCCTGGTAACTGGACTTAGTTATCTTTCAAGTTTATTGCGTTAATACTGTCAAATACACACGAGGTTTACATAAACACAGTTGGTTATGTCTAAAGTGAAAGCAAACATTTGAGAGAAAATTGGGTGCGTGACTTATGCGTGAATATTCGATGCGTGCCGGTCTGTGACAGTAGCCTCATAGTAAACATGCTTGTCCTTAAAGGGATAGTTCACCCCAAAATTTAAATTCTATCATTATTTACTCACTCTAAAGTTGTTCCAAACCTGTATTAATTTATTTCTTGTGCTGAATGCAAAAGATGATATTTTGAAGGGTGTGGCTATCCAGAACAGTATCCAAACTCACTGCTCTTAACTGAGAACATTAATAGTAGCTTTAATAAGAATCAATGTATAATTTATACAGTGAAGTCCATGTAGTTCTTTTTATATTTGTTCATTTAATACCTTTCTCGAATGCTAGTTAAATACACCTAATGTGGCTGAAAAAATAAAGCACTGTTTATTTCATTTGTATATTATGTTGTGTATATGCAATGTCTATCTTTGTTTTGTTTTTTATAACAAAGAAAATGACAAAGATTTTTATCTTCTCCACTTTGGCCTAAATGTCTGCCACTCTTTTTTATTTTATAAGTCAATGTCCCTATGATAACAGACTGCCGTGCATCTAATAAATTATTCAGTCAAATTATTCAGTTCAAGCTTACTGCAACAATGGAGCTGCAAACTTCACATACTTTTGAAAATGCAGCATTTATTTGATTCTGGTAAGCGCTCATTGTCACAGTTTAAGTTTTTTTTCCATGAGGGGGTTTGGTGTCACGACGGCTTGGTTTCCAGGCCGTTAAAGAACTAAACACCTCCCGGACATCCTGTAGAATTCAACCAATCAGATGACAACTTCGGAAATCCTTAAAGGATTAGTTCACCCAAAAATGAAAATTCTGTCAGTAATTACTCACCCTCATGTTGTTCCAACCCTGTAAGACTTTCGTTCATTTTCGGAACTGGTGCTGTCTCACTCCTCCACAGGCTTATGGACACTATAACTTGCTGGCCCAGAAAATGTATTAAAGACATCGTTAATATAGTCCAAGTGACTCCAGTGGCTCAATCTTAAGTTTATAAAGCGACGAGAATACTTTTTGTGCGCAAAAACAAACAAAAATAACGACTTTATTCCACTGTTCATTTCATTCTCTCTCTGTGCCTCGAGTTAGTTTACGTAGTGTTTTTTGCGCAGCGCGTCTGTGTTGCACGTCACCACGTAGGCTCACTATTGGGCGATGCTGGTCATGTGTGTGATGCGTGGTGACGTGCAACACAGACGCGCTACGCAAAAACACTACGTGAAAAGACTCGAGGCCCAGAGAGAAGGAAATGAAAAGTGGAATAAAGTTGTTGTTTTTGTTTGTTTTTGCGCACAAAAAGTATTCTCGTCGCTTTATAAACTTAAGATTGAGCCACTGGAGTCACTTGGACTATATAAACGATGTCTGTAATACATTTTCTGGGCAAGCAAGTTATAGTGTCCATAAGCCTGTGGAGGAGTGAGACAGCACTCAGATTTCATCAAAAATATCTTAATTTGTGTTCTGAAGATGAATGAAAGTCTTACGGGGTTGGAACAACATGAGGGTGAGTAATTACTGACAGAATTTTCATTTTTGGGTGAACTATCCCTTTAAGTGTTTCCAGTTAAGTGTTCCATTTGCATCAGACATTTAGTCAGCGGTCGTCTGAGGCTGAGACTACCTAATGAGTGACTTAAAGGTTCTCATACCTTTCTGCCAATGAACCTGTATAACTTTTTTTAACTAAGGATTTTTAAATATATCATATTAGAAAAAGCTGGTTAAATATTTTAGAGCCATTGCCCATATAAATTCATTCAGATTTTATTAACCTTTTCAGATAATTCTCTGATTTTTCTAGGCTTTGTGGGATGCCTTTACATTTGTCAGTTTTGCATGGTGTGATATTTCTAACATAATCAGGCCGAAACAAAGTTCATTTAGGGAGTTCGAAACAGGTTACCAAAGCCATCATTCCAGAAAGGTTCACTCCAGCTTGTAAACACCTTCAAACTACCACTGGTCTATGGCAATTATGTAATAGGTAATAATTTGGCCAAAATTGTAAGAGAATTAGTGTCAGAGGATAAAGATGCTTAATAAACGCAGGCAGCTAGCTAGTGTAAGCAGCAATAACAAAACAAAAAGGACTTTCAAAGTCCTTTCAAAGTTCCTGTTATTGGAAAACTGGACAAAGCAGAACTAAAAGACTAACACAACACTGGTCGGTTTATTCTGCCATCTCTGTTAATGGTCTATGACATGACAAGATTCTGACTGAGGCCCATAAATCAAAGATCCACATGCGTGATATGGGACTTCACTATCAGTGAAGCATTAAAGATTGTGTGTATGAGTATAAGGGCGATCAAAGTGTGTGTGGGTGCGTGTTTGAGTGGATTTTGATTATGGGTGGTGGGAGATGCTGCTGACTAAGTGAAGGCTTTAAAAGCAAACAGCATGTGTGTGGATCTATATGTTCCCAAGGAGCATCAAGCAACCTAGAACATTTAATTATGACTCATCAGCACGATGAAAACTATGCTGTGAGAATCAGCCCTCTGAGTCACACTGAGAGATGAAGAGCTTAAGTGCCGCCTTCTACCTCAGTCACGACTACACATCAATCTTCCTTCACACCAAAACTTGAAACTGTGAGTTTGTTTCATTTGATACGCACAGTTTGCTTTTCACTGGTCTGCAGTATTTCAGTAATTGAGACCTCAGATTAGTAAGCATCAATGACTGTTTTGGTGAAGGAATTTCCCTAGCGGTAATTTTGTGTGGCTCAATATTGCAATATTTGATATTATAGTAATTTTCCCCCCATATAAATAATAAGGGTTACGTTGTGGTCAACAAGCACAAAGACGAAAGTGATTCCAAAAAAAACCCCCCAAAAAAACAGGCTTTATTAATAATCCAAACACTCTGAATGAACAGGCAAGAGAATAACGCAAATCACACCATGCATAACGAGAACTGACAACAACTGAGAAACAGGGCTAAAACTATAGGGCAGGGGTGCAACAAAGGAAACTAAACTAGACACAGGTGAAACAAGGAACTACAGAAACAAATGAGAACATCATCAGTAACTAATGGAACTGAAACTAAACAGAGCGGGAAACAGGAACTAAAAGAAAGAACAGAATGTCAAAATAAGGGTCCACATAACACTGTGTCCTATCCAGACGCGATGCGATAAGATTCCAGCGACAAACAATTTGTCTGTCCACACGTGAGATGCGATTATGAGAAGCGATAAAGTCAATCAAAAATCAAAGAACATGTGGGCGAGCTCTCTCGGCAAGTTCCCGGCACTCGCAACGAAAAAGATAATGATCAAATTCATGAATACAACACCATTTTAACATTATTAAAATACATACCGAGTTACTGATACAATATTTGTCATAAAATACACAGAGTTGACAGTTTGAACTTTCTTTTTTCTTTTATTTATTTTGAAGATCTGAGGTGAATGGTCCATTGTTGCTTTCAGTACGGCTATAAAAAGACACACAAAATGATATTCAAACTCACATTAAATGCTTTTAACATTAAATAAAGCACATAAACAGTACCTGAGATTATCATTATCATACTTCGTGTTGTTGTTCCAGCTGCGATGTTGCAGAAAAATATAAACATCGCGTGTCGCCACTGTGGCTAGGACAACAACTTTTGATTCACATGGAAAAGATAGCTTTTATCGCACGTATGGTTAGGACATGGTGTAACAGAACATAAACCAGACAATAGACTCGTTGGGATATTGGTATAGCAATTAGCTATGATCCTTGAATCTGACTGGACGAGAGGATTTCTAAGACTGGTGATATTTTACCAGTATCAGCACTGCTTGTCGCATTGCGCTCTAGACCAGTGGTTCTCAACTCCAGTCCTCGGGACCCGCTGCTCTGCACATTTTGTATGTCTCTCTTATCTGACACACTCAAATCAGTTCATGGAGTCTCTCCTAACGAGCTGATGATCTGGTTCAGGTGTGTTAAATAAGGGAGACATACAAAATGTGCAGAGCAGTGGGTCCCGAGGACTGGAGTTGAGAACCACTGCTCTAGACAGGCTGTCAGTCAGTGCAGGTTACGCCACTAGGTGACTGCAAGGGACTGACTTTGAACGGGTTATTAAAACCGTTCATTCAAGCAGAGGCGGGTAGTAACGAAGTACATTTACTTCGTTACATTTACTTGAGTACTTTTTTAGAAAAATTGTACTTTTAAGAGTAGATTTGAATGTGGGTACTTTTTACTTTTACTCGAGTACATTTCTAATGAAAAAACTGTACTTTTACTTCGTTACATTGGGCGACGTTCCTCTCGTTACTTTATTTTAATGCAATATGTGTTGTTAAATGCGTAGTTTATTCCAAGCGCGCTGTATCTTTTTTCTGGACTTGAGCGATGCTCAATTCACAAATGAATGACTCTTTTGAGTCGATTCTGTTCAAAGACTTCATTAAACAAGTTGGCAGATCTGTCTAAATCGGTTCGCGAATCGGTTTGAATGATTCAGTTCCTGATTCAGTTCCTGCACGCACTGAATCGTCTGAAGCGATTTCAATTCACACTGGACTCCGAGTCGTAACAGGAAGATTAAACAGGAAGATCAAGCGGCAGTGGACCTACAGTCAAGTGAGAGCAAATCTTCAAATGCATCATATTTTTGCCTGCGATGAAGATCTTTATTAGTTAAACTGAACATCTTCGTAAGCTGTCTGTGAATGAATGATTCCACAGGAGTCAGGACGATATATTCGATTTCATTTCACTCAGGTTATACATTTTACAACCAAACAGATTATTACGCCACGACACTAGAAAGTATGACATTACCCGTTTTTTGGACATATACAGTAATTTACATTAAATAAAGCTACCATTGTTCACAGTTTATGAACACCCGCCATCCCGCGGTAGTTTGTGTGTATTGTTGCGCAGTGGCTTGCGAACTCGACTTGAAAACGAATGCCTTTGCCTGCCGTTGACACAGTTAACCAGTTTAAACATGCTTGCAGAAATATACATTTGATTATATTTTGGAGAACAGTCAGAAGAAGATCCGTCGATGTACTTTTTTTTTTGTGTGTGTGTGTTCAGATGTTCAGTAGCAGTCATGAGCGCGAGCACACGTTTTTAACTCTTCTCTGTCAATACCTTTGAATGCAACACTCTGCAGATTCACTTTATTTCGACATTGTCTAATAATCCAAATGTAGTTGTATTACTATTATACAAACCAGAGGACAGGCAATGATTTTTGAGCTATACAGATGGCAGAAATGATGCTTACGTCTCTCTTCTGTTTTTGTTGCAAAGATAGCTGATAATAATAGTCATTTAAATAAACAAAATCTAAATAATATCATTATATATATATATGACGACTTCAGAGGCAAAAGCCTCTAAGTACCATCTGAAATTTTCTTCTAAAAGAGCATTTTTTATCAAGCTTGTGTTTATGTTCACACTTAAATGGCAATGAAAAGTAGCCTACCTATTAATTGTCATTAAAGGGTTAGTTCACCCAAAAATTAAATTTATGTCATTAATGGCTCACCCTCATGTCGTTCCAAGCCCGTAAGACCTCCCTTCATCTTCGGAACACAGTTTAAGATATTTTAGATTTAGTCCGAGAGCTTTCTGTTCCTCCATTAAAGTCAATGGACATGTCAATGGACATGTCAATGGACATGTCACTGTTCACGTCCAGAAAGGCAATACAGACATCATCAAAGTAGTCCATGTGACATCAGTGGCTCAATCTTATCATTTCCTTCTCTCTGGTCTCAAGCTATTTCACGTAGTGTAATTGAGTAGGCTAGCGCGTCTGTGTTGTACGTCACACGCATCACACACATGACCAGCGTCGGCCAATAGTGAGCCTACGTGTGACGTACAACACAGACGCGCTACGCAGTTACACTACGTGAAATAGCTTGAGACCAGAGAAGGAAATGAATAGTAGAATAAAGTCGTTATTTTTGTTTACTTTTTGCACACAAAAAGTATTCTCGTCGCTTGATAAACTTAAGATCGAGCCACTGATGTCACATGGACTACTTTGATGATGTCTGTATTGCCTTTCTGGACGTGAAAAGTGACACGTCCATTGACTTTAATGGAGGAACAGAAAGCTCTCGGACTAAATCTAAAATATCTTAAACTGTGTTCCGAAGATGAACGGAGGTCTTAAGGGCTTGGAACGACATGAGGGTGAGCCATTAATGACATAATTTTCATTTTTGGGTGAACTAACCCTTTAAAGTGAAATTACTGAACTTAAATATACGAGCTTGATACAAATGATTGTTTTAGAAGAAAATTTCAGATGGCACTCAGAGGCTTTTGCATCATGAAGTCTTCATATATATATATATATATATATATATATATATATATATATATATATATATATATATATATATATATATATATGCCTATATGATCCGAAGTAACTAGTTACTCACTACTTGAGTAGTTTTTTCATTGGATACTTTTTTACTCTTACTCAAGTAACTATTAAGATGATTACTTTTACTTTGAGTAAATATTTCTATAAGTACTTGTACTTTTACTTGAGTACAGGTTTTGGATACTCTACCCACCTCTGCATTCAAGTGATACGTTCAAAAATGAATTTCATTCATAAATGAAAATAGGTGGTGAAATTAACTTTGAGCGCCACTTTACAAGGCTCAATCAGCAAGCAATGCGTTGCACTGAAGCTGATGCTTCACTTCATAGATTCAAGCATTGACCAGTGCTGATGCCATAATCCCCATTCATGGGACCTTGACCTTGACAGACAGGTAATCGCACGCCATTCATCTCTCTGTGTGTTTAGGCTTGTTTAGTGCAAATCTATGGAAACTCTGTATAAATCACAATGGTAAACAAACTCTTAAATAAAAAATTGTCAGGAGGGAAAAAATAATAACGCTTCACTCTTATCATTATTAACTTATTTAACATTTAATACACATGTATGAAGTGTAAAACAAGGTCATAGCCTCATGGAAAAAAAGAGAGAGAAAAAAAAACGTGAACATTGCGGTTGGCATAAGGCAAGCAAAGAGATAATTTTCATTGTTGTATAAATAAAAACAAACATTTTATTTAATATTAAGCACATAATATGCTGTACCCATAATTTATTAATTAATTTAAAAAAAGATAGTCCTGACAGGATGATTTTCATTACTGTACTAAAATAATGAGAATAACCCATTATTGGTATTACGAATAATATTTAGGATAATTGAATTGGAAATGTGTTTAAAGTCACAAAGTAACAGAAGTAGAGAAAGTATGTTGACACAATACAGGAGAAAAGATTGTCGAAAGGATGGAGGCAAATCTGAAAGTGAGCTGGAGGGTGATTGTAAGAAAAGGGAGGGGTCAATGCAGACCAAATGATTGGAAAATGTATCATATGGAAAATGCCATATGAAAATGGCACACAGCACAGAGAAGTATGTTGTTTCACCAGAAGATCGAGTAATGACATTTTGATAAAGCACAAAAACAGCCACAAAAAAAAAAACATAAAAAAGACACATGTATGGATGAATCATTAACAGTTACAGTAAGATCAAAAATGCATTTAGAAAATAGGCTAGATTGTGAATTTCCATTTCATGTAGAAATGTCACAAATAAAAAAATATGTAAAATAAAACGCCCTAAATTGGCTTCAAATGCATTTTGAATATAATTTACCATTTTATGCGAAATGTAACATGCTCTTGACCCGTTTCCAGTGATTCCCCTCTACACTATGTGCATTTAAGTGCTCCAGATGTAGGCCAGACCATGACATAATTTTCTCATCATTTCTAAATGTCCATGTGACCAAACCAAGCTGTCACTCCCTCCAGCCGCGCAGAGAGAGAGAGAGAGAGAGAGAGAGAGAGAGAGAGAGAGAGAGAGAGAGAGAGAGAGAGAGAGAGAGAGAGAGAGAGAGAGAGAGAGAGAGAGAGAGAGAGAGAGAGAGAGAGAGAGAGAGAGAGAGAGAGAGAGAGAGAGAACGAGAGAACGAGAGAACAGCCGCTAAGACTGCAGCTCAAATGCCACTGCTGCCCACTCCTCCATCTCTCTCCTACATAATGGGTCTATTCATGCTGGATCACAGACACCTGTTTCCCGTCTGAGAGCACAGAGACAGCCGGCTGCGGGGGGACACGCTGCCTCTTATCACTTCAAAGAGGGCTGATTTTAAATATTAGCTTTAAAATAACACGGGTCAAGAAAATAAGCCTCTTGGGATTTTCGTAAAGGTCTGGGATTGTTTGAAACGCCCAAGACCAGTTCACCTCTTATACTTAAATGTTAAGTACATGTAATTTTTTTTTACAATGTTAAAGTTGATATGAAATGGAAGTTGCATAAGTCTTTTCATCCCCATTGTGACATATATATCCAAGTGAAATGGCAAAACTTTCCAAGTGAAAATGTAGGGCAGGACTTGATCACTGGGGTTTGCTATTGCTCCGTTGTGATGTGATTGACAGGTCTTCCCACCCTATCACTATTTTTAATAAAAAAAAAATATATATATGGCGGGTGAGAGGTCACTCTTCCACCGGAACTAGTCTTGCGTCCAGAAGCTAGAGATTCTAGTTTATAAAGTTATAGCCTAAATATGGACATTTTTATAATAAAACACACATCACATCAGAAAGCCTTTATTAACCCACTGAAGCCAAATGGAGTACTTTTATGATGGATGGATGCACTTTTTTTGGACTTCAAAAAACAAGTATCATTTACTCCCATTATAAAGCTTGGAAGAGACAGGATATTTTTTTATTATAACTCCGATTGTGTTTGGCTGAAAGAATAAAGTCATATACATCTAGAATGGCTTGAGGGTGAATCAATTTTGGGTGAATTAACCCTTTAACGCAGTTGTCGAAGACTCACGGGCGGGCTGAGCTGAGCAGAGATGTCTCTCAAACCCTAATTAACGTTAGCCTAGCTGCCTACCGAGACAGCGATTTTGATCATTTTCACAGTCTCGTGCATGCAGCAGGAATATGGATAAAATCCTGACTTCGTAGGCAGCTCAATAGGTTGAGACACAGCCTTGCTCTAGATTGTGAAATGATCTGCGGCTTAATGTGGTCGAGCTGTCTAACTAAATTAGGTCATGTTGCTGTAAAACCGAGCTTAACAATTCCGCTGCTGTCCAAAATAACATTTAACAGTGACCACGGTGAAGAAGGGAAGTCAAATTAAAAATCTCACTGATGTTTACAGACAAAGCGTTTGGGAACACAAGCGTGAATGGAGGCGGTTCAATGCCAATGAAATAAACTCGCTTCCAGATTGAGACAAAAATAACCTATCAACGTTAGCTTATTTACCTTATTGATTTCTTCCAGCTTCTCCCTCTGCTGTGCTTTGAGCAACCCGAAGGTTTTCCCGCCTGAAAAATGAGACATAGCGACCGTTATACACCCGTCTGGATGTTTTATCCAGGTTGTCTGGTGCACTTGCAGGCATGAGAGAAGGACAGTCGGCCGCTAACGACGCACACACACGCGCACAGGACAAAAACATGCTTCGCGCGTAAATAAAGCATCAGTTTACTAAAAACAGATTAGCGACAACTACATACCTTGTAAATCCTATTTGGAAGGCATGCTGGTACGGTCGAGAGGAGGTAATGAAGGAGGAGAGACTGGCGATAGATGAACACTCGTGTCGGTTGTGAGGAGAGAGAGGAATCTCACGCTGGTTAGAGTCGCAGGCGCGCAGGTCTCCCTATGATGCGCTCACTCACTGCCCACCAGCGCCAGGAATGCAGAAACACAAACGCCATCGTGTGGTGAAGAGAGGTAATGCAGGCCGAAGGGAAGCACCATAATTCTAAATATAGATTTTTTTTTTTTTTAATTTAGTACATTTTGCACATATCGTTTTGTATTGCATTTGCACTGCTGCAAATATTGCACTTTTTTATTTTACGCTCTTATTAAAATTATAGTATTTTTTTTATTGTCTCCTATCTTTCTCATCTTGGCGTTTACTTTTTAACTCTCAGCTTATATATGTGATTTTGTCTTTGCTCTGACCTGCAGTCAGAAACATTTCATTTAGTGCAATTACTGTTACATGATTTATTGTTGTGCATTTGATAAATACATTTACTTGACTAGGGTGGGTTTAATCAGAGACAGAGATTTTAATACTGTTCCTTCCAATAATGTGCCTTTGATACATTTGGTTCGACAGCTATACTTAAAGGGATAGTTTACCCAAAAAAATTAAGTTTTGTCATCATCTACTCACTCAAAAAGAAGATATTTTAAATAATGTTGGTAACCAGGCAGTTTATGGCACCCATTGACTTCCATACTGTTTTTTCTACCTTCAATGGAAGTCAATGGGGTCTGGTTACCCAACATTCTTTAAATATATTTTGTGTTCAACAGAAAAAGAAACTCATAATGGTTTGGACCAACTTTGGGTCAGTAAGTAAGGACAACATTTTAATTTTTGGGTGAACTATCCCTTTTACAGCTTTAAGTATCGTATTTTGTTGTAAAACAGTGTCTTAATGGAGTTCGTGTATCAACGTTAAACGTAGCTCTGTAACTGATCACTGATAAGGATCTGTACATATATGACAGTTGTTATGTATCAGTTGTTATGCAGGTTTAAAGTTTGTGATGCAATATGAATGTGTGTTATAGACTTAAAGTGTGAACTGATCAGTTTGGTTTTCTGTTTTTGACATAAATGGTTCCCTTTGTATTAAAATGGAAGATAAGCTAAGTGTCTGTAGTCTTTGGTTTAATGGGGTTAAGAACAGTTAAATGGTATTAGCTCAGTGAATGGGTCAGATAACAGATGAAAAGCTCAGTCTTCACAGGAAGCATACTAATGCAATAAGCCAAGATACATCAAAACTGAAAAGAAGCAAACAATAGCCACACAGATAATGGAAAGTCCAAATAATGGAAAGTTATAGCTATTCATAGCCAATTCCTTTTGTAACAAGTATTTATGAACAGATGGATAATAAGCACAACAATAAATATTTAATATGCCATGTTAGACATTAAATAAGTAATGTTGCATATCAAAAGGCTCACAAGTAAACACACTGATGTTCAATGTATGACCACACTATTGAAAGCAGCATGACACAATATGTTTATTTGATCTTGATTTACTGACTTTAAAACCAAATTCTCAGTTTTCTCAAATGCAGATGCACTGAGATGCATTGCATGCTCAGTGTAAATTAAAACCACCAGATTAATTTGTGTAGATGGCACCCTCAAGTGGCCAAAAAAGGACTATATCATTACAGGAATGCCCATTAGTTTTAGGTAAATGTATGGGAAAGTTGCATTTTACTACAGTACATTGCATGCAAACTTCATAATATAATAATGTCTGCAAAACATCAATATTCAAGCCTAATTTCAATGTTATTCCATATAGAATCACAATAATGATCACGCTGACATATTTAACTACTGGTGATTTCAATTCAAAGTGCTAGTGTATAAATGCATTCGCCTGCATTTTTGACTTCTACCGCTAGAGTGAATAAGTAAATAAAGTCACTCTGTCTTCACAATAAATGCATGTTTATAAACAATTTACATTTTAATGTGTCATTTATATGTTCAGTATTGCTTTTATAACAGACACAGCTGAAAGAAGAATACAGAGGGGGATTTCAGAGGTTTGTTCACTTTCTATAGCTTTCCTTGATTACTAGATAACTGATCGACTTCTTCCTGCCACCAGCTCAGTGCCCTTTTTGTGGGCATGTTTTGGGCAAGTTCTGGGCGATGTCTGTCAGACTGTTTCTTTCTTCTCGTATGTCCTGCAGGTTCTGTTCAAGATTTTGCAGCTGTTTCTCTTGATCGTGTGCAGCGCTGCGAAGCATCTGGATCTTTCCGGTGAGAGACGGACTCTCCACAGCAGCCTGGAGAACATGGAGACGGGACGCTGTCTCATTCAGGATACGGTCATAGTTCTCCAGCACCACATTAGCTTCTGCCAACATTAATGGGAAAAGAGTATGATTTTGAGATTATTCATTTATTGGAAGAATACATTTTTTTCATCTTTTTGAGAAAAAAACAAAGAAACAAAAAATGAATATAAAACAAAGCAAAGCAAAACAAAATATTTAAATAAAAAGCACACTGAAAATAAAATAAAACAAAGCAAAAACAAAATATATAAATAAAAAGCACATTGAAAATAAAATAAAGTAGAACAAATCAAAAAACAAAACACACAACACAAAAAGCAGAACAAAACAAAAAAACAAAACACAAAATTCATCCTCCAAACAGCTTTCCCTATGTAGGATTGCAGGGATAAAATAAAAAAAAAAAAAAAAAAAATCCTTTCATCCTCCAAACAACTTGTCCTATGTAGGGTTGTGAGGATAAATTTTTTAATAAAATAGGATTGTGAATTCACCCAGTTGTTTAAGGAGCAGAGTTAGCATGTTTGTAAAGGACTCTAGCTGTTTCTTGGCTGTCTCCATGTTGTCTATCACACTCCTTGAAGAATGAATCTCCTGAGGAGAAATGGCACATGAACATCATGGCAATGCAAAAACAACCTCCTCTGTCACCTAATCAGGACATTACTGATCAGCATCGTGTTTAAAACTTAAAAAAAGTTTTTTTCTCTGGTACATGTACTGCAGTGTCTCAAACCCCCTAAACATACCGGCAATGACATTGAGGTTCTAGCCAACTGGACAAACACCGGCAATTCCACTATCAAGTTAATGCCAAATTGTTTACCTCCTCTGCCTCCATGCTTTCCTGTTTCTGCACAGCTTGGCTTTCCAGCTCAGTCAACTGCTCCATGCTGATGTCCACAGCTGAACACAACTGTCCAGATGCATGTTTTACCCGTTTCCCCTGTGTGAGAGACGCTTTGGCATCCTGTCATGAATAAAAGCATAACAAGTCTTTTAGTTCCTATCAGTTCTTGTTTCAATCTAGGCTCCTCGAGGCAATGCAGTGTATACACATCTTGGGGTTTAGGGACTTGATTTGATTAAATTGCCTTTCAGAGTGCTATTAAACAACTTCTATAACCACAATGTGATTAACAGAATGAACTATACATGTAGCATAAAAATGTTACCAACTAATATTTTGATTGAATTACTTGTCATTTGGACAGAAACTTTAGCTAAACATGACTGACAGTTTAAAGGGGTCATATGATGCGATTTCTTGTTTTTCTTTTTCTTAAGTGTGTTAATGTAGCATGTGCATGTATAAGATCTGCAGAGTTACAAAGCTCAAAGTCTCAAACCTAAAGAGATATTCTTAATAAAAGTTAAGGCTCAGCCACTCCTTCCTAAACGCTTCATTCAAACACGCCGCACAAATCTACGTCAGTCTGTGCGGGCAGAGTTTCATAACACCACCCAATTGTATACGCAAAGAAAGAAGGCGTAACTTTTATTCTCGCTGTATTGTTGCCGCCGGCACCGCCATGTCGTGGAGACGCTGTTTTTTTCGTTGCGAAAGCCAAACTACTTTGTTTGGCCTTTCACAATTAGAAAACAGTGCTTAAGCTTTATTTACAACACTGTTCCAGAACAGTACAACTAACATTTTCGACTGTGTGCTGCGCATTTTTCTGAGGACTGTTTCTAGAACCAGAAAGAGTACGTTACAAGGCCGGCTGTGCACAAAGGCTGGTTCTAGAAAGTGGGGCAATTCCATCTCTGCAGAACATTCTGGTGCTTCTGACTCACAAACACAGCCTGTAAGTATGTTTTCATATTTTAAGAATTTGCTACTGACTATTCAAACGTGAGTTTTGAGTAGTATAGAGTAGCGCTTGCTTGCTTTCGCGACATGAAAAATGGAGTATAAGTCATTATAATCAGTAATTATGTCCCCAATGAAATACAACCATACAAATCTGATACGTTCAGCTGAAGATGGCAAAGTTGATCGATCAGCTTGGTCATCTCTATTTTCCGGTTCAGAATCGGCTCGAATTGATAAGGTAGCCTACCGATATTATCACTTGTCATTATTGCTTTGGGAGCTTATGTTCCATATGGTAAGGGGCGTGACATTTCCGTGACACGCTTTAGGTTTTTGGGCCAATCACAATGCACTGGATCGCTGGCCAATAAGAGCACACGATGAGCTTTGTAACGCCACGTTTCAGAAAGGTGGGGCATAGAGGAGCAACAATAATGTACAGTATGTGTAAAATAATTACTTTTTTAACCTAAAACTGCGTAAACGCATTGCATTAAAACAAATACACAAAATAATGCTACCATGATCATATGACCCCTTTAAGTGCTTCAGCATAGCCTACTTTAGCCACTGCATCTGCAGACTCCTCTGCTTGTTTAGCTGTGCTGCTCGCAGCCGTAGCGTTCTCCACTGCAGGTTTGATCACTTTCTCCGTCTGCTTGACTTTTTTTTCCACATCCAGCAGGGTCTTCTCTTTCCGCAACTTCTCTCTCTTCAGATACCCTTTGCTGAGTGTAGGCAGCTGAGGCCAGTCTTGTTCCATGTCTACAGCAGAGAACATTATTATAATGTAAAGTACATTTGAACATTTTCACATGTTCTTTCTTCCATTATACATTATATAGTTTGCTAAGATGTTTTAATGTAAAAAAGAAGTCTCAAGTCTCCTTGTTTACCAAGGCTGCATTCATTTGATCAAAAATACAGTAAAACAGTAATATTGTGAAATATTATTACAATTTAAAATAACTATTTTCTATTTTTAATACATTTAAAAATATCATTTATTCCTGTGATGGCAAAGATGAATTTTCAGCATCATTACTCCAGTCTTCAGTGTCACATGCTCCTTCAGAAATCATTCTAATATGCTGATTTGCTGCTCAAGAAACATTTCTTATTATTATCAATGTTGAAAACAGTTTGCTGCTTTAATATTTTTGCACCAACCATGATAGATTATTTTTTTTTAGGATTCTTTGATGAATAGAAAGTGAAAAAGAACAGCATTTATTCAAAATAGAAATTATTTATAACATTAAAAAAAACTTTTCCTGTCACTCTCCTGTCAATTTCATGCGTCTTTCAAAAAAAGAAACTTTTGAACTATAGTGTTACGCCATTCTACTGCTGTATTTCTCAGTCCTCCATTAGTCTTTATACTTCTAAATTTCTTTAATTTGTTCATTCTAAATGCTTAATTTTAATCTCAATTAACTCAATTGGTAAAATGGTTTATTATACAGTATAACAAACATATTCACTTACATATTATTTACCACATTTATTGCTCAAATATGTGCTGTCTAGTGTCATAATTAGAAAAAAGGAGTCCATGAATCAACAGCGGAAATATAAAAGAAGTATAAAGCAGAAATGGTTACCTTCCAGAACCTTCTGTAGAGACAGGAACTCCGCCTCAACCTCTTTCCCAGTCACCACAGAGGAGACGGCTGACACCTTAAATCCCTCAGCCACAGCCGTCATCTTCAGATAAAAAGACAAAAGATGCATCTCATTACATTGTCTTTTGGCAGGAAATTGTCACATTTGAATTTGCTTTGAGATGAGAACACATCCCTGTTGTTTTTTCTCTCATGCTTTAACATTTCCCACCAGACTGACTGGCAGGAGGTGTTGAAATTCGCAGGATGAAAGAACTGCTAGACCTCTAATTACTAGGACATTTTTTTCTTCTTTCTTCTTCTTTGATAGTGCAGTGAAGCTTTACCTCTTTGAGCTCTTGAACAGTTTTCAGGTGTTTTTCAGCACTGTCCACGTGGGGCTGGATTTCCTCTCTAGTCATATTTATCATATGCTCTTTGGACTGAACAGAAGCTTCCAACTCGGTCGTCCTGTTCATCAAGTCCTCGCTCTGAAATCCAGATGAATTTGAATTCAAAAACTTTTTTTATTATTGCAAGAAGTTACATTTTTTATTATTTTTAGTCACATCAGCATCATTAGTTAGTTTCATGGCAAAATCAAAGTCTTTTACAACAAAAGATACAAACAATCGTCAGACATCTTAGATATGATAGATTTTTTTAAATCCAATACATTTTCCTTATGAAACCTTTTTAAAAACATCCTTTAAGGAACTTTCCGAATAAAACCACTGCCTATTAGCATTAAAAGATACAAGGAGACAGTCCAAATAATTATGCAAAGAGCACTTATTTTCCAAACAAAACACACGGTTAGACCATAAAATAATGTTTATGAATGCTTCCGAAGACTCAAATGATGATAACAAAGCACTAGTGGTGTCCTGTTGTTCACTAATTTATGTTTTCCATAAACCAACTCTAGATGTTTGAGATTTTAATTATTTAAAGGGATAGTTCAGTAGTTTGGAACAACTTGAGGGTGAGTAAATGATGTAAGAATTTTCAGTTTTGGGTGAACTATCCCTTTAATAAAACTGCATGCATGTTGACCAACAATTACCCCCGGTTTCACAGGCTTAAAGGGTTAGTTCACCCAAAAATACAGCCGAGAATACTTTTTGTGCGCAAAAAAATAAAAAATATTATATAATAATACACAAAAAGTAAAAGGTTGAGCCACTGTAGTCACTTGGACTATTTGAACTTTTCTGGGCTGATTTGCTAAATTACCTAGCAGCCTATGAAGGAGTGAGCCAGCTCTCAGATTTCATCAAAAATATCTTAATTTGTGTTCCGAAAATGAACGAAAGTCTTACGGGGTTGAAACAACATGAGGGTGAGTAATTACTGACAGAATTTTCATTTTTGGGTGAACTAATCCTTTAAGCCTATAGTCCCAGACTAAAACGCATGTTTGAGCTGTTTTAACTGAAAGCAATTTGCACTGACATAACTTGGTGCCATGGTTTTGTCTCAAGATGCACACCAGTAATGTTTTTTTTTTCTAAGCCATGTTTATTAAAGCCATTAAACTAAAGCCTAATGAAAGTCTGTGAAACCGGGTCTCAGTGTATTAAGGCATCAATAGCAGTTCCACAATCTCCATCGAGACTACATGGACAAACCTCTGTAAGTTCTGGATCCTGGGTTGCTGTGACAATTGTTTGATTAAACATCTGTGAGAAAGATGTTATATTGAACTCCTCTGTGAGTGTGAAATTGCCTTCTGTTGTGCGCAGTTCTGATAGTGAAGCAGTGATGTTCTCTAAAATGGCGGCTATCTCAGAGTTGTGCCTCTGAAGTGACAGGTGTGTCACTAAAGTCTCATTAACCCCAAGGGTCAGATTCTCCTTCAACTGCTGCATCTCCTCTAGCCTTTCAGACAAAAATAGATAGAGAGTGACATTTAAAAATGAGTTATTAAGGGCCAATACCCAAAGAACCGCAAAATGCGTTTGATGAATACAGACACAAACATAATGTAACTCACTTCTCTGTGAGATCTTGTACATGAGACTCTGTGGAGTTGTCTTCTAGTAGAATTATCAGCTGTGAATAGGTTCTGTTAGCCATTTTAAAGGCATATCCTGCTGTCTTCTCTATATAAGCTGCCATGTCTGTGTAACTGTTAAAAGAAAACATTACATATGATCATTGAGTAATGACAACATGGTTTTACATTGCTTTAACTAATGAAAATAACTTTATGTTATACAAGATAACATTTTTTAAAGTCAGTTTAATGTAATTTAAGTTGATTTTTTTTTTACAATGTATAAACCATGTTTGCAGAAGTCACATTTAAAACTTGAATCTACATTAAGACAGATTTGTAGTCAATATTTCTGCAAACCTTTTCACTAGCACCTCAGATTCGTTCACTATGGCATTCCATTTGTTTGGTTCTTTAGGGATAACAGAAGGGATGACCTGAGAATAAGATGTTTGAAGAGAATCACAGAGACATAAAAAGCCTCCATTAAGCCTCCATCTCTGGTCAGACAGATTAGACACTCATTTAATTCATCTGTGCAGACTCACCATGCTGTTAAGGTCAAGAGTCATCTTCTGAAGCTGGTCCTGCATATTCAGAGCAGTGGAGAAAGTGTCAACAAGCTCTTGACACTTTTTTTCACCCTTTAGAGTCTTTCCTCTGTCTGATTCTTTCCCACTGTCTGTCAAATTGCAGTTTAGCGCTGTTGCAATGCTACGCAGCTGCAGCTGTAAGGTCTGGGCAGATGTTTCCAGCTGTGAGAACTGCTTAATGAAGGCCTCACGAGCCTCTGCATCAAAGAAGAAACATCAGTGTTGCATCGGCAGTGAGTCTCCAACAAAACAACTGTCACTGGCAAAAGCAACAAAGCTAAAACAAGGCGCACATTTGCATGTGCATCCAACAATAAAATCTCACTTTGTTGATACATTCCACATTTGTCTTTAATAAACTATGATAAATTGTGACTGTCCAAACCATAGTGGACAAATTTGTTTTAGATTTACATTACACTGTTCAAAAGTCTGGGGTCGGTAAGATTTTCAAAGAAGTCTCTTATGCTATTTGATCAGAAATACAGTAAAAACATTAAAACTGTGAAATGCTGTTATAATTTAAAATCTATTTAAAATGATATCTTTCTGATTTGGTCCACAAGAACCATTTTTTATTATTATCGATGTTTAAACAGTTGTGCTTGTGCTGCTTAATATTTTTAGGATTCTTTGATACACAGAAAGTTCAAAATAACAGCCTTTATTTGAAATGTAAATTTTTTGTATCAATGTAGAAGTTTTACTATCACCTTTGATCAGTTTAATCTTTTCGGAATAAAGGTTTTAATTTATTTTCTAAAAATCATACTGACCCCTTTTAAACAGTACTGCATGTTATAGTATAATATTAGATTAGTTCAACCCTCAGAAAAACAGAATAACGGTATTTTACCATTTAATGCCATTTTAAATGTTGATAAATTCTCAGGACAAAAGAGGCTAAAAAGATATTTCACCCAAAAATTATTTCTTCTGCTGAATACAAAAGAAGATATTTAGAAGAATATGGGTAACCAAACAGTTGATGGGCGTTCATCAACTGTTTGGTTACCCATATTCTTCTAAATATCTTCTTTTGTATTCAGCAGAAGAAGAAAAAAATAATTCAGGTTGGGAACAACTTGAGGGTGAGTAAATGATGATAGAATTTTCATTTTTGGGTGAACTATCCCTTTAAGGACTTTTGTCTAAAGGTTTTTTCACCTTGAATAGCAAGGAGGTCCTCCAGGGCATTGGGCAGATAGTCTTCAACCTGGTCCTTCTGTATATGATTGTCCAGGCCATTATGTTGGTGCCTGTACTGCTGGCGCCCACGATACTGCCGACTGTTGCAGTCATAACCACTGAGCAGCGTCTCCAACTCCTGCAGTCTGGCTTTCAGTTTACCGGCCTGTACACATAACAATGTAAAAAATCTAATAAAAACCATTACCAAAACTTGTGAAATAAAAATGTAGAGATAATGTGTAAAAGTGGCAATATAATTTTTTTTTAAACTCCAAAGCACTCAATTACAGCAGTAGATGTAGGTTTGATTATCACACCCACTGAGCTTTCCACAATCATTTAAAGGGCAGAGCTAAAATCATCCTTGCATTACCACCCATTCATGCTCATTATGAACAACCAGAAAGATGTAGGCCATGGGAGCCTACAGTCTCTGAGCAAAGGAACTTAAGTGAGTGGGTGAGATAACAAGTAACTGTGAACTTTTAATCTGCTAGGCAACCATTACATAAACAGATCATTTCTCATGCTTCATCATCTCTCTCACTCACCTGGTCTCTGATGAGACTGTAGCACACAGGGCACTCCTCACATTGGTGGGTTAGGCGGTTCTGGTAGTAGTTCAGTTCACACTTGTCACACTTATAACCAACAAACCCATGGCGACAAGAACACGTACCGTTGTCATGGCACTGCATTGAGGTTGAGCCCATGGGGTCACAATTACATGCTATAGGTGGGAGATTGATATTATGTTATTATGATATTATTAAATATATGTATGGAATATTAGATATACATTCATTTGTATACATTTTTCAAAAATCATTTAACATTTTTTTGGTTTAAATACTTCTAGAATTAATCAAAACAAAGTGTTATAGTTGTAATTTTACTGAGCTGAATTCACAGTAAAATACGGTTTGGTTTTGTTCCATGTCTGTCATGTTATCCCCTGTTCTAGTCATGTGATCCTGCCATGTGTTATGTGTTGTCATGTTGTCATTAGTTCATTGTTCACAGGTGTCCCTTGTCTTGTCATTAGTCTTGTGTGTATTTAAGCCCTCATGTATGCCTTGTGACTTTGTCAAGTATTATTTCCCTGTAACCACTGTGCTAAGCGTCATGTCCATGTTTATGTTTTGAGTTCACGTCATGCCTTTGTTTTATAAAAGTAAAATAAATAAAGGATTTTTTTAAAAGGGAAAATCTGTTTTGACAATTGTGTGTTTAGTGACACTTAATACCTCTGCAGCCTCTAGAGGAGAAACCGAAGAATCCCATTCGACAAATGTCACATGACACCCCCAATACACCTGTTCGACACATGCACTGTCCTGTGACTGGATGACATACTGAAGAGGAGGAGCCAATGGGATTGCAGTTACACCTATAGAAAAGAAAAAGAGAGTGCAGCATTTATGCAATTTAGTCTATAGGCCGGCAGACAGACAGACATGCAGACAGATAGATAGATAGATAGATAGATAGATAGATAGATAGATAGATAGATAGATAGATAGATAGATAGATAGATAGATAGATAGATAGATAGATAGACATGCTGACAGATAAATAGACAGGCAGGCAGACTGATAGACATGCAGACAGACAGGCAGACGTGCAGCCAGACAGACATATCCCAAACCTTACATCTCACAGCCCAAGCCTGGCTGCAGGTTGAAGTAGCCTGATTCGCACTGTCCACAGTCTCTTCCGGTCACATGACTCAGGCAAACACAGTTTCCTGTGTCCGGGTGGCAGTCATTCGGGGAACCTGATGTACCAGCCACGTTACAGGCACAAGCTGAGAAACATAAGTTTACAACCTTATGATGCAAGATACACAAAAAGTTATGCCACCAATTTTTTTACGAGTTACACAAATTTCAGAAAAATCTTCTCACCCACATAATGATAAATGTTGTCTAGATCATGCACAAAATGTTTTTTTAATGTCTTCATTCTAATGAGGCATGCAACAAAGTTTTTGAAGGATAAAATGCTTGATGTTGCTGAACATCTCAAAAACAATTTAATATCAGTTTTGAAGTCTCAAAACACCACTAATGTTACACAGAGTTCTTTACTTTTTATACTGAGCTAATGGCACTTTCTGTCTCCTACTCCTTTGAGTTTACTTTTTTACATTTGCAATAAGGCACTATGCAGTATATTTATTAAGCCATTGGCTGGTTTTCACATTATAGGTCATTTCAGATTACACTGTCCTTAGTAGGCAAAGGCACTCGATACACATTAATACTTCCTGTAGTGACTATACACACCCGAAATCAACAATCAAATGTCTTCATTGTGTGCCACATTCATGTTTTAAATGACACTCACGTTTGCACTTTCGCTCTGGATTGGGTTCCTTGGCCAAAGCGTTGCCATAGTAACCGGATCTGCATTTTTCACAATGTTCCCCAGTCGTATGTCCAAGGCATTTCAGACAGCGTCCAGTCATGTGATTGCACACGCCCACAGCGTTGGGATCCACGTTCCCATTACACTCGCACATCACACACGGTTGCACTGTGCCACCCCAGCCCAGAGGGTTTCCATAGAAACCATCTTCACACAATTCACACCGTACACCTGGGAATCCATTCAAATCCATTAGCAGTATTTACATACTATCCATTGTTGCTCTTTGTGTTTGTGCTTTGGATAGAAGCATCTGCTAAATGACTAAATGTACATTTATTTACAGTGAGTGCATAATGTACTTCAACTACTAATGTATTTACTTATTAATGCTGAACTGAATATTTGTGCAGAATTATGCAAATAGCACATAAATTGACTGCAACTGACCCCTTTGGCCTGTCGGACAGTTGGTACAAACCACGTCCCCTGTCTCTGGTACCTGGGCGCAGGTGGTGCGATCTGGACAAGGACAAGGTAAGCAGTCGCCTGAGCTGTCAGTCAGTGCATTGCCATAGTAACCATCTTCACAACGCTCACAATAACGGCCAGTGGTGAAGTCTGTGCAGTCACACACACCTGCAATAAAATACACACAAAGAGAGCTTATACAACAAAA
This sequence comes from Scardinius erythrophthalmus, assembly GCF_964197995.2. Classification (NCBI taxonomy): domain Eukaryota; kingdom Metazoa; phylum Chordata; class Actinopteri; order Cypriniformes; family Leuciscidae; genus Scardinius; species Scardinius erythrophthalmus. Next base: position 23,937,859 of record NC_138225.1, on the reverse strand, counting down.
ATATAGTCCTCTTTTGATGAGAAGCGCATATGTTCAATCATTAGATTCACTGAGCCTTGCACACGAACACACTGAAACTGCATGAATACAATATGAGTTTCTACAAAAGCAAACAAACTCAAATGGCTTTCTGGCTCAGCGCAGAAACACCAGGGTGTGAGCATCACGTATCAATTTATCAGCTCAGACAAGCAGTTCAACGCTGTCAGTGTCAGCACGAAAACAAGCCACAATATGCCATTGGGCAAAACACTGGGCTCCATTTGGATTCTGCCCACATGCCCTGACAGTTTTCACAGAGACACACAAGTGGAGATTTACTAAACACACATACTAAATAAAGAAGAGTACACATGATACACATGATATAAGTAATAAAAATTAATAAGTATAAAATATTGTAAAAAATAAATAAGCACTACACCTTAGAAAATAATAATAATAATATATATATATATATATATATATATATATATAATTATTTTTTTGTATCATTTTATCATAAAAAATAAAAATATGATAAATATATAAAAATGTATTTGTTTTATTTTATTTATACACACCCCTCCACTGTTAAGAAAAAACAGTGCACTACCCATCTAAGGCAGCAGATGGCAATATACCATTACATATAAAGTGTGTGAGTGTGTGAGAGAAAGAGAGAGAGAGAGAGAGAGAGAGAGAGAGAGAGAGAGAGAGAGAGAGAGAGAGATGTGACCAGTCTGTAACTATGCAGCTTGAGTGTATTTGCTCTTAAACCATATTACCGAAGCTACTGAAAACTGTCCAAACGAATCTGCCATCAAAAGCTTATGATTATTTATGATTCAGTAGTAAGAACTCAGTTCAAATCATTTATGATTATTAATTCTTTTTGCCAATAAGAAAAACAAAGTTCAAACAAAATCTCCAGATACGTTCTTCTATCTATCAGATTATTCGACTTTTATAAATACTACACACGTATATTCATGTTAAAAGAACCTCATTCTTGACATTTGTATGAAATATGTAGAGCACATGAGACGAATAGTAAAGCAGCTTCAGGAAGGACAGGAACCCAGAAAGATCAAAGAAAATAACACCATAAATAACAGACTCTAACACTCGTAACATGCATTCCAGGGAAAACCTCTAAAACTACTGAACTGAATATCAGCCCAACTAACACTGCAGTTCTCTATTGAGAGAGTTCAGAGACAAATCACCAGCATGGCAAAAACAGAAAGAAACCAGTGATAAAAAGTTATTGATAAAAGTTCAATGATAAAAGTTAGATAGAAGTTCTATGCATAAGATACCTTCAGAAACTTGCTAATAAATGATTTAGACATGCAGATGGTTTGAATAAAAGCACACTATTCTGTGCAGTGTAAATTGATGGTGAAAAAAAAAACAACTCTGTCTGTCGGTCAGCGAGGTCGTGTGAAGATACTGGCTCTCTGTGTTAATCTGATGGCTAATTTACACCTATAGGCCTATCAATCGGGTAATCACATCATTATCATTCAAGGACAAAGACTTCAGACTCCTGCTGTCCCTCAAAATCACTAAATGCCACAGAGATTTTGCCAGGTTAACACTAATAGATTTAATAAGGTTTCACCGAGAGATAGTTGGGTGCCTTAGAGCAACGAGAGAACGAGACAGAAATAACCCAGAGGAAAAATGTATTGCTCAGTTGCTTTTTCTAAGCACAGGAGACTTAGTTGTGATTCTCCTATATCTCATATATCTATATATCTCTATTTAGTATCAGTAACAGTGTTTCAGATGTTTCTCCTAAAATTCCTAAGGAGAAATAAAAGTAGACACAAAGGAGACCTGAGAAATTATCTAAAACATTTAGAACATCTCTTTATTGCCTTGCTGCAATCTCTTTTAAGACTCCATTATAGGAATATTTTATTGTCCAGAAGTTGCTTTTTCTAAGCTCATGAGACATAGTTGTGATTCTCATATCTCATTTTAATATATCAACAGTACCTTGGATGTTTCTTCTAAAATGACTTGAGAGAAATAAAAGTACGCAAATGAAACCTGAGAAAGTTCTGGGAGAAAAGAGTCCAAAATGAGAAAGGGCTATGAGAAACATCTCTATGCTGTAATCTCTTTCAAGACTCCATTATAAAATGTTTTATTGCTAAGAAGTTGCTCTTTCTTTCTTTCTTTCTTTCTTTCTTTCTTTCTTTCTTTCTTTCTTTCTCTTTCTTTCTTTCTTTCTTTCTTTCTTTCTTTCTTTCTTTCTTTCTTTCTTTCTTTCTTTCTTTCTTTTGATTAGCTTTGGGGGTTTTCACTTTTAATGGACAGGATAGTATGCAGGGAAAATTGGGAAAGGCGAGAAGGGAACGGGCAGGAAAGTACCTTTAGCTGGGACTTGAACTCATGCATGCTGTCAAGGGTTACTAGTTTAAATTATTCTTCAGTGGCAATGCATGTTGTGTTTGTGTAGATGAATGAGATTGAGACTACTCAAATATTTCTCCTAGACAGGAATGAGGTTACTTTAACATAAAATTGAGACTTCAGCTCGAGTCTCCTGCTTCTCACACTTGTCTCCTGAGACAAAAACTCTAACACTCTCACATTTGTCTCCTTTAAAGTTTTAGAAGAGACCTCAACAACACCAATATAACAAAGAATAATGCTAAGGTGCTATATTTGTAAATAAAGTATATGAATTGTACATACAGTATACACACACATATATACACACACATTTAACCCTCTCGGCTTCTTCGGTCAAAAATGACCGAAAACTTGACCGAATGGGATGACACTTGGTAACTTTTGTTGTATTAGCTATGTGAACACACAAACAAATCATGGACATGATTCGGATATGTTAAAGGTCGTAAAAAAATAGTCACACTTAGCTTCCTCCCGGTCAAAAATGACCGACATAGGAAATTAATGGGAAATACAAAAAAAAATACGAAAACTCAGAGAAACTTTTGGTGGTACAAACTACAAATCAGCCACTGCAGAAAAAAAGTGCACAGCAATAAAGGGGTGACACTCTAAAACATCAAGAGTGCAAATATGGCTTTGATATCCCCTCATGGGCAATTTTTTCTCCATGAAGAATATCTTGTCATAAGAGCAATAGATTATGTTAATTTTGGGCTCATTTTAATTGTAATAATATGCTGTAAACTTTTTTAACTTAACAAAACTGTCTAGAAATCATTTGGATGGTTATACAACCTGGTGATATTGGTGACTTTCCCCGCTCCCCCCAGCGTTCCCAGGCGGAAAACCAATCTTGCAACTTGGGGACTACCGTCCCGGCAGCGATATTTTTTTTCCCAGGATGGTAGGGGAAGGCTCATGAATATTCATTAGGGAAGTCATCCCTGATTGGTCTTAACCCCAGTGACGGGTAGGTTTAGGGTGGGGTTAGGGGTAGGTCATCAGACCCCCAGTGGCGGGTAGGTTTAGGGGTGGGGTTAGGGGTAGGTCATCAGACCAATCAGGGATGACTTCCCTAATGAATATTCATGAGTCTTCCCCTACCATCCTGGGGAAAAAAATATCGCGTCCCGGCAAGATAGAAATTGGAAGTCTCGTGAGAAGCGAGAATGAGAACGAGAACGAGAACGAGCGCGAAACACGAATTGCTTTACGGCAATTCGACATAAACACACGCGCATGTATGATGTATTACCAGATTACCCACCTCGGTAGACATAGCTCCACACGATACAGTTGGCTTGCTCCGATCAAAACAAACGCACATGAGCAGCGGTAGAGAGGGGGAGGAGGCCGCCGCAAGTGAGTTTTTTACGACCGTGTTGTGAAATATACGCCCCCCCCCCACAGCTGTAGGGGGAGCTCGTGGGGAAAACATTCGACAACAAAAGAGAAAATCAGCGAAGAAGTGACTAGAGTTTGCTAGAGTTGCCAAGTTCTCCTTTACGAGTTTTTCAAAGTGGATACATTCACTGTAAAGTTTGTGTTAATCAAGGCAAGATTTTTGAAAAATGTGGTAATGAATGTTTTCGCAGCTAGGTGGCGCCTGCTGGCGGTACACTCGGTTTTAGAGGGATTACTCAGCACTCGTTAGGAGTTAATAAATGAGATTAGATGCATTAAAAAGCTGAGATCCTAAGCTTTAAAATTATATATTTGATATATGAAAATTTGTTGTTCCATTCAGTGGTTGCTTAGTAATTAATTTTTTTCTTTCCGAATGGGAATCAAACAAAATAAATAAAATAAATAAATAAAAAAGCTTTAGGCAGCCTATAGGCGGTTACAGGACATTACACAAATGTATGTATTTTTAAAGCCACTAGATGGCGGTCTTCTCACTTGATTTTTTTTTTTTTTTTTTTTTTTTTTAGGCCTGCACTCTATTTTGATGTGAAATGTTGCATTTATTGAAAAAAAGGAAAAAAAAATTATATATATATATATATATATATATATATATATATATATATATATATATATATATTAATTCTAATGGAAAAAATAGCTCATAAAAATTATATAATTAATGCAAAGTATCATAAAAAACTCTAAATATTCTAAATAATAATCAGAAAATAGAACAAAAATATATTTGATTGGTTATCCTGGGAAAAAATTAAGTTAAATTCTAAAGTCGTTTTTGACCGGGAGGAAGCTAAGTGTGACCCATTTACGAAGAAGCCCAGAGGGTTAAGTCTATATATACATAATATATACACACGCACACACGCACACGCAAATCTTGGAACACATACTGCCTTATAAGCCAGTGTGCCATCATTGTGAGATAAGAGATTTTGACTGCCATTAATAGATCCAAATCAGAGACAGAGGAAACAAAGAGAAAAGAGCAAGAGGCAGAGAAAAATGGACAGATGGACCGAGAGATCAATAACGGGAACCAGTGTGTGATAACTTCAATGAAAAGCACCTTAGTTCATAAGGAAGTCTGGAGTCTTTAAAGAAAAGCGGAAAGGGTGTCTGGGTTTTTGTTTTTTGTCTGATTTTATAAGCAGCTGGGTTCGGCCGTGTTCCCCTTCCTCTGTTTATTTGTTCTGCTGAATTAGATTTAGGAGGCATTTTATTTTCAGTCTTTGGGAGGTCTGGGAACACAGTGTGTGTGCATAGGCATATGTGTCTGTGTCGGTCTGACCTGGAAGAAACAAAATTAACTCGGTCTTACTAAAATAACCACCGCTCCATATATCACTTCACCAAGACAAACTTAAACTATCACAAAAATCAATACCACTCTCTTACACAACAAAACAGAGGACACACAGCAACAACACAACACAATACAAAGCAAAAAAAAAAAAAAAAAACGGGGACAAAAAGCACCGAAACAAGAAAAATGTGGTCTTTTTATGAAGTCAGAAGACTTGGATTACAGTACACAACATGGACCACATTTCTGATACTTTTATGGTGATTTAGCATCCTTTTTTTTTCCTATTTGAAAGTTTCAGTCTCCATTTATTTTAATTGCATGGAAAACATTGTGTGTTTTTACGGTTTTATGGAAGAAAGAATGTGAGGATGAGAAATGATCTTTCTTTTTGAGTGAACTACATGTAAGATTTTCAAACACTATTCAAACTTATTAACTGAGACAACATTAAAAAAAATTTTTTGTGTGTGTGACAAAATTCACATTTCAGTTGTGTTGTCACCCCAGTCATTTTGCAATCCAAAGGCAACAGGTTGATGGAAAATTTTGGACCAGATTCAAATAATAACTGAGCGCTTCAAGATGACATATTGGGGTTAGAATTGTTGCATTATTCCAAATAAATAGATTAAGATCCACAAATAAATGTAAAGAGTTTCACAAAAATGTATAAAATTCACAAAGAAATAAAAATGAGATTTGCAAATAAAAAAAAAAATTACACATTTTTTTATAACTCTGCCTGCCATTTATTTGTGTACCGCTTTCTGTGCATTTTTAAATCGCTGCACACATTTGTGAATAGCTTCTTGAGCATTTGTAAATCCCCAAACGCATCTGTGGATTTTGAAACAGTTCTAGCGTCGACGTGCAGACAAATCCACAAATAAGTGGACTCCAAATAAGTGGATTCTTGCACCCTTGAAAGGAGCAGTAATAATCTTTGGGCGCTTGCTGGAGTTTAAAGCCTCTTTATATTTCCATCAGGATAAACTCAGGGAATTATGATCATCACAGATCCCGAGCATCATGATCAGTAACACCCTCTCTACGCAAGAGGCGCGACACAGCGCGTTAAAAGCAAATAGTGCCCCATTATCTTTTCACTGCTGCTGTAGCAGTTTCAAATAATGTAAAACTAGCATGTTTGAAATGTTAACACATTTTTCCCTATGTGACGTCTGTTTTCTTAGCTGCAGATATGAACTGTCTGCACATACATGCGATTACACGAGGACAAGTGATTTGCACATTCGCTTTGCCCAGTGTAGATACGATGTAAGAAATTACAGAACATATGATTTTGTCTTTTAAAGCACAATCGCGGTGACAAATAGCTATAGGACATAAATAAATGTCATGTAGAATACCAAATATGAGCCCAAATGACCACCCGCGATGTAACAGTACGAGCCTCAGCATCAGCGTGTACTGGGGTTGGATGCTGCAATTAAAAATCTTGCAATGCTGAAAAATACATCTATGTATTTAGCCTACTTTAGATGCTGTAAGTTACTTTTACCATAAAAACTATTAAGTCTGATTCATATGAAATATTATTTGTGTGATCAAGTGTTTTAACCGATCAATAAATGCATATCGCTTGTCTAACGGGCGTATTTCACTTTTAAATGCATGATATCTCTTGGAATGCAAAAACCTGTCACAAGTTTAAAAAGAACCCACCTATATCTTCTCAACAAATATCTTCTCTACAAACAAAGGGAATCGTAATACAGGTATTTAATATTTAAAATACTACTTATAATGCTCTATAGATTGTTAGATCCACGGAGCTGATCATATGCAACATCACAACTCCTTGACTGAAGAAGTGGGAAAAGCTGTTGTGTGACAGTAATTTCACCTATTACACAAACTCATGTATTGAGCACGAGGTTGAAACCAGTTATTCATTAGTCAGCTACTTATTGATGCTTTTCTGTTCTATCTTGAATAACGTGACGCTTCCATAACGCGCTGTTTCTCTGGCTTTTTCCAAGGCTTATAAAAATTTTGGCTTGGCTTGACACACAGTCTAATGGTCTAACTCTAACAAAATCCAAAATTTAAACATCTTTTGCTGTAGCAATTTTATGGGCCTTACGCATCCTCCCTATTTGAACCAATGCTGATGAATGATGAATGAGCAAAGTTATTTCAGAGCAGGATCGCCCAGAGTGTAAAGCCAAACGTGGTTGTAGCGAGAACGTGCTACGAATGGCCAGCTCAATGTGGCCATTATCTGATTGGCTTGAGTAAACGGTGGTTGGAGTCCACTTATTTTTGGATTTGTCTGCACGTCGACGCTAGAACCGTTTCAAAATCCACAGATGCGTGTGGGGATTTACAAATGCTCAAGAAGCTATTCACAAATGTGTGCAGCAATTTACAAATGCACAAAAAGCGGTTCACAAATAAATTCCAGGCAGAGTTGCGTTTGTAAAATAATAAAACATTTGTAAACATTTTTTTATTTGCAAATCTCATTTTATTTATTTGGGAATTTTATAATTTTTTTGTGAAACCCTTTACATTTATTTGTGGATCTTTTTATTTGTGAATTTGATCAATATTTGTGAAACTCTTACATTTATTTGTGAATCTTAATCTATTTATTTGGAATAATGCAACAATTCTAAGCCCATATGACATTCCTGTCAGCATTGCAACTGTGATGAGAATGTGTGCAATACAGTTGCAATGATTAATCACATGACATTTTTCAGCACAAAGAGCCAGTTAAACCTGGTCGTATAAAGAGAGAGACAGGAGGGAGAACGGGAAGGTGAGAGAGGTTACATTTAATTCTGTTTGAGCGTAAAAGAAATGCTTGCTACCATCTGTCTGTCGGCCTCTGCGGATGTTAAAGTTGCCCTTATGGTAATATGAGACAGATGTGGCAGCTATTGACTGGCAGACATTTTGTCCCCATAATGTAGGGTTTACAAACACACACACACACAGAGAGAGAGAGAGAGAGAGAGAGAGAGAGAGAGAGAGAGAGAGAGAGAGAGAGAGAGAGAGAGAGAGAGAGAGAGAGAGAGAGAGAGAGAGAGAGAGAGAGAGAGAGAGAGAGAGAGAGAGAGAGAGAGAGAGAGAGAGAGAGAGAGAGAGAGAGAGAGAGAGAGAGAGAGAGAGAGAGAGAGAGAAACAACCACTTCCCTGTGCACAGATCAAAAGCTGCTGGCTTGGAAATTGCATTCATTTGCATTTTGAACCAAAAGTCTCCTTATTCCCTTAAACTGCTTCACGACTGACAGTGATGTCAGTTTAACATTCTCTCACAGAAAGTCCATATTTATTGGCTTATCAATCAAGATTAATCAAGCTGATGTTACATTATGTCCAATTAATGGTCACAAAAGAGGCCAGGTTAATTTTATATTCAAATCAGAATCCTAAATGTGTACAGACTCATCTTTGCTATGCAAAACAGGATATCCATGGCCAGAGGTATGCTGGGATTATCATATCAATGTCTTTACTTGAAATCTTGCATTTCTTCAGGCAAGTTTATTCCCAGCACCTGACATTTGTACCTTTCTTCTTTTTGAATTATTCACTTCTTCAGGGTGGCTAAATGTCAAAACCTCCACATGGGCCCTTCCTGGCTCTTTGAGAGGGGTGAAAGAATGAGAGTAAAAATAAAGGCGTCCCTCTCTTTCCAAAAACAGATGCATGAAAAGGACCCATCCCTGCAGCTGTCCTTTGGGAAAAGGGCGCTCTAGACGTTGGACTTCATCAGTCATAATGCGTTCGAGCTCTTTAGAATATTCAGTACAGTTTGGTCTACAATACTTTATAGAGCTAATGAGACTGTAGCATTTTCATTTAGGAGGCTCCAGATGGTTAGCCAGAAACTTTTTTTTGTTGCTTAAAAATATTTATTTAAAGGATAACTGTCGCCAAAATGCAACCTAGGGTCTTTTTGTTTATCTAACCGAGGCAAACTTTCGTTTAAAAGTATAATTACCGTATAGTTTGATCGTATTTTTTTGGACCGTTTTCGGTCAAATTGCCTTTTGAGTGGGAGTGCTTGGGGCACGACTATGATAGCATCAAAAATCTATTTTTAAAACACTAAGTAGGTTCGACACAACATGAAACTTTGCTCAAAGTATCACCAGGCAGGGGCTCTACACATATTGTTTGTGTACACAGAGTTTACTAAAAAGAAAGATTTTGAACAACTTGCAACGTAACAGGGAGGAGAGTAAAGATGGAATAAAACAGATAATTTGTTGTTTTGTCGTTTGAAAATTTGAAAAAGGATGCTCATATAAGAAGCAATACTAAAATTCAGAGTCAGTTCATTCACATTCGGAGATCGACTATTTTTGACTGTCAAAATGCCGGCGGACACAGCTACAGTGAGTTGTTCAAAATCATTCTTTTTTTTTTTTCATCAATCTCTTTATTCAATTTTGAACATGAAACAAGAACAAACAAAGTTCCCCTTCACATACAAAAATAAAAAAATCCTACTAAAAATCAACAAAAATAAACAACAACAAACAACATAGTAATAATGGAGAGAGAAAAAAAAAAAAAAAAAAAACACATTAACTAATAGCTGTGAGTGACGGTCCAAGGACTACTGCCCAGTCATTTGCAGCAAAAAACGTGGGACACTAAGTTTACTCAGGATTGTCTGGGAAGGTCAACTTCCCAACATATTCAAAAAAGGGATCCCACGTCTTTGAAAATTTAGCCTGGGAGCCCCTTAACAAATGCCTAATTTTTTCCAGTTTGGCAAAGTAAAGGACATCCCTAATCCAGTGAATGTGTGATGGAGGTGTAGGAGACTTCCATTTCAAAAGTATCAAACGCCTTGCTAACAAACTAACAAAGGCGATGAACATCTTGGCCTCTGAAGACAATGACATTGTGACCGGAATTACCCCGAAAAGTGCAGTGACAGCATCAGGCACTATTCTCTTCCCTGTGACCTCACTCAAAGAATCAAAAATATTTTGCCAATAAGTTGTTAGGACAGGACAAGACCAAAACATATGTATATGTGTTGCTGCTGCCTGGTGACAGTGGTCACAAGTCGGGTCAATGTTGTTAAACATCTTAGAGAGCCTGGTCTTAGTCAAATGAGTACGGTGTAAAATTTTACACTGGATCAATCCATGTTTGGCACAAATTGAAGAGTGGTGTACTTTGTCAAGAACATTCCCCCACATATCTTCAGTGAACGCAATCCCCAGATCTTCCTCCCATAGCGCTTTAATTGACGACAAAGAATCTGAGTGCGTGGATCTGAGCGTAAATGAGTGAAATCATACCCTTCAAAGCAGGAACTGGTTTTAAAAAAGTATCAAGGGGTGTGTCAGAGGGTATAGAAGGAAACTGAGGGAACCTATGAAAAACAAAATTATGGATCTGCAAGTACCTAAACAACTGTTCAAATGAGGCGAAAGTGTTGTCAATGTAGAGATCCTTAAATGTTTTAAAACCCTTATTGGACCAAACCTCAAATGCACGATCAATTAATGATGGAGGGAAGGAGTGATTAGCTGTTATTGGTGCCAAAACAGAATATGTTTGAAGACCAAAGCAACGTCTAAACTGATTCCAAATCTTCACAGTTGTCTTAATAATGACATTTTTGGTCTTCAAAATCTTTCTTTTTAGTAAACTCTGCGTACACAAACAATGTTCTCAATGCTCAAGTTCATGTGTAGAGCCGCTGGTGATACTTTAAGCAAAGTTTTATGTTGTGTCGAGCCTTCTTAGTGTTTTAAAAATAGATTTTTGATGCTATCATAGAAGTGCCCCAAGCACTCCCATTCAAAAGACAATTTGACCGAAAACGAAAATACGGTCAAACTATAGGGTAATTATACTTTTAAACAAAAGTTTGCCTCGGGTAGATTAACAAAAAAGACCATAGGTTGCATTTTGGCAACAGTTATCCTTTATTTAAGAGTTTGTATGTCTTCATGTATGCTTTATTTTTATTTTTTTTACTATCTTTACTATTTTTGTCTTGAGCAATCTTTCAGTATATAGACTACCGTTCAAAAAATTGGGGTCAGTACATTTTTTTGTTTTAAATTCTTTTTTATTAATTCTTTACATTAAAAGACATTAACATTAAATTGTCCGAAAAGTGTCATTAAAGACATTTATAAGGTTACAAAAGATTCTATTTCAAGCAAATGCTGTTCTTCTGAACTTTCTATTAAAAAAATTGAAAACTCTATTCCTTCAATCTTTCACTTGAAGATGTGTGCTCACTATTCTGAAAAATAGACTGCAAATTTTCTATTACACACGCAGTTGTCTTTTCTCACTACAGAATATCTTCCAGTTATTTTCCCTTGTCCTTTCATTATCTTTTTTTCACCTCCTTTTATAAGGTCTGCTTCACTATAGGAACAATGACAGTAGGAACAGAGAGAGAAAAAATCAGAAGAGAACATACAAAAAAAAAAAAACAGCCTTTTAAATGTATGACTCACCCTTATAAAACACATTTTAAAACCCATTTGAACACTGGACATCATATAACACGTGGATCTAAGAATATATTTAAGTCTGAGTTGACCATTCAACTCTCTTTGGACAAGCGTGTGGGGTGTTTTTTCTTCTTTGTTTCCTGGTTTTAATTAAGTACATTTTCAGACAAACATCCTTTGCTAGGAAAAATAGATGGATGTTATTTTTATGTGGTGGTTTATGCAGTATAAAGTAATTCATTGTTTTTGCTATATTTACTGATCTAAAACGAATGCACATCTACTTCGCAAAGGATGCGGAGAGAAAGAAAGTGAGAGCAAGAGAGAATTAAAAAGACACAATGGACCAGGGTGAGATATGAATGCTATCACACTCTCTGTGACTGTTCCAGTTAATGTATACAGAATACATTTATATGAAAACCCCATTCTCAGAAAGCCACTCTTTTTCTGCTGCTCTCTCTGTTCTTTCCCTCATTCTTCCAAGACAAATACAAGCTCTCTCCACCTAATTTTATGGATGGGATCCCTTAAATTAACACGGTCAGGAAAAACACTCAAGAAAGAGACTAGAAAACACACACGCACGCAAAATACGTGCATCCGAAGGACATATGCTTGACTTCATTAGCCCTCCAGCACAACACTGTGCCACAGTTCCATTTTTCCGCCACAAATATTAACATTTTCCAATCTGTTGTATTGCTCGCAGGAAAATAGAAATGACACAAACGGGTAGACTTTAAATATATCACAATTACGAAGCACCACTGGTTTCAGCCCAGAGAGGCGAGCTTCCCTCCTCTCTTATCTCTGACCAAACAAACAACACCTGTGCTAAGTGACAAGACTAATAACCAATTAACAGCCAATTACAATTACCGTGAGAAACACCCTCGCACTTGGAAATAATAAATCAAAGGGGCGTGGCCTGTCCGCGAACTAACCATTCCTAAAGCGGAAATGAGATCAAATCAATGCTCATCAAAGGACTAACAAAACATAATTAGGCTTACGAATAGAAAATGAGATTAAAACACACTGAGTTTTTGGTGCACAGAAAAATGAGGAGTGACGTATGCATATGCTAATGATAAGCGTGCTGATTTTCAGCGGGGACCTTGCAGGCCTAGTTCTATTTACGAACCTGGAAAATATTTAAGCAGCTAAATGACAATGAACAGCACCCGCTGTGACTTGGGCAAAATCTGCTTTGAAGTTAAACAGGTTCATAAATAAATAAAAGGAGTGGGCTCCTCCTTTTCTCCTGGGAGTTGGAGATTTCCTGTGCATACTTTCGTTCGATCTTTTGCCCCCCTTGATCTCCTATTGCTTTGATTCCCTAGTTCCTTCTTCCTTCCATTCCCTCCCTTTTTCTCGCATGCTCTCACTCTGCTTCAACCTTTTGCCTACCTCAAGTGGTAGATAAAGTCATGTCTGACATTAATTTGTAATGTTAAAGACTTGTACCAAACTAATCACACATTACGCTCATAATAAGAACGATGGAGGTTTAATTTGCCGCACATTAAGAGAGTGAAATTACTCATCAGTGTGAAAGAGAGACAGACAGAGAGAGAGAGAGAGAGAGAGAGAGAGAGAGAGAGAGAGAGAGAGAGAGAGAGAGAGAGAGAAAGATGGGAGGACAAACGTTCAAATCCATGCCAGGAGTCGTCGCTGAAAGGAGACAGGCACAAATAAACACTGTTTGTTGTGCAATCGACATTACAATTAATTAGTCGGTGGTTGGCTCGCCGGTCTAATAGAGGAAAGAGTAGTGAGCGTGAACTATCTACCCTGTACAGAAAGACAGCCCGCCATTCTGCTAATAGGGTCACGGAAAGAACAAGAGGAGGAATGAAAAAGTGAGAGAGGAACAAGGGGAAGCAATACAGAAAATGACAGGAACAAGAAGAGGATTGTGAGAGGAACATTTGAGTTATTGTGCTGGAGGTATAAAAATGCGTTTGGAAGTCAGAGACAGTATAAGCAGACCACTTAAATGAATTTGGAGAAATTGCAGCAGTCTATATGGTGGCTGTAGGAATAGAAGTTATATATTTAAGATAAAAGAGCAAATCCATATTTTTGATAGATGGATTACCTGTTTATTTTTTTATTTTTAATTTTTTATCTATATAGGAGCTGTACTTGTACATCTATTACACAACCATTCAAAAGTTTGAAATTTGAAACTCTAAATACATTGTTTTTGAAATTCGTCCTTCTGTTCATCAAATGTAGCATTTAATTAATCAAAAATACAATCAAAAACATGTTTACAGTTTAAAATGATTACTGTTTAAAATAAATGTTTTCTATTTTAGTCACTTCAGTTCAAAAGTTTTGGGTCAGTAATGGCGCTTTTCCATAACCAGTACCAGCTCAGCTCGACTCGGCTCGCTTTTCGCTCATTGCAGATAGTACCTCCACAATAGTACCTGGTTGTCATAGCGACACCACGGGAAACTGCCATGACTTAATCTTCTACGCGACACACACCCGCTACCCACACACACACAGGACAATGGAGGAAATCAAGTGTATGCTGTTTTTGGATGTTTTTGTTTTTGCTGTTTTTTTTATTCAGGATACTCCGTCTGGCGCGTGCAATGATGACACAGTGAATAGTGACGATTCTCTCTAACCAATCAGCAGTCTGCCATGTTTTCAAGTCAGATTTTAGTATCGCTTCAGCTCGCTCAGAACCTCGCCGGAGGTGGTACGAAAAAAAGTACCTGGAAGCAGGTACAGGTACAAATTTAACACAGTGGAAAACCAAACAAAGGCGAGTGGAGGCGAGCCGAGTCGAGTCGAGCTGGTACTGTGTAGTGGAAAAGCGCCATAAGTTTTTGTTTGTTTGTTTGTTTGAAAGAAAGAAAGAAATTAATACTTTTATTTAGCAAGGCTGCATTAACTTGTTTAAAAGTGACAGTAAAAGCATTTATAATGTTACAAAAGATTTATATTTCAAATAAATGCTTTCCTTTTGAATTTTCGAATAAAGAATATTTGAAAATATTAGGCAGCACATTTATTCAACATTGATAATAATAAGAAATGTTTCTTGAGCACCAAATCAGCATTTAGATAATTCTGATCATGTGACATTGAAGACTGGAGTAATGGCTGCTCGCCATCCCAGCAATAAATTGCAGTTTTAAATATATTAAAATATTACTGTAACTTTGATCAAATAAAAGCAGCCTTGGTGAGCATAAGATACTTGTTATATTCGTTATATATGTTATAGATGCTTGTGTTATAGAAATCCTTCTAATGTGCTGATTTGGTATTCAAGAGTCTTTTCTTATTATTAGCACATTTGAAAATGGTTGTGCTGCTTAATGAACTGTAGAAACAGCAGAACCATGTCTTTTTTACTTGTTAAAGTAGTAAATTACACATGCATTTCTTGTAAGTCACTGTACGTTTTCAAGTGAAATTTCGGTAATATAAATGGCCCAACACAAACACATTTTTCTCATGTCATTATATTGATTTATGAGAGATGAAGGCTATTCCGTACACAAGATCTAACCAGCACAGTGACAGAAGTGTACATGAGAGTTTGTAGTTTGAGAAAAAGCCCCCTGGTGCTTGAAGCTTCATTGAAGAGCACACACTAACATCAGCTTTATCTGCCACAGTCAAAAGAAGATGCTGCTGGCCTTTAGGAAGAGCTAAAGGAAAAAGCCACATCTGACACTTGCATGATAAATGATTAGAAATTATTATCCTGGATGAATAAGTGCCAGTTTCTTTCAAAAAAATGTCTTAGTGTTTCATACTTCTGAATGTTAAGGTGATGATACACAGGGCAACTTTTTGAGCAATGTTGCAGGGCAATCTTGCCGAGCGATTGTTGCTTGGGCACTTTCCCATTGAAAATGGGCAATAAATATATATCTGGATAATTTAGATTGGTCGTGGGCCCTGTGTCTCATCTGGTTGCAACATTGCCCAGCAACATTGCCCAAAAAGTTGCCCTGTGTATCATCACCTTTAGTGTATCTACCAGCTGAGGCTCATCTGTAAAGGTGATGATACACAGGGCAACTTTTTGAGCAATGTTGCTGGGCAATCTTGCCGAGTGATTGTTGCTTGGGCACTTTCTCATTGAAAATGTTCAATAAATTCCTATCTGGATAATTTAGATTGGTCGTGGGCCCTGTGTCTCATCTGGTTGCCCGTTGATGGCAACATTGCCCAGCAACATTGCTCAAAAAGTTGCCATGTATCATCACCTTAAGGGCAGGTGGGACAGAGCTCCACCAAAATATTCATCCAAAACATACTTCGGTAACACTTTAGATTAGGGTCCAATTCTCACTATAACTAACAAACTTTTCACTCAATAAGATCCTAATTACTGCTTTTTAATAGTTAGTTAGGTGGTAGTTAAGTTTAGGTATTGAGTAGGAATTAGGTAGGATTAAGGGATGTAGAATATGGTCATGCAGAATAACAAGTCAGTAATATGTAATGAACTAATAAACTGCTAATATCCGACTAGTTAATAGTGATAATTGGACCCTAAACTATAGTGTTACCCATTCTTTTGTATAAATTGAATCAATAATAAATTGTAAATGTGTTCTGCAATCTGCAACAAAATATTTTCAGTTTTCTAGACTATTTAAGTGGTAAAGTGAGCTACTGGGATCTACATAGGAAATATCTGCTCAGAGGCGACTTGGCTTCAAGGAACATTGTTATGGTGGGGAAACAGTATATGATATATCATTTAAAGACATCATGCATGGAAGCTGTGTACAGACTGCATGCTAATAAACAAACACACTCCCAACCTGTCTCAGGATGGCAGGTCCCATGTTGATTGCAGTTGCAAGGTATACATGGGGAGAAGGGTCCACCATTAGGAGTCTCCCTGGTGAATCCAGGAGCACAGAGTTCACAGAACAGCCCTGTAAATCCTGTGGGACAAGTACACACCTCCACCCATGGAGCATGTGGAACCACATCAGGCTGGTAGTTTGTCTGGTCTGCAGATTCAAGGGTTACCCTGGAGAGTTGAGAGGTGTCTGAAAAAAAAAAAAAAAAAAAAAGCATTACCCACAATATTTGTACAACCTACTAATAAATAAATACACACTACCATTCAAAAGTTTGGGGTGAGAAATATTTTTGTAAAGAAATTGAGTCATTTATTCAGCAAGGACTCATTAAAATGATAAAACATTTTTTTTACATTGTAACAACAACAACAACAACAACAAATTGAAATAATTGTTCTTTTGAACTTTCTATTCATCAAAGATTCCTGAAGTAATGTACTTCCATGGTTTTTGCTAAAATGTTAAACAGCACAACTGTTTTCAACATTGTTAATAATAAAAATGTTTTTTTTTTTTTTTTCAAATCAGCACCAAATCAGATCATATCAGAATGATTTCTGAAGGATCATGTGACACTGAAGACAGTAACAAAGTACATTTACTTAAGTACACTTTTTGAGTATCTGTACTTTACTTGAGTATAATTTTTTCTGGAAACTTTTTACTTTAACTTCACTACCATTGAAAGACAATTATTGTACTTTTTACTCCACTACATTTCTGTCAAGGTCCTTGAGTAGAAAGTAGTAATGTCAGTCAAGGGATGATTTTGGTTCCAAACTTGCAAGGTGCTGCATTTTGGTTGGAAATGAAAATCGGATTGAGTCAGAACCCCACGTCGGATTGAAGTCAGAGCCCCACGTCAGAACCTGACGTCAGATTGACGTCAACGTCGGACAGATGTTGTATTTTGGTTGGAAATGAAAGTCGGGTTGACGTCAATCTGACGTGGGGTTCCAACTTCAATGAGTGCACTTCACTTCAATCTCACATTTAATCCCACTACTGAAACTGTGTTCTAGAAATAAATTTGATATTGAAATGAGGGTAGGGAGGCTGGCATAGATTCAGAGGCATAAGGCACTATAACTATTACATACAACAACGCAACAATAATAAAACAACGCATTGACATTTACTTTTTACTTTTGATACATAAGTACTTTTAAAAACAAGTACTTCTGTACTTTTAGTAAGTAAAAATCGGTCTTTACAACTTTTACTTGTAACAGAGTAATATTTGACCAGCCGTATCTGTACTTTCACTCAAGTAAGGAAGTTGTGTACTTTGTCCACCTCTGCTAAAGGAAGACTGGAGTAATGATGCTGAAAATTCAACTTTTTAAAATTCAAGAATTTTAATAGAACAATCAAAACAATAAACAGGAGAATCAACGAGGAGAAACATACTACATACCCGTAAGGTTAACAAAAGCTTGACAAAGAGCAGACAGAAACTGAGGGCTTCTATACATGGAAAACAAGGGGAGCCAACAAGGCTGATTAACAAGACACACCTGAACTAATTAACTGATTAAAAGATAACAAACTCAGACATGAACAGAACAGGGAAACCAAACTAAAAACAAAAATAACTCTGACAATAATATTATAGTATATGCTTTGTTGTATTTTTTAAAACAAATCTTACCCCAAATGGTTAAACAGTAGTGTAAATAAATTAAATTAAATAATCATGTTTCTAATCCTTGGGGCACAAAGAAGTGCCATAACAGTAAAATGTATTGAGGTACTGTGTGACAGAAAGACTTTATGGGCCCTATTTTAACGATCTGAAATGCAAGTATCAAACGCGAAACGCAAGAAACTTTGTGGGCAGATCTTGGATCTAAAATGGGTTGGTCTAAAGTAGCTACATTACTCATAGGTGTGGTTTGGGCGTAACGTGAAATAAACCAATCAGAGCGTCATCTCACATTCCCTTTAAAAGCAGGCGTGCTTTTTCCATGGTGGATTGCTATTATAACATTGGATTTGCCATGCACACACCAGGAGCGGTTCACAGCCGAGGAGACCGACGTTCTTGTCAGGGCCGTAAAAGGCAGAGAAGTGACATTGTATGGGGATGGGAGAAACCCACCCAAATTAGCTTCGGTTAAACAGGCGTATAATAATTTGGGTAAATGTGTAAGCTAGATTTATGCCTATTTTTTCACATCTTCATGGACACCACAATGATTTCCCTCATGTGGAATATTTTTCCTTGTAATTATGTATGGTTTGCAAAAATTGCAACTGCTGCGTTTGTGTTGATTGTGTAGAGAAGCAAAGTGAATGCGCGTTGTGCACACGCTACATTATGGCCAAGCATGCGCCCTTAAAATAGCATCTAAATAACGTTTTTCCTGGTCTGTGGCGGAATTGTTTTCTGGAACTGCAAAATAGCACCAGGAAACGTTTGCGCCGGAACACGCCTCCTCTTTGCGCTGAACTGCCCCCGGGAGTGCAAGTTCATTCCCTAATTTACCGACGTGCATCTGTGGAGGGAAAAGTCTGCTGTGCGTCGGGTGCAAAATAGGAATGATACATGCGTCGTGTACAGTCAATTGCGCTGGGTGCAAGATAGGGCCCAATAAGTAAAGTGCTCATGGAAGAGTTGTGTTTTTTTTCTCTGAAGGTAAAGAAGGTTTTAGCCGATCTGATGGATTTGGAAACAGCATTGCACAATGGAGCTACACTGAATGTGAAATTCACGGTGTCCCGTCCACTTGTAATTGCCCTCACGATGTAGCTTGCATAGCTTGCCTACTGAAGCTCCCCTCTGCCTCTCTTTCACCTTTGCTTACACACAGACAGACATCAGGACCACTGGGTGCAAGCAGATAGAATCTTTGATCACTGTATGAATAAATGAACCAAGAATGAATTAATCAATAAGGGCTGAGTGGGGAGAGGTGGAATATGGTGAAGGTGAGTGGGTCTTTGTTTCTCTCAGGGATCCATACCGCCTAATAAATAGTGATAGAGGGAGGCTGTACACAGTTCAAGATTCTCTCACCTCAACTCTCTCCTTCCCTAGGTTCTCAGAGTCCTATCATCTCACCTTTCATATCAGGACATGGCCAGAAAGAACAATGTTTATGTGTGCTTTTGAGAGATACCGGCAGTTGTATTTGTGTGTTCATATAGACAAACTGATTATCATGTGTACATTGTAGAAGAAAGGGAGAGCAGTTCAAACACATGCACATATTTCAGCACACCAGTTTCCAAGAATCAACAAGAGGACCTGCCAGTGCAGGACGTGGTAGAGGAATAATTATGCTCTTTGGTAAGCTGTAATTTACTTCTTTTGATGAAGAAAACAGACGAGAGTGAGACAGAGAGTGTGAGTGAGAGAAAATATATTCACAGTGTTCCGCCGTAGAATCAAACCAAATCAAACTGTTTGTCTCAGACTCAAATATTGCAGCATTCATTCTTAATGTGTTTGTAAGTGATTGGCAGGTTTTTTATGTAGTTTAGGGTCCTCTTATAGTATTTTTTTTTTTTTTTTGAGTGAAGATCTGAAGGTCTGCTGCTTTCTGTTCTGCTCCAGTCTAAAAATTGGACTTCAAAATGTTTAACTTATTTATTTAAAATAAGAGTTTTATTGTCTGTTTTACTTTTTTATGTGATATTTATTTATTAAATCTATAGAAGTTAAAAATGTAGGCACTATATTGATATTATATATAAATTATTTCATTCATTCATTTAGAATTATATTTAATACGTCCTTATCACAATCACAATCATTACAGAGGAGCAATGTTAAATGCAATACACTCATGACATTGCTTTTCATTGGTTACCTTTGTAAATTTTCCAGAATGAAAAGCAAACCCATCATTACATTAATATTTCTATGTCAA
Source organism: Scardinius erythrophthalmus (assembly GCF_964197995.2). Classification (NCBI taxonomy): domain Eukaryota; kingdom Metazoa; phylum Chordata; class Actinopteri; order Cypriniformes; family Leuciscidae; genus Scardinius; species Scardinius erythrophthalmus. The sequence goes on along the minus strand of NC_138225.1, from coordinate 23,917,509 downwards.
TCTTTTGATCTGTTCAAAACAACATATGGTGATTTACATTTTGAAAAATAAAAGGATGAATTTATGCCGCAATGAAGAACATTCACACCTATAATTCACTCAGCTATACTGTGTATTCCACTATGTGATGCTTGCTACTGTACTTGGCATGTTGATTAAGCACATCACTGCACATCTTTCAATGAAGCCCTTTTTCAATTCAATCTAAACAGCACAGAAATCATGTCATAATGAATGCCATCACTAAACAATCACAGGCCAGGAAAGAATTGGCGGGGGCATGGCCAAAGTTAAAGGCTCCTCTAGACTTCTAATCAATCACTGAATACAGTACAGTCCATTCTACCAAGTTTAAAATGCTTGTTGCTTTCACTGTTTTAAATAAATTTCTCTTAGTCTGCAATTGATTGCATTTCAGTGCCAGTCTTTTACTTACATATTTGCATAAATGTGCACACATATAAGCAATGACTTACAGTTCTGGCCCCCTGCATTGCTGATGTGTAGAGCAGTTAGATTGTAAAGCATTCGGAGAAACTCAAATGGGGCTATAGATGGAATTACGTCCTTCTCTGTTAACCTGGAAAGCAGAAAGCAGAAACATAATAGTTAGAAACGTGACTGTGTCTGCTACGATAACTAATGTTTTTCTAGAGAAAACATTGTCCCTTAGACTTTATTTTACGTAAAACCGAGGCTCTTCATTAAGGCACACTAGGTCTAGTCAATTTAAGTCAATGCAATTAGGAATGTCTCTGTATGAATGAATGAATCGTGGGACATTTTTTATCCATTTTCTTATCACTCTGGTAGGACAGTACCTGTCAAAACAATAAATGCAAAGGAAAAAGCTGCCATGAACAAAAAACCTTCAGGTTAGCCTTCCAAGTAAAAGTGTCATATGCTGAAACACACAACAGATTTCGAGACTGAAACCACAATTTTATTTTGTAATGTTTATTCATGTTATTCACACAATTAGAATTATAAAAAAATACTTGATAATAAGCCATGTGGTCTCAATGGAAAAATGTTTCAGTCTGCCATGGAAACTGAAATACCTTCCTAGGAAAACACAAAATAACACCTATTTTAAGCAATCCCTATAGCATAGCCCTGTTTCCACCTGGTATTAAGATGCTGTTTTGGTGATCAATTCACAAGCTGTCAGTGCTAAATGAAAACGGTGGAAAACGATGTAGTAATTGCTGTAATATCTAGCTTTTAGCAGTAAAGGTGCATCTTACACTTCCATGAGAACAACCACATATATATTTCTTTATATTATATATCTAAACATTTAGTGCAGTCCTGTGACAAATCAATGATAAATACATTGTTTCTTCATTGTGTGCCTAAAATTACAGCTAAAACTTGAAAACATTTCAGTTTGAATACTAATAATCTAGCCACATGTAAGTGAATAGTGGGGAATAACACACACACACACACACACACACACACACACACACACACACACACACACACACACACACACACACACACACACACACACACACACACACACACACACACACACACACACACACACACACACACACACACACACACACACACACCTGAGAGTGAAGGTGTTGATGGGTATCTTCTCCAGTGGGGAATAAGGATCCTGTTTAGAGTACAAATCAGTAGAAACCAATATTCCAGAGCCCCCCAGCAACACGGTCACACTTCTGGGCAAGAGTTCCTCCAGCTCAGCTGTAAATGTCACGCTAAGGGTCCGTCCGTAACTTAACAACATGTTCCCCAGATATTTATCTGCAACATAAAGATAAAACATTTAAAAATTCCAATGCATATTCCAATTTGTATATGACCATGGTGTGATTAAGCAAACATGAGTGTAAGATCTATCTGGTAGCAAAATGGGCTGTGGATTGTGTTAAGTGGTTTGCTCAAGGGCAGCATAGAATTTTCTGGAACACAAACTCACAACCTACAGATTACCAGCACATTACACCAGCTACTGAGCTGAAACAACCCGATTACCAAAGATAAACACCGTGACAGATGACAACTCTAAAAATATAATAGGAGGGCAAAATGTTCTGTTCACATAAGGAAGTTGATTGTTTTTCTGGTTTAGAGAAAATAAGAAGGTTGGATCTCACTGATCTCATGGTGTCTGTACATCTCTATATGCAAGAGTGTATGAGGATGATCTTAAAGGGTTAGTTCACCCAAAAATGAAAATTCTGTCAGTAATTACTCACCCTCATGTTGTTCCAACCCCGTAAGTCCTTCGTTCATCTTCGGAACACAAATTAAGATATTTTTGATGAAATCTGAGTGCTGGATCACTCCTCCTGCAGGCTTATGGACACCTTAACTTGCTGGCCCAGAAAATGTATTAAAGACATCGTTTATATAGTCCAAGTGACTCCAGTGGCTCAATCTTAAGTTTATAAAGCGACGAGAATACTTTTTGTGCGCAAAAACAAACAAAAATAACGACTTTATTCCACTTTTCATTTCCTTCTCTCTGGACCTCGAGTTTTTTTACGTAGTGTTTAAGCGTTGCGCGTCTGTGTTTCACGTCACCATGGATCACACATGACCAGAGTCGTTATTATAATAAATAAAGTCGTTATTTTTGTTTGTTTTTGCGCACAAAAAGTATTCTCGTCGCTTTATAAACTTAAGATTGAGCCACTGGAGTCACTTGGACTATATTAACAATGTCTTTAATACATTTTCTGGGCCAGCAAGTTAAGGTGTCCATAAGCCTGCAGGAGGAGTGATCCAGCTCTCAGATTTTATCAAAAATATCTTAATTTGTGTTCCGAAGATGAACGGAAGTCTTACGGGGTTGGAACAACATGAGGGTGAGTAATTACTGACAGAATTTTCATTTTTGGGTGAACTAACCCTTTAATTGCCACTCATATCCTCCTGCCTCATTAAAGATCTTTAATAAGACTTCAAAGAACCACATGCTGAGCTGTATATATTATATATATATTATATATACACACAAACACAGAGAGAGAGAGAGAGAGAGAGAGAGAGAGAGAGAGAAATGATGAAATTTCTGCTACTGTTAGGCCTAAATCCCTAAACTTTTGAAACTCATCTCCAAAGTCATCTCCATTGAATAAATCTGTATTGTAAAAAAAGACAGACTGGATGTTAAGTAGCTGGCACATTTGAAACCTTAAATGCATATCTCGGGTCTATAGTGACCTGGGACGTCATTCACTACCCTCCTCGTAATTCATTTTTTAAAGTTAGACATCAACCTTCTTAGTACTCTTCAATCAATTCATTATAAACAATATACAGTAACAATTTTTTCATTTTTTTATTGTGTAGGGTCACTAATGGCTCGAGGTGTGTAACAGTGTAGGTATATTTTTTCTGCACGACAATAATTGAATCTTTGATGACTGATTAAGTCCAATTCAACTTTATTCAACAAGGTGCCAATGTCTAAAACACAATGAAGTGAAGTTTCACTCAAAGTTACTGCAGGCAGAAAACAAAAGAATAGGAAGTATCATCAGCAAAACTTGAAATGGCTCTGATTTACTGCAGAGCAAGTACTGAACACAATTAAATATTAGTGTCATTGTCACTTGATGGTGGATCTGGTGAAGAAGATCAGAATACTGATTTTGAAGATGTTGAAAATGATGAGCCAGATGCTGAATGTACTGGGAAATGAGCGGTGACGATTTAGTGACGATGGTATAAAACATCTGCTCAAACTGCCAAACAATTCCAAGCTACAAAAGGTAAAAAAATATGCGTTATTTTATTCTTCTGTAATTGTTACTCTAATATCAGGAGAGTTTTATATTATCGCGACAGGTAGAGATCTGTCCGTGTTAGATATGGGCCATTCTACAGAATTGGTGCAAACTGTTGTACGACAACCAAAAAACACATTTAAAAAGACGTCACTACCAAAAACCTTTTTTCTGCAATTAAGCAAACTTTTTTTGGGTGTAATTCCATAAAATGTAGTTTTTATGTGTGTACAACTGTTCAGAACTGTGCTAGGTAACCATGTGCTAGCTATCATCTTTGAACTATAGGCTCAAAATTATCTTAAATTGTCACTACTGAAACATGTGGTAAAGTTTCGGTTGTGACATCATGTTTTTTTAATGTTATTCGATAAAATTTTGTTTTTGTGAGTGTACAACTGTTCAGAACTGTTCTAGGTAAACCATGTGCTGGTTATCATCTTTGAACTAGGCTCAAAAGCATCTTAAATTGTCACTACCGAAACAGTCATGTTCGAAACATGGCATCATTGTTTTGGTAGTGACAAAAGGGAACACGTAATCATTTATTTGGGGGAAATAAAAAAATTGTTTGTACAGTTATGCAAATCATTAGTATCTTAGTATGTTTTAGTAGTGTTTTAGTATGCGTGTTAAAATTCTGTAATGTGATGTGGTCGCTACCAAAACATTACTGTCACTACCGAAAATGTGCCGTCACGACCGTAACATGGATGTTTTGTCTAAAATAAAGTATACTGAATTATCAACTAAGATGTAATTATAGTGTTTGGTTTAACATGGTCTTTAACAAAGAAAGACTGGCTTCAAAATACAACAAATCTTCTAAATTACACTTGAAATATTGTTAAAATTGTAATTGTAATTGATTTACCTGTGAAAACTTTTTTTTTAAATAGCAAAAAATATATTTACAAGGTAGATGTAAACAAAATATTAATAGGTCAATATAAGCCTTCTTATTAAATTATTTATTATTGTGTTTCAGTGGTGACAAATTTGGGGAAAGGAAAAATATTCCAAAACTTTCTGAAAATACAATATGATAATTAACTGCACAATTACTAGAAATGTGTACCTTGGATATTATACAGTTTACACACATACAACATTTGTGGAAAAAGACATCTTTTTTTCAAGACGTTTCCAACTCTGACTTTGAACCAATTCAGTAGAATCGCTAAAAACCCAAATATGTAATAATGATTGGCGAAACATTCATACATTTAAGGGTTAAATCGAAGCCGCAGTGAAGCTTGCCATTAGCTCTATTACACTGCTTTTGTTGCAGCAGTATTTGCAATATCGGTGGAGAATGCAGCAGTATGTGTTATTGAATCTCATTTCTAACTTCTAAAGCACAGGGCTGATGTTCTTGTACCATGTTTATGTACAGATACTGTGTAGTGGATTTATCTGTTTTCCGAGGTTACTTTTCATGTTACTTAAAAAAAAAAAAAAGCAAATCATTTTTTTCAGTGCATTGCTAATTAATTTGTATGACTTAAAACATTGCTTCATTTGTTTGAGTATTACAAGAGTTAGGCCATCCTGTTCTATTATACGTGGACAAGAAGCCTTGAAATATGATATTAAAAGAGTTGTGGGAAAAGTAGTAAAACTGCAATTATGAAAAGAAATTCTGATATATAAAGTTACAAATATGATTGAGGCAAAATTCCAAGTCTCAACCGCAGAATGGAAATCCGTCCTTAAAACATACCATAACATCTTGTTTTATCCTATTTAACTCTTATACGAAAATGGGCAACTAAATTCTTGTAGTTTGTAGGTTATCATACTGTATACCCTTTTAAACAAAGCTTGCACACCTATTCCTTACAAGGTGTGTGTGTAATTATTTGTTTTTGATGGGGCGCCTCAAGCAGCTAGTGCCCCGGGGCCTCGCAGGACCATAATTCGTTCTTGGGGCCACTGTATCTGTAGGGGGTTAGATAGATTTAACTCCCCACAGAAGGTAATGCTTGCTTCAGAACATTTTCCAGAGATGAGTTACACTGAGGACATAAAGTGAAAGTAATACCTGTGAAAAATGTGATAGAATAGGATGGAGAGGGTGAGCTAAGGGAAAGACAGACTGTACAAAATGTGTCCAGACATAGAATAGCCAGTGGTTACAGTAAAATTGTTTTATTGTATTGGGGATTTGAAAAAAATGCCTACACCTGCTGGCGGTGATTAGATGCTCTGCTTAAGGATAGTTTTTGTGCTACTATAGTGGTTCAATGATGTCAACCCTTCCTTTTCTTTGTCTCTCAATACTTCTAACTTAAGGGCATTTCACACAGTACTCATTTTTGCATTCCACAGCACTACTTCTCCATGGTTTTTCAATGTAAACATGAGCTAGACAGACGTGCTTGACCACTGCGCTTGCCTCTTGTATCTTTTGCAATATCTCGCAGATGACAAGTTCAAACTTGAGTTTTTTTTATTTTTAATTCCACTTCCCATCATGTTTTTAAACTAAAAAATGCATTCATTTGAATGGCCCTTTACTCATCAGTTACCCATCTACGAGCTCATTTGATAACCTAAACATTAGGTCATGATCTATACAAAAAATATGTGATTTAATATGTGTAAAGTTGTAGCAAATATTAGAGGTTGCAGCATTTCAAATGCAGGCATTCAAACCATTTATCTAGTTTTGCAGCTGTAATGGAATATGTGGTAGCTCAAATTCTTGGTATACTGTGGCAAGTCCACAAACAAATTATAGGAAAATTACAGTTCTTCCTGTTATCTAAAGCATTGGCCACTCTGTGGGTTAAAATCTCTAATTGGACCATTACCTGGCTGGCGCCCCTATAAGTTTCTTGTTCCCATCATCTCTTCACCATCGAACTGAGCCCTGAAATACATGCACAGCACCACATGCTTCACCTGAAACAAAGAGCTGTAAAACATTCTAAGCCCCGACAACCTGAAAGCTTGTTAGATACTTAGCGGGAGTGTGTTTTCTTCTCTGCCCACCTGCCGTTCCACATGCAGAGACAAGTATGAGTCAACTTCAACAAAAGGAGGCTAAAATGTTCTGTAACTGTTGGATTCCTGTTGTTTTCAGGTCTGACAGCATGCTGAAACCTTCCCTATGAGAGCTTATTCACAAATTCCAATACTCATAGTGATGCTGAGGCAAAAAAAAAAATATATATATCTACAGCGGGTGTTTTTCTTCCAACACCCGACACAGACTCTTCAGAGACACTTGACAATCTGTATCTGGTGGAAAAATTGAAGCTGTAAATGAGAAAATATAGTCAAGTGGTGCAAAATAATACAGTATTCCTTGTAGCTTCCAGCACTGCCTTTAACTCCTATCTCTTCAAGATCAGATTTGATCAAATGGAGGTGTTAACCCTCTCTCAGACAAACAAATAAATCGTCACCACGACGGAAAAGCCTGGTGACATTTAGCGAGCCGCCATCAAACTTAATCAATCCAGGCTTTAACTTTTCCCTGACTCAATTAAACCCACTGAGCCTCAATTAAATTTCCTCAGCTTCACACAAACATTCCCTCTGAGGGGATGGATTGAGCATCTCGTCGTTTTTATAAGGTGAGGCCTGCTGAAATGCATTTTCTACATCTTTCTGAGTTTGAGTTTGTACTTTAATGGGCAGAATCTAAAGAAATAATCTCTAATGTAACGGAAATTAAACATTTTATTTTTTACATTCAATATGTAAACAGCTGCAATAAACCATAACAAAATAAACACCAAAACAAACCAGACATTTCTTAAAATAATGCCAAAAGCCAAAAACTGTTTGGTTACCAGCATTCTTCAAAATATCTTCTTTTTTTTTGTTCCACAGATTGAAGAAAGAAAGTCATACAGGTTTGAAACGACGAGTAAACAATGACAGAATTTTCATATTTAGGTGAATTTAAAGCAACAAAAAAACGACAAAGATCCTGTTCTGTTAAATGATGTTTTATTAACAAAGTTCGGGAGGAGCACGTTCAAATAATCAAGTAATCAATCAACTCATCAAACAATTACCATGTCTACCCTATCAGCATGAGAGGAAGCATATATATTCACTCTGTCAACTCATCTAACTTCCTTGACAGTTTTCAGCATCCCTCCACCACCCCGACTCCTCACTCTTGGCTTGTTCTTTCACAGCCAGGAATACGGGGGGAGTACTCTGGGTTCGGGCCGAATACCGAGCCCGGAGCCCTCTCCTCGGACAGCACGCCAAATACGCATTTATTCTATCTGACTTATTTGTAAGTGTGAACTCGTGAAAGAGAAGCGAGGCAGATCAGTCAGTGAGGGTGGACAGGCTTATATATCAGGTATTTATTCAGTATTTACCGCTGAGCTTCTCATTGCAAACAGAGTAAAAAAACCCTGTAGCATCATCAATACGGCATATATCAGGCATTTTAATAGTGGTGTCTGATCATGAATGGCATTATTGCTGCAGTTCTACTGACATTTCTGCATTTTACAATCAGCACAATCTTACATACGAGAGGAGAAGTCGGTAGAGACATTACGATTAAACCCCAGCTTTAAACATCAATCTCAGTGATTAAAGGATTGAGCATAATTTGTGCCACTTGTCTCAGTTGATCACATCTGATACGTCTCGCCAGGAGCCATGATTGCCGGAGAGATTTATTCCAGGCATATGGTTGGCTGTCAGGGTGCACTGGCCAAGTTGCTCATGGACACAATGTGGTACCTGGACGCGACTCTCTGAGGACGGGGACGTTTAGATCTCCCTCCAACCCCCATCCATCTCAAACTCTAATCTCTCTGCGACCTCCGTTTCTCTCCATCTGTGTTTGTGACTCCGAGACAGCTTGCAACCAGCTTTTGGGAGGTGTGTATGTGTGTTTATTTGTGTATGTGTGTGTGTATGTGACATGTTGTTTTCTCCTCAAAGCTATGATAAATGTTCCACTCTGTCCTCTCACCATGGAGCAGATGTACCTCTGGGGAGATCACACAACAAACACACACACACAGTCTGGCTCAGTCAGCCAGCTAAACTCTTGGCTTGGCTGCTTGGCAATGGTATCTTGTCACCCCTCTGTTGACATGGCAGCTTCAGTGGTGTCAAAAGCCCAAAGCTGTGCCCAGCTAGATGAGCTATTCAAGTGAAGAATTATTCGCACACAAACACACACACTCATAATATCTATTAAACTCCTTCCAATACTCAGTACAGACTTAATCAGGGAAACATTCCTCCTTCACATAACAATTTCCTCTCTGCTGAGACCGGTGATGTGTGGAAAGCATTAAAGATCAAAATAAAGCGCACAGCGCAAATCAGAGAACGAAGTTTATAAAAAGGATAATCTGAAAAAGTCCTTGAGTGCTGTTGGAGCTGTCAGGGTGGCTGTACTCTAAATGCACGTGGATGAGGAGACACAAGTGAACGGGGAAACAGGGAGGGAAGGAAAGCAAATGAGATCGTTTAAAGCATCGAGGGAGCAATAGATCTCTGCGCATTTTAGCCAAGCAGCCAGAACGGCATAAAAAAGCCCTCAGCTGCAGCGATAAGAGAAACGGCACCAAGTGCTCCAAAGAGCAGCAAAAAGGGCACTGCTGCATCTCTGCAGCCAGTCAATGGTAGGAAAACAAAGATGGATGAGACTAAACACGCACATTAGGGCATTATGGATACATAAGAAACCTTACTATTGATCACAATGCATCACAAAAAAAGACACATTCATGTATTTTAAGGGTAATCAGTCCCAAAACATTGTGTTTGTGTATATTTGTCTACATGTAGCTCATGAGAATATGTGTGAGACACGAAGACGTGATGTTAACAGGATTTTTCCCAGAGTGAGCGGCAAGTTGGTCTGGCTAAGTGTCTCCCGTGGTGGTAAATTGCTGTGTAGACAAGAGTAAGACCCCTCAGCCTGTCTACTACACTCAGGGGACCTGGACTAAATCTAGCCTCTGGACTGGCCTGTACAGCTGGTTTATTTTCAGAGGATGCTCTATGAAATACTATTTATGGCCAAGCATGCTAATTCTAGCCCCCTGTTTATCATTTGTTTGCTTTTGCAAAATAAAGAAAGCTTATATTATATGACACTACCACACAAAGTCAAACTAAGCTACATTTCTTCTTTGTACAGTTGCTCTGAAGAGAACAGACATAAACAATGTAAATAATATAAATCAATTGTGTTGGTCTAACTTGTAGATATTGGATAGGATATTAGGATATTAACTGTCCTAAAATGTCTCTAATTGCTAGCATAACTATATAACAACTAAACCACCATGACAGAGTCATCATGCCTTAAAATAGCTTGAATGTAACTCTACACCCTTGCTTCATATAGTGTATGTGGACCCATGAATATGCTAATTAGTCCCGCCTCCACTCACGCCAGCTCAGAGATCCACTCGGCCTGAGGTAAACGCTGAACAATGGTATCGCTCTTTACAACGTTGGACACATAACGGTAATAAATATGATTAGCCTTTTGCTTGACTATGTTATCAAACAGCTAATAATGTGTTGCTAATGTTACACAAACCATGTTCCCGTTTGCCACCTCAGGTAGTACCTACAAGGTAGTTTGTGACGTAAGAAACACCAGCAATTTCAAACTGCATTTTTAAGACTATCTATAGATCACTGCAGTTTTAAAGAGAAAATACTCAACAATGGTGTTGACTTATGAATTTGCACGTTTTTTCTTAAAGTGTCATTTCACCCGTGGAGACATGAATGTGTATTGAAAGTGGGTCATTTATGTAGAAGAAATGTGAAATTATTTTTGAATTTGGAGCTTTCTAGACTGAGAAAAGCCAGAAAATGTATTTTTGGCTTATGTGGATGAAAGACAACAACTCCCAGAATGCACTTGCTTCGCTGCCCTACAAGGCCACTCCCATGCCACGCCTACCGGTAAGACAGCGCAGTTGAAAACAAAAACATCAAGGCAAGGCTAGGCTACGAGTGAGTCTCCGTGACGAGTTTGCCCAAAATGTCCGGGATTCGGCTTTTGCGTTCTACAGTTGCCATTCATCATGTTTACTGTGGCGAGCAGGACGAGGCTGAGGGCCGCGGGAGAACGGCGCGAGGCCGGTGGCGTGATTACTGACGACCGACACCTGTGAGGCACTGTTCTCGTATCTCGTACGGAGGAGCAGGTATTTTCTTAGCAATGGTAAAACACACATCAACCGATCACGCCACCGGCCTCGCGTCTTTCAACCGATCACGCCACCGGCCTCGCGTCTTTCTCCCGCGACGCTAGCCTCGTCCTGCTCCCTGTATTACTGTGATTACTGATGAGCGCGCCTGTGAGATGCACCGGTCTCATGGGCTATCTCTCACAGAGTTGCGGGTATTTTCTTAGCAATGTTAAAAGGCAAATCAACCGATCACTTGTTTAGCATTCATGTAAACACTACATTCAGATTCACCAATCGGGGTGAATTCAGTTAGATTGAAACAAAAGGTGAGCATGTAAACAATGGATGGCGACCGCAGAAAGCAAAAGCTGAATCCCGGACATTTTTGTCGATCTCGACGGCCGGACATGTCCGGGAAATAGAGTATGGTAACCCCTACTACTCAGCTTTCTTTGTCCCTGTTTTCTGCAGGTTTCTGCCGTTGAAATCAAACGCACTCGCACTGATCTGTGATAGGTCTGTTAGCGCATTAGGTCCAACCCCCTATGGGCGGGTTTGAAAGGGTGGATCTAGTGCTTGTAGTCTTAACAGAAATCCCCCCCTCTTACACTTCCTCCTACAATGACGCAAAATGACGATTTTTGCGTCATTGTAGGAGGAAGTGTTAAGAGGTAAATACAGATTTCTCTCGTCTCGGGGGAAAATGAAAAAATTTTGCATGACCATTCAATAGTATGACTGGGTTTCTAACAATGCAAAGCTTAATGCAAATGGGTGAAGTGTCCCTTTAAGGCATATTAAAAACACCACACAGACATATAAACAACAGTATAAACTTGATTTTCACAACAGGGGGACTTTACTTAGCCTAGAGTAGTTTTAAGGCAGGCCAATTCCAACCAACACTTGTTCTAAGGGGAAGTGCATAGCCTAGTTGCTGTCCTACCAGGTGCTTTGTAGAAGCCATTCTCCTCTCTGTAGGGCAATAGATAGACTTCCCCCTCCTTCCAGATGAGGGATTGTTCGTGCCCTTCGGAGAACACACCCTTCCAGCCATCTGGATCTGAACACAGAGCACACACAACAAAGTCTGAGATTCCTGGTGAAAATGATTCCATTTCCCATTCTTTTATTTAATATAAAAATGTTCTTTACAAATTGAACAATCAGCATAACAAATTGTAAAAATTTCTATACATTTCAGAATGTGTAAGTTGGTTTGTCTCTCATTTGCTTTAATGGCAGCAGCACTTGAGCTGATGTAAAGCCTGATGGTCATGTTCTCCAAAGTGATTTTAGATGATCCAAATAGTGTCTTGTGTTTCAATGGAAGCAAGACCATCTGATCGACTGTGCAAAGTCGCATAATTAATGTCACAAATTTGATAACTCAATTTGAATGATATGAAATATGTGTGAAATCTAAAATGGTTGTAATCAATCTGACACCACAGTTTTATCTTTGATTTAAAATGTTGAAAATTCCAAACCTTTGTTGAAATGGGATCTTAAATACACTGAACAAAATTATAAACGCAACACTTTTGTTTTTGCCCCCATTTTTCATGAGGGCAGTAAAACCGCACATTTTAGAGTGGCCTTTTATTGTGGCCAGCCTAAGGCACACCTGTGCAATAATCATACTGTCTAATCAGCATCTTGATATGCCACACCTGTGAGGTGGATGGATTATCTCAGTAAAGGAGAAGTGCATTGCATTGTTGCTAATTGTTAGCATGTGCATTTAGAAATCATAAATCAGATGTGTGTACAATAACATTACGATGTCCAGCAATTTATTTAAATAGTACATTGGGTTTAATTTGTCGTTTAATGAGGTCTAATATATTTCACGTGAATAAATTCAAAGATCCGATATTTCAAGTGTGTATTTAAATGGTCCAGTAGCAGAACTTTTGCCAAGCGTGTCAGAGGTTCTGGGTTGTAATCCGCACTCGTATTGGGTTTATTTTTCTCATCAAAATCAATTATGTTTATCAGTGGTTGTATGTCAGGCAAGGACACATTTGTGTGCATTTTGTTTTGTAATTTCACCGTAAAGAAAAGAGAGTCTACACAACGGATTGAAGCGCGCGTCCGAGCGAAGACTGTGAGCGACCACAAGAGAACATAGTATCCGCGCCATTCATGCCGCGAGATGTTTCAAAAGTGGTGGGGACAATATTGACCTTAGCAACAAGTGGTGGGGACATGTCCCACCCGTCCCAACCGCAAATTACGCCTATGCTTAAAACATGTTAGTTACATAAAAATCACATAAAAGGTATTTGTAGATATCTTTTTATTTTATTTTAGATTTTTTACAAAAAGTGCTTGATTGCTTGAAAAGTGAAATGTGTGTGATTGCAGTGGGAAGCGAGAATTGTGAACACTGATATTCAGTATGAAAATCATGTTAAAAAGTGTAATTGATAAATTACCTTCTAGGAAGTCTGAAGTAATATTCATAGCCATGTACCGATTGGAGGATGAACAGGCAACGGAGTGTCCAAAGCAAAAACATTTCTTACAGCCATCTGGGTTATCCAGCTGGAGGTTGAAGGAACCTGGTTTACACCTACAATACACACACATACACATTAAAGCAGATATAAAGTACTGGTAGAGAGTGTTCAGTTTTCCTCAAAATTTATCAAAATAATTTATGTAAACATTTGGAAAATGTGGTGCTTATTTATTGAGTTATGCGCAGAGAGGAGAGGATATGAGCATTTCTCATTTCTCTGTCTCATACACTGATTTGTGTATGATGTGGACATACTAGGAGGCCACAAATTGATTTGTGTCACTGATCTGCTCTGCGCTAAATATAATAATATTAATGTCTCTTGCTCTAATTGCGCACATGCCAATGGTGAAATGCATGCAAAAGGTTGCAGACGAGAAATAAAGAGAAAAGACAAGTAATTTTACGCCAGAGAGAGAGATGGTGTGCCAGGGTGAGGAACAGAAGGTCACCTGTTGCAGGACTGGCCCTCAACATTAGTCTTGCAATAGCAGTGCCCATCTTCAGCTGAACACACTCCTTCACTGCCCCTGTCATCACACTTGCACAACCTGTTTGAACACACATGCACAAACACAGATATAAACAGATGAATGAGCCACCACTGATGTGCCTGTAGTGTGTGGCTCAGTTGCCTTATTGGCCATAATTCTCCTACCTCACAAGTAACCTCTCTCCCCTCTTTCTCTCATTTCTTTCACGTTTCGCTCCAATGAACCAACTAATTTTTATCCAAAAACACTGACCCAAATGGGCCACATGAAAGTGCAGTGGGGTATACAATTTTTGTTTGACGTCTGCCTTTCTCCTGTGTTTTCTTTTGCATTTACATTTACATTTAGTCATTTAGCAGACGCTTTTATCCAAAGCGACTTACAGATTAGGACTAAGTTAAGCGAGTCATCATGAAGAGGCAAAAACAACGCAAGAAGTGCTCAAAATACGAAGTTCAGGCATTTTTTACTTTTCATTATTTTTTAGACTTTTAAACTTTCTATTCATAAAAGTATTCTAAAAGAAAAGGTATTGTTTCCACAAATATATTAAGCAGCACTGTTTTAAACATTGACAATAAGAAATGGTATTTAATCAAAAATAAAAGCAGCCTTGGTGAGCATAAGAGACTTTGATTTTGATTGGTAGTGCACAATAATTAAAACAATTGAGAATGAGGTCAAATATGAAAGATAAAATAAAGTGAGAAAACTAAAGACTAAAGACAACAAGAATCAGCTAAAATAAACGTAAGTTCAGTGTTAGATACTAGTGCAGATACAAGTGAAATCACTATTCCTCATACTTTTATAAACAAGTACTGTGGCATTATCAATCAATCAATCAATCAATCAATCAATCAATCAATCAATCAAATCAATCAATCAATCAATCAACCATCCATCCATCCATCCATCCATCCATCCATCCATCCATGGTATAACAGAAATTTTTTTTTAAGATTATTATTCAGACACAGAATAATAATCTGGGATTCCTGTTTTATGGGATAAACTATTATGGGATTCCTGTTTCGAATGCGCATGCGTCGCGTCCAAGCCTTGTGATCCAACGCTGGATACTCTTATAGGTTACGTCCGTGGATCACGGCTGAACGCGTCTTCTCCGCACTCATTTAAGTTACAAACAAACATTTTTCACCTATCGTGCGTCTACTCTACACCCGTACCACTGAAAAGACGGATTATATCCAAGACTTAAGCCATAAATTAGTATTAATATTGATAGCACCACTGGTAGCGTCGTTGCTAACTTAACTTACTGTCCATCTGTTAAAATGGCGAATATATCAAATGTAAGTAGTCTACCTTTTGGTGCAGGTGAGGACACATTTGAGCTGCACGCGGTGCAGTCTGAGCTGGAAGCTGTTGAGAAACAGATCCACGACCTTTTAGTAAGAAAAGCCGAGCTGATAGACCGGCGTTTGGCTCTCGAAACATCGCGCGCCGAGGCACACAAATCAGAGATTAATGTTACTAACCCGCTGACTCCGACCTCGTCTACTCCGTGCGTTCCTCAACATCGGTCCCGAACGTCGAGGTCGCGATCAGCCATGGTCTCGTTCACTCCGGCTCCAACATGCCATCACGAAGCCTGGATTTTTCCGCAGCGGAAGTCGCGAGTCAGGTCTAGACCAAGAAAACTCTCTCCGACCCTCCCGGTTTTCGAGATATCCACACAAAACCGCTTCTCCCCTCTTCGCGAAACAGAACGCGATGCTGTGATCATCGGCGATTCCATCGTTCGACACGTACACGTTACGTTAAATAAAAGTAAGGTGCATAGTCACTGCTTTCCTGGTGCTCGTGTTTCTGAAGTCGCTGCTCACGTTCCCGAGATTCTGAACGAGCGCGTCGGAACCGTTGTCCTGCACGCGGGAGGGGCCGACATCAGACTGCGCCAGACGGAAGTTTTGAAGAAAGACTTCAGGAATCTGATCGATACGGTACGCAGCACATCGCCTGATATAACGATTATTGTGTCAGGACCGCTTCCCACGTACCGACTAGGTCATGAAAAGTTTAGTAGATTATTTGCGCTTAATGAATGGTTAATGTCATGGTGCAATGAGCAGAAACTTCTCTTTGTAAATAATTGGAATCTGTTTTGGGAGCGTCCTAGGCTTTACCGTGCTGATGGCTTACACCCAAACAGATTCGGATCGGATCTTCTGTCAGATAACATCTCCAAAATGTTAAATACCTTTTGACTAGTAAACAAAAGTCCAAATCATAGTCTCTGCTGCACCAATTTAACTGATATAAATAGTGTAGAACATTGCATAGAAACTGTGTCTATTCCTCGTTTAGTGAGATCAAATCATAAATCTACTGCAGGATCTAGAAAAAATCTAATTGTTATTAAACCAGAAAATGTTGCTATTGGTAATCAAAAACAATTTTTAAAGCTAGGTCTTTTAAACATTAGATCACTCACACCTAAGGCAGTTATTGTAAATGAAATAGTCACAGATAATAGCTTCGATGTACTTTGCCTTACTGAAACCTGGCTTAAACCAAATGATTATTTTGGTTTAAATGAGTCTACTCCTCCTGGATACTTCTATAAGCATGAGCCCCGTCTGAATGGTCGTGGCGGCGGTGTTGCAACAATCTATAGAGATTTTCTCAATGTTACTCAGAAAACGGGTTATAAGTTTATTTCATTTGAAGTACTTGTACTAAATGTTACGCTCTTAGATGATAGAAAAACATCCCTATTATCTCTAGCCTTGGCTACCGTATATAGACCGCCTGGGCCTTACGCTGATTTCCTAAAAGAGTTTGCAGATTTTCTCTCAGACCTATTAGTTAACTTCGATAAAGCATTAATTGTTGGAGACTTTAATATCCATGTAGATAATCAAAATGATGCGTTAGGGGCTGCGTTTACTGATTTATTAAACTCCTTTGGGGTCAAGCAAAACATTACCGGACCGACTCATCGATTTAATCATACACTCGATTTAATTATATCACATGGAACCGATCCAACCGATATAGATATCATTCCACAAAGTGACGATGTCACTGACCATTACATGGTAACTTGCATATTACGTACTCCTGTAATATATCATGCTGCGCCGCGCTATCGATTAGGCAGAACAATCCTTCCATCCACCATAGATAATTTTTCAAACAGCTTATCGGATCTGTCTCAGCTGCTCAGTGAACCCAAACAAACAGATGAACTTGAGGAATTAACTAGCACTATGAGCACCATTCTCTCTGGATCATTGGATATTGTTGCGCCCATTAGATTAAAAAAGGTCAGAGAGAAAAGTAAAGCACCATGGTACAACAGTACTACGCGTGTTCTAAAGAGAGAAACCCGTAATTTAGAGCGTAAATGGAAACAAACCAACTTAGAGGTCTTTAGAATCGCATGGAAAGACAGTATGTCACGTTATAAAAAGGCCCTAAAAGCGGCCAGGGCTGAGCATCTACGCAAACTAATAGAAAACAACCATAACAATCCTAAGTTCTTATTTAACACCGTGGCGAGACTAACAAATAAACAGATGTCTCCTGAACAAAGTATTCCATTACAGTTTAGTAGTAATGATTTCATGAAGTTCTTCACTGAGAAAATAGAAAACATCAGAACCACAATTGTAAACGTTCAATCCTCAATCGCGCCTTATAATTCAGCCTCAATTATCACGCCGCAAGAACAATTACAGTGCTTTTCAACTATAGAACAAAAAGAGTTAAATAAATTTATCATTTCCTCTAAAACAACAACATGTTTATTAGATCCCATACCAACTAAACTATTGAAAGAAGTGTTACCTGTAGTGGAAGAGCCTCTCCTCAATATTATTAACTCGTCTTTATCTTTAGGTCATGTTCCAAGAACATTTAAATTGGCAGTTATAAAACCTCTCATTAAGAAACCACAATTAGATCCGAATAATCTAGTAAATTATAGACCCATTTCAAATCTACCTTTTATGTCTAAAATACTAGAAAAAGTTGTGTCCGCTCAACTGGGCTCTTTCTTACAAGAAAATGACACCTATGAAAAGTTTCAGTCTGGATTCAGGCCGCATCATAGCACTGAAACTGCGCTCGTTAAAATCACAAATGATTTACTTTTAGCTTCTGACCAAGGCTGTATCTCAATATTAGTTTTACTTGATCTTAGTGCTGCGTTCGATACTATAGATCATACAATACTCTTAGATCGACTACAAAATTATACTGGTGTTCAAGGACAAGCATTAAGCTGGTTTAGATCGTATTTATCTGACCGCTACCATTTTGTTTATTTAAATGGAGAAAAATCTATCATAACTCCAGTAAACTATGGAGTGCCGCAGGGATCTGTGTTAGGCCCTCTATTATTCTCAATATATATGCTGCCACTTGGAAATATTATAAGGAAACATGGAATTAGTTTCCATTGTTATGCTGATGACACTCAAATCTATATTTCATCACGGCCAGATGAAAACGCTAAATTATCCAAATTGACAGAGTGTGTTAAAGATATAAAAGATTGGATGACGCATAATTTTCTTTTATTAAATCCAGACAAGACAGAGGTACTACTTATCGGTTCAAAAAACCACCCACAAAACCTCTCACAATACAACTTTAACATAGTAGGATGTCCTGTTACTTCATCCTCTACAGTAAAAGACCTGGGTGTTATATTAGACTGCAACCTGTCTTTTGAAAATCATATTTCATATGTTACAAGAACAGCCTTTTTCCACCTTAGAAACATTGCTAAGCTACGTAATATGCTATCAGTTTCTGACGCAGAAAAGTTAGTTCATGCATTCATGACCTCGAGACTAGATTACTGTAATGCGTTATTAGCCGGTTGTCCTGCATCCTTAATAAACAAGCTACAGTTAGTCCAAAATGCCGCCGCTAGAGTTCTAACTAGATCAAGAAAATATGATCATATAACACCGATTTTATCATCCCTACATTGGTTACCTATAAAGTCCCGTATTAATTACAAGGTATTGCTACTGACTTATAAAGCCCTAAACGGCTTAGCTCCAGTCTATTTAACCGATCTTCTATCGCCCTATAATCCATCGCGCTCTTTAAGATCACTAAATTCGAGGCTTTTGGTCATACCTAGGATATCCAGATCCACCAAAGGAGGGAGAGCATTTTCACATTTAGCACCAAAACTCTGGAATAGTCTTCCGGATACTGTTCGTTGCTCAGACTCACTCTCCCAGTTTAAAACTAGATTAAAGACGCATCTCTTCAGCCAGGCATTCATATAATACTTTTAATCCTACAGTTAAATCCGACCTCTAGTTCATAAACGCCAGAGGAGAACTGGCCCCCGACTGAGCCCGGGTTCTCCCAAGGTTTTTTTTTCTCCATTAGGTCACCTGATGGAGTTTTTCGGTTCCTTGCCACTGTTGCCTTTGGCTTGCTCAGTTGGGGATATTTGGGGATATTTAATTGAATTAATCAATCAACGATACTATTGATCAGCATTACCGAACGTAGACGTTCCACTAGAAACAAACATTGATGTATTGTTCTAATTTATTACTGTGAAGCTGCTTTGATACAACCTGTGTTGTGAAAAGCGCTATATAAATAAACTTGACTTGACTTGACTTGACAGTCTTTCCTCTTGTGGAGGCCATGTTTTCCTGCGTCTTCTGGTTATACATCTTGTCAAGGTTGTTCTCCATTTTTGAAACACAAATAGTCAGCAAAGGTGTAGTGTTTTATCCTTAAAAAGGTTTCTGAAAAGGTGATATAATTATGTTTCATTTGTGGTGTAATTTGAATTAAATCAAATTAGTTTTGCAGTATTGTTCTGTTCCAAAGATTAGTGTGATGTACTGTAAATGGACCTTCTAGTTTGTTTGTAGTACCTTTATAATTAATTTATATTGGCTGAATTCTGCACTGCATTACTTATTTGAGGGAATTTACTAGTCAGACATGTTTGCAGAATTCTGCATCCAAGAAACAAATGTTTTTCCTCATTTGACGAATTCTTGGTAGAGATAATCTCGCTATCATTACCTGCATCCATCAGGGCCGAGAGAATGGAAGCCAGACTTGCAAATGTCACACTTTACACCAGACACACCTGGCCGACACACACACACTCCCTCTGCATCACACTGCAAACTCACAGAGCCTGGAGAGAGACAGAGAGAAGACAGGTTTTGCCAGACATTGGCCTTTGGGTATTTTAATGAGTACATGGATAGTTTCAGTTGCATTAAAGAATTATTTCCTCGTCAAAAAATTCTTCCAATAAAGGTTAATAAATGCGAATTTTAACATATTTTATACACACATTTTGCCACCTGAAGCAAAATCAGATATTTCAGATACAAGACGAACATGATTAACATGTAATTAAACGGTGACAAATCATTTTAAAAGTGCACATTTTTTCCTCCTTGCATTCTGGGAATTTAAAATCATTAATATTGCAATATTTAAATGTACATTAATATTAAAATCATATCTTAAGTTACTTGAAAAAATAAAACATTTTCCTCCATATTTATCACCTGTAGTCATGCAAATTAGCTGTTTCCAAGATCCACCTTTTTTATGTGCATTTTGGGATATCGCATAAAAAAAGCTGGATTGAAAACAACGTGTATAAACAACGTATGCGCTCAATTGAGGCGGATACATTTTTTATCCGATAAGAAGTTCAACTATGATGGAAACACATTTACCAAATAAATCCCTCCATGCGCCTTTGCCTCAACTGTGGATGTGACTGGATAACTGGACTAACAAGCAGACCAGTTTCAATTCACAGCACCTCAAATGTTGGTTTGATAATTCTGAAATGCCTGAGCCAAAGTATGCCATCAGAATAATTTTGCACAACTTTGGATGGAAACATAACTATTGCTAGTGCTACTATTGTAGAGAATCCCTGTTTGAATTTCTGTGTATGTGTGTTTGTGTGACTTATTTTTCCCACTGTAGTTACTTCAGAGCTGTAGGCTATATCTGTATGTATATATGTACATTTGTATGTATACTGTATGTACATTTGTAGTGTATGAGATAGAGAGCATTTAAGTCAGATTATGGGTTAATATAAGATACTAGTGAAAGTGTGCATGAGTGTGACTAATGCACAATTGCTTTGCTGAGTGTGTGTGCGTGTAACTCACCCATTGCATTACAGTTGCAGTCTTGGCAGGGTTGTTGCGGTAATGATCTAAAGAAGTTCTCTCTGCATCGCTCACAGTGAGGGCCAGCTGTGTTTTCCCTGCAGCCAACACAGCGCCCCCCACTTCCTGTGCTGCGGTACTGCTCAGCATCAAACACGCATTCATCAGCAAGACCACTGCAGTTACACTCTGAGAAGTAACAGAAACAAGTGGAGGAAAAGATATGGATGAAACAAAACAAAAGATACAAAAAGACCAAACTGCTTAGAAATAGCAATGGACATTCATTTAAACCAGCATGTTCAGTTTCATTAGGCCACACACACACACACACACACACACACACACACACACACACACACACACACACACACACACACACACACACACACACACCCTAATAAGCTCCCTTGCCACAGGCCCCTTCTGTCTTGTGGGACATGACTCGTTTTATTACAGTTTCGTCAGTCTATTGACTCTGCAATAACCATCACATTATCACTCTCTAATGGGATACAGTTTCTTGAGTTGCCACTGAAGAAAGGATTACAGACCATTATACTAGAAGAGACATAGGGCCTACAACAGATAGGGAGAAATGCTTATTAAAGGAAATGTACAATTTTATTTTTTGACATTAAAATACTTTCTACGACAGACAACTATAAGAAAGCATTTTTTGCATTTCACCAAAATGTTCACTACCATTCAAAATATTCTATTTCAAATCAGTTTCTACTTCAAATAAATGCTGTTTTTCTTCTTCTTCTTCTATTTTTCAAAGAAACATAAAAATATATATATATATATTAAGCAGCGCAACTATGTTCAACCATGATAATAATAAGATCAGCATATTAGAATGATTTCTGAAGGATCTGAAGTCTGGTGTAATGATGGTGAAAATTCAGCTTTGCCGTTACAGGAATAAATGACATTGTAAAATATAAAAGAGTTGTTTTAAATTGTCAAAATATTTCACAACAGTTTTTACTATATTTCCAGCTTTGGTGAGCATAAATTTGGTACCGACCTTAAACTTTTGAACGGTAGTGTCCATGGCTCAGGCACTGAAACACTGTTTTTTTGAAAACCTGGCCAAACACAGCAACATTAAGTTGCACGTACAATACATGACTTGTGAATGAAATTCATGAAATGTTGATTTTAATTTAAATAAAACAGCAATTTGATTTTTTGTTTAAAAAATGCATTAATGTAAATGCAGGTGTTTTTGGGACTAACAGATCTAGATAAAAGTGATCGTAGCTCGGCTTCGTCCATCATGTAAACTTGTTTATTGGACTAAAATTGGCCTCTGCATTAAGCGCATGATTCAAAAGAAAGATGACATGCAATGTTTATTTAATACTTAAAATACTCGATTACACATTGTGTCATACATATATAGAAGACTGAAGACTGTAGACTGTAGATCAACTACCAAAAACCTGCTGGAGCTCCATTATAACTGTGCAACGTACTTATTGATTTAACCAACAACGTGAACGTGGGGCAGGACCACGCATTTGTTGAACATGAAGTGTTCAGGAAACCTGTTTGAAAACATCTTCACCTTTAAATAAAATGTATTACTGTAAAATGATTGTGTTCAATGACAGCAACACCCAGCCAAAACAAAAGAACTGCGAAAGAAAAAAAGATATTTTCTGGTCAGTTAAAAAGTGGCGGGTTTCATGTAGTTGCAACATGTATTGTACTTATAAATATTTTAGTAAATATGCTTGTTAAAGAGATGTGTGGATGTGATGAATAAATATTTCTAGGTTGTCCTAATTACTCTTCAAATTTTTTGATGGATGCAGTCATGCAAAGAATAGCAATTTAACAAACCATTTATATTGCAGAAGCTGTGGTAACAAACCATCAAAAATGGCTGAGAGCAAACAAGTATTTTTTTGCTGCAAGCTAGATTTTCATCTTTTATCTCATGGTTTCTCTCCACTTTCAAACTAGAGGGTAAAAAAGACGTCCTTAGTCAATTAACGTATCTGTTTGAAGCATTACGAGAGAGGCATATGGTGGAAGCTCTGCGAGTCTGCCATACAAATGATAAACTTGCCACAGTATGTGATGAAGAACTTTGTAAAGCAACCATGCATGGAATGCATCTGCAGTTGATTCCACCTCCTCACCAACAGATAGTGCTGCTTTTGAAACCAAAAACTTGTTTATTCATTAAATTCACTTTGATGGGAAGGGACGACAGTTACCAACAGAAACCCATCTGTTGACCACTGAAAGTTAATTAAAGGAACGTGGAGCTTAGTGGAATACAGAATGAAAATAATTAACATGGCTTTTTTCGGCTTATGGGCTTGTCAGAATTGCCAATTACAGCATTCCCCTAAAGTATTTACCAGAGACGCATGACAGCACACGAACATACAACACATTACACAAATGAAACTTTCTTAGTTACTGTGCTAAAAGGCTAACCGATGCGTTGTTTCATTGAATTACTGACTGGTGTGAGCATCTACAACCCCATTTCCAGAAAAGGACATTTTGTAAAATGCAATAAAATCAAGAATGTGTTTTGTTAACTCTTTTGTGTGTGTGACAAAGTTACAAAAGCACAAAGAAAGGTTTTCCAATGTTTTCACTGACCAACTTAATTGTATTTTGTAAATATAAACCAATTTGTATTTTGATGGCTGCAACACACTCCAAAAAAGTTGGAACAGAGGCATGTTTGTCACATCACCTTTGCTTTTAATTACACTTTTTAACTGTTTGGGAATTGAGGATAGCAATAGTTGCAGTTTTGCAGGTGGAATTTTTGCCCAATCTCGCAATACACAAGACAGCTGCTCAACTGTCCTTTTTTCCCTGTGTAGCAGACTATGTTAAGTGACAAGGGTTTTCCAAAGTAGGCCTACTTCTGAGCCCATGTGGCTATTTTTAACACAGTATAACAGTTTCTCATGCAATGCCATCTGAGGACTCGAAGGTGGCGCACATTCAACAGAGGTTTGCAGAGGAATGAGCTTTGTATGTGGATTTTTGGTTTTCTTCAAACTATAGGTTCTTCTTAGCCTGGGAAAACCCAGACTACTTCCGGCGAATTTTAATTCTCTCTCCAGGATAGTCTGGAGAAGAGCCCATTCAAACTCATTTCTGTGCCGCCGAAATCGCGGCACCAATCAGAAACGTTTGGGGAGGGATTTACATGATGACGACAGCGCAGCGACGCTGAAGGAGTTCTCACGCAGTGAAAAATACATTGCGGAGCAGAGAGGAGACTGACAACACGCTGGCAGACAGGACAGAGCAGGCTACTTTTCGGTTACGTTTGATATTAAACATATTAAACAAAGTCTCATCTTTCAAATTTGGTAATATTTTAAAAGAAATTTAAACAATAAATACCGTTTTGTTGCTCTTTAATGTGCCGTGACAGATCGCTGTAGAGCATCAGTTAAAGCTGTTCTTGTGAACCGATCATCTCTTCCTTCTAGTTAATTTATAGCCTCAAATAAACATGAACAAACATAAGAAGGAATGTTGTTTTAACCACGGAAAGGCGTCAGTACACTCCGTTTTTCAAGTTCAAATCCTCCTGTTAATCTACTCTCCTGACTGCTTTGTCGGACAAAATGGCGGATGGCGAAGTATAAGATTGGTCAGATCACCTGTCAATGAGCTACGTCGGTTGGTGACGCCCCTTTGGAAATGATTTGTCTACATAGCTTCTCCAGACCCTACACTCAGTTTCAACTGAGAAGGGTCTGGTTTTAACCAGGCTAGGTTCTTCTCTGTCTGCTGGTCAAACAGGACCAAACTCAATTGCGTTTGCAATGATTGAAGCTGTTTTTTTTTGGTATATATTTGATAGTTTTCACATGATTTATATAATTTTATTCAGTATTACTGCGATTACTGTATTATGTTTAATACAATGTTGCTTCAGTTAAAAACAAAAACGCATACTGCCCACTCAATTGGACATCTGAAAATACATTTGTAAAATATGTGTAAAAAAAGTTCAAATCTTGTTTTTCGGGCCCAAACAGCAATAAAAACACACACTGAGTAAAGTGAAAAAAATTCAATCACAACCAATGTTCAAAACGCAACAAATTAACTTTTTAAACAACTTCATTTGAACATTGATTTGAGAAGGTAAAACTCTGTTAGCTCTAACTAAATTTCATGTTTAATGAGCTTTAAAACATTTAAAAATATGATGCTGATGTGGAGACTTAAATAGATGCTAAATTTCTCAGATAGGCTACTTTAAAGACAACGCACAGATGGGCCCTCAGCTAAAACTTCAGTTTCTTGATTGATTTAAATTTACATGTTAGTTTGAAACTGAGAAAACCGATGAAAACCATTTATTATTAATTAGTCAAATGAAAAACATTGTTAAAATGGATAATGTAATGTATAATTTACTTGGGGCCAAAAGCACTTTTTCTTGATTAAAATCTCAATGGATTACAGTGTCACTAAATTAATTAACCAGGTGATGAAACTTGCAGGATTAACTTCAAGCTTTTTATAAGATCATAAAAAGAAACAATGTGTAGAATAAATGTTTTGATACAGTATATATATAGTTGTGTAGCAGAACATGAAAATAGGAATATATATTATTTTTTTACTTTAATCATAAACACAGGAGAAATACACATTACAAGATCCATTCATTTAAAAGGGACTGAACAAAACAGGGAGTTTAAATACAAGACGAACCAAATGACTGACAGTTGATAATCATACGTAACCATAAACGAGGAGATAATCAGTAACCAAAACTGAACGGAATATCAAAATAAGAGTCTGTATGTGTGTGTATATATATATATATATATATATATATATATATATATATATATATATATATATATATATATATGTGGTTTTAGGCCATATAGCAGATCATGGATATATACACATATACAGTATATATATTATACATCACATCTTAGTGTAGGATTTTCAGGTTTGTGATGGATCTACTCCAAAAAGACAAATAATCAGGCCGTACTCACTCACACACTGGTTGGCTGAATCAGCGGTGGCCCGTGCCCATGGCCGGTCCTGGTAGAAGAGAGCACAGTGCTGACAGTCGACCCCTGCAGTGTTGTGCTTACAAGCACACACCAAACCTCCCTCCTTATTGGTTATGCAGTCACTGGCATGGCCGTTACACTTGCATCTGCAAGACAGTTGAGAGCGCATTATTAGCATTCTTTCAAGGCTTTGTTTTCTGTGGACACTCATAAAAAAAATCACTTTGCTGAAAAAAATAAGCTCAGGATGTGGCACTCTGAGACAAGATTTACAAATGAGCCAGATGGTTGAATTTAAAACCAAATTACATCAAAACACAAAGCAAAATTTGATATGCTACAGGGACCTTAACAGAGAATATGAATTGGCAGAGTTGATCAATATGTCAAAAATACTAAGTAGTAAATCACATTCTGACCACAACGTTTGCCATTTGTTTGGCAGAAATTACAGCTTAGCAAGTGTTGTGTATTTTCACCAACTTGCACTGATAACTAGCATTAACATTTGTGCACTTTATTATGAAGAAAAAAAAAACACCAAATAATCAGAGAAAAGGCAAATAGACACTTTGATATACAATATGAGCTGATAATTGAAAAAACAAAAGCCGACATGCACAAACTATATACAGATGGCGAAAAAACACACAAATACACAAACACTGTCTCTTCCACATCCTGTTTATACTACTTATACACTTAAGATGTAGAACACAGATCAAATGGCTGGAAAAACTCTCTCTCTCTTAATGTAGCACATTTCCTCTTGGTATTACATCACTCACTTGCCATTTTCAGCCATTTGCTCCCTTTCTCTAATTTCTCTTGGTCAGTAAACATCTGCCAATGAAACATCGGTGGCAGCTAAAACACATGCAACATTGGTTGTGTTTATTCACCTGCCCCCCACGGAGAAATCAGATATGGCATAAAAATATGAGCGAAGCACTTTGGAATCTTTGAAGAACTCGTCTCCAAAAGTGTTTAATCTGTCCAGAGAGATGAGAATATCTGTAGCCGTCACCCAGTCCTACAGAGAGGAAGAGAGAGGAAAGTAAAATGAGAGAGAAAATGCATTAAACTGAACAAAAGTGACAGTAGAGAATTTTCAGCCTGATCTCACGGCAATTCATACGAATTCTACCAGGTGGCTAATTCGTACGAATTCATACGACCTCACTCGTACGAATTAGTTTGATTTTTGCTAAATCGTACATATTTTACGAATTGCCCAACCGTGGGTTTAGACAAATCGTACAAATTCGTATGAGTGAGGTCGTATGAGTGAGGTGGTACGAATTCGTACGAATTAGCCACCTTTTTATCACTCGCACGAATTCGTACGAATTGGTCGTGAGATAGCGTTGGAATTTTACTTTTCCATTTCAAATAAATGCTGTTCTTTTGAATTCTCTATACTTAGTTTAAAGAATCCTGAAAAGTACGTAATGGTTTCCACAAAAATTATTAAGCAGCAAAAGCACAACTTTTTTCAACATTACTAATCAGAAATGTTTCTTGCGCACCAAATGTATCAATGCATTAAAATAAATTAAAACATTATTTAAAGAATATTTACTTCACATATTAGGTTGACAACTTATTGCTTAAAACTACGGGTTGTATAAAACAAAATAATTATGATTGAGCTCAGAATCTTTAGAATAATCTTTAGATTAAAACCATAAATCATATATCAGCTTTAATTCAGTAAAGGTGTTAAATTTCAGACTGCACTTTATTAACAGTTTAGAAGTAAGTTCAAAAACAGATGTAGTTAAGGTGAGAGGTTGTTCTGAGGTCATGGAAAATAGAGTACAATTAGATACCATAACATTTTTCATAATTCTTGTGTTGAAGTGAACTTCAAGGAAAACAAAGCTAGCACCTCTGTGTATTCATGTGTATGTGATACAGACCAAAGCATAAAGAATGAGAAAGAAATAGAGCCTTCCTCATTTTTATTGTGTATGTGTGCAGCTGTGTGTCTGGTCAAGTGTGTGTTTTGGCTTGATCATGTGTGTTAGTGTGAAAGCAATAGAGTTTGGTCATCCTTATCAGTGGCTGGCTTGTTGACCCCTGTTCTGTCCGTGTTAATGGGTTTTGAGCCCAGTGTGACAGCCTGGCGCGTGTAGGTGAGAGCACACATCTTTCATTCTGGGGGAACAAGATAAAAAAGGAGAGGAGCTGGCCAGCACGTCCCTGCCTCTCGGAGGGATGGTAAAGTTTATTCCTTTTTAGAGCAGTTGAGTAAACAAAAGAAAGAAACAAATAACCCCTCCATGTCTCTTTGTCTTTCTAACGATGCTCATCTGACTCTGCGTCTGTTTTTACTATATCCTACATATCGCTCTGTTCTTCTGCTTCCACTTCTCTGTGTACAATATTCTCTATCTTCCCCTCAGAGTGTCTCTCTTTTCTCTCACCCATCCTTAGCTCTCCACAGTTTTTTAATGCCTACTTTACTTTTTCAACTCTCTCTCTCTCTCCTGTGCCTCTCTTGTTTTTGTTTTTGCAACTCTTGTGCATCATGTAGAAAAGATCTTATTTTGGGGGCGAAACAATGTGCAATGAATCATAAACAATAACAGCTCCAATACTACAGAGTGAGAGGAAGCTATAGAGAGAGAGATACAAGCTGTGTTCTACAATCTAATGAGTTACCTATAGGCAGTATTTTAAGTCATCGTGGATGCGCTGCCGACGTGAAAGCTGTGCCAAAAGGTAGGCAACTTAATTATGCTGCCTTCTAAGATGTCTTCTTTTAGCAAATGACTGGCACCACTGCATTTATCCCTTACAGTGCTGGCAATTCTATCACACACTACAACAAACTCCAAGATGTACAAAATATTTAAATATATAATGCATAAAAAATTATAAAAAATATAATATAATAAAATGTAATATAAAATATACGGTTAGACTTTATTTTAAGTTGCAGTGTAATTATACATTTAAGTACTAAGTAATAATAATTAACTGCATGTACTTACTATAGGGTTAGGATTATTTGTTATATTGTTTGGTTTTGGTTTAGGGTCAGTTGTATGTAGGGCATACTACATGTAACATGGAACAAGGACACTGTAAAGTGTTACCAAATATACATATTGTATAAACTCATTCAATACTTAATACCATATTAAAAGTATTAAAACTGAAGTAATAAATAATTCAAAATCGACTGGTAACACTTTACAATAAGGTTTTATTTGTTAAAGGAACACTCCACCGTTTTTTGAAATAGGGCTTATTCACCTTCTTTCCTACATTTAGATAGGTGGGCAAATGCATTTTTGTCTCAGTGCATGCATTGTTTTATTTTGACAGGGTCGGCGCTAGCTTAGCTTAGCTTAATGAATGGAATCCTTTGTTGCCAGCTAGCATGTCCTGAGTAAATGTGTTAAAAAAAAAAAAAAAAAAAAAACGCTTGTGGCCTGCGTATTCACAACGAGTACAAATAGCGATGCAGATTAACACTAGGCGATTTCCTAGGCAGATATTGACTTGGGACTATATTAGGGGGAAGCACAGGCGAAGCACTGCTACTTGGGCGCAGAGATATCACGCAACACATGAAATCCCACAACTTCCGTCAACATACCGGCGTGAATAGTAGCTGGCTATTTTTCCTACAGTACATGAATGGCGATGAACATGGGTGATTTTGTGAGAGACGACAAGGGTGACTTCTCAGACAGTCAAGATCCAGAACCATACCTCTATGAACCAGAGTTTTAAAAAGATGAGTTTTGCGTGCTTTGGAAATAGAACGACAGTAGGAGGAGGTTGCGATCGCTCAACAGCCTGAGGATGTGAGCCAACACGAACTGGTGGTGTGAATGTGGGGGAATATGCCAATCTATGCCGACTGAAATAGAGTGTCTGTGCTGTGGCGAATGGGACAAGTTACTGCCATCGATGACCAGGCTCAATGCGTCAGATCAAGATGAGCGTGCCCGCAGTTGTGTCACAGCTACCGAGGATTTCACGGCATTGATCCATCCTGCAGTACTCGATTTTTTTTCCCGGTGTGATAAAGTGAACTGGAGAAAACGCCCCAGGCCGAATGGACCAAATGGACATCTGTCCACAGAGTAAGTGATTATTTTAAACATGACGCATGTATAGATCGACCCATATTATACCTGTATTCACATTCACATATTATACCACATATTCACATTTCATGTGATGCGTGATATCTCTGTGCCCAAGTAGCAGTGCTTCGCCTGTGCTTCCCCCTAATATAGTCCCAAGTCAATATCTGCCTAGGAAATCGCCTAGTGTTAATCTGCATCGCTATTTGTACTCGTTGTGAATATGCAGGCCACAAGAAGTAATTAGGTGTTTTATTAGTTTTTTTTTAATCACTTTTACTCAGGACATGCTAGCTGGCAACAAAGGATTGCATTCATTAAGCTAAGCTAGCGCCGACTCTGTCAAACTAAAACAATGCATGCACTGAGACAAAAATGCATTTGCCCACCTTTCTAAATGTAGGAAAGAAGGTGAATAAGCCCTATTTCAAAAAACGTGGAGTGTTCCTTTAACATTAACTAACATGAACTAACAATGAGCAAATTTTTTTTTACAGTATTTATTAATCTTTGTTAATGTTAGTTAATAAAAATCCCACTGTTCATTGTTTGTTCATGTTAGTTCACAGTGCATTAATGTTAACAAATACATTTTTTGTTTTTAAATATGTAGGTCTACTAGTAAATGTTAATTAACATTAACTGACATTAATAAATGCTGTAGACGTATTGTTCAGTCCTATTCTCATTTGATTTTAATAAAGAGATTAAATAGGATTAGAAGTGCTAGAAGTAGCCTATTGTTCATTTTTAGTTCATGTTGACTAAGTAGGCCTAATTAAATGTTTTTAATGGGCTTTAAGACACCCCATGTGCAAATTCAAAAGTCAACAGCAACACCTTTGCGGAGTATTTTCTCCTTAAAACTGCAGTGAAAAAAGAAACGCGGTTTAAAGGTTAACTTAACCCTAAAACAACTTTTTTTAGTTAATGATCTGTAAGACTGGGGCTTTATTAGTGCTGTTCATTGATTAGAGTAATTTTTTTTACATTTGGGTATAAAGTGTTTTAAAATATATCTTTGATATTTTCAAAGTTTTCTTGATAATAATTGATTATATTTTACTGATTGTGTTTTTGTGCTGGTACCATGGCTGGTTTAGGCCTGTTGTTAACAGCTGACTCACGAAAATAATCATATTTTTCATATTCTATGCAGTGGTCTGTTCACAGCAGTGACAGAAATTAACATTATTTATTAAGGGGCAATATTTGCCACCTTGATTTCCAGGGGCATTTTCACCTATATATGAACTTTTTTTTTTTAACTTATTTAGAGGTATGCATCACCTTTTATATCAAATTCTAACATTCCAATTAAATTCTATTAGAATAATAACACAGTATACCACTGTTACCAGTCAAATTAAATCATTAAATCAAAATCCATCTTTGTAGCGCAGTAGACACAGAAGCGGCATCAGAACTGGCATTTATGTATTTACACTCCATTTACAATTGCATAAATAAAGCTATGCAATTATTTTCTTATTCAGTATTTAAATATGAAATTATTTCTAATTTTAACAATTTAATTAAAGGTGCTCTAAGCGATGTTGGGTGACGTCACTTCTTGTTGACGTTCGAAGTATTGTCAAACAAAACGGAGGCTAGCTCGACCCTCCCTCCTCCTCATCCCGTCCCCTCCCCCTCCCTTCCGTGCTTCCTGAAACAGGCTTTTCCCTCTTCTTTGCTATTTGTTCATCGGAACGTCATCTCTTTGGCCGTGTGTCGGCCATATCAAAATTTAAGAGAATATAATTCTAACGTTAGTCGTTGTCGTTGTCTAGGACATCTCTCCTCAAGCTAACTTCCCTCTTCATGCTTCTCTCTCCTCCACTCCCCACACCCCCCTTCATGTGCACGCGCACTAACCCCCCAACCCCCACCCCCAAATCATTCTCGTCGGTTATTGGCTGGAACACTGTTTGTTATGTTTTGTTTTGTTGCCATTTGTGGAGCCTGGGCTGTCTACAGAGACCGCGTTTTTTTTACAGTGTGTTCAGGGGACAGGCAGCTAGCGGATAGTGAGGAGATGTTTGCTGCATGTGACAAAAAATGTTTCAGCCTAAAAAACGCGTGACATTGCTTAGAGCACCTTTAAAGGGTACTTTAAATATGAAACTAAAACCGCCAGTAGGTGGCGGCAAGTCACTCTCTTAATAAGTGAGTTAAGGGAGTCATTCATTCAACCGATTTGTTCAAACGGCTGATTCATTCAGGAAAAGCAAGTGATTGTTCATTGAATCGTTAAAATGATTCGTTCAAAACGCGGATCAGTCAAAAAATCATCGCTGTCTGTTGCATTGAGACTCGCTATGGTTGAAATTCTTGTCGGCGAAATAAAGGGAAAACAAACAATATTGACAATATTGTGTCTAAAAAGTAACTCACAATGTTAACTTATTGTTAATTTAACTGTTGTATAAAATAAATATCACATTTGCAAGTGTGCACAGGAAAACGGCACACTATTATATAATAGGCTACATAATATGATATAAATAAGACAAAAAACTAATTTGGGGATATACAGTAGGCTACATATAACTGCACACATCACGCAGTGATAGCAAAGCATGAGAGACAAATGCGATGTCAGCTCGCAGTGTATGGAATGCCAAAGCTGTCAATATTAAAAATAAATAAATACATAAATAAATATACAAATAAATGTAAAAAATAAAAAATAAATAAATATATATATAAATAAATATACATAGAAAAGCAAAAAAACGATAATAAATAATTATTTATACATTTATTTCCTTATTTATGTATTTATTTATTTATTTCCATATTTATTTATTTATTCTTGTTTTATTTCTACATTTATTAATTTATACATTTATTTATTTATACATTTATTTATTTTTACATTTATGTATTTCTACATTTATTTATTTCTACATTTATTTATTTATTCATTTATTTCTTCCTACATTTCTTCCTGCGTAGGGTAATGAGGAGGGCGTGGTTTCC
Source organism: Scardinius erythrophthalmus (assembly GCF_964197995.2). NCBI lineage: Eukaryota > Metazoa > Chordata > Actinopteri > Cypriniformes > Leuciscidae > Scardinius > Scardinius erythrophthalmus. The sequence continues at coordinate 23,884,274 of NC_138225.1, read as the reverse complement.
CTCAGACATAGCAATCGAGCTCAGAGTAAGCGAAGGCGAAAGGTTGAGGCCACAGTGACACCCTGTGGCGAAATACAATAAGTATAGCTCACTGACGTTGATGCGGTCTGTGACTGCGAGGTATATGGTCAAAATCCGAAATCTTACTGTGTGACATGGATAGGCTACTCTTTATTCCAGACATGGCCGTTGAACGTTTGTCTGGATTTGTAAAATGTCCTGGGCTAACAAACATGAAACAGGGACTCTGAAACGGAAGCGCTTGATATTTTCCATTTTTCGGTCAGAACTCACGGAAAGGAAGCAGGGCACATATAGGCTACAGTGAAGTCGACGCAAGCATATTGACCAATGCTTTTGAAACGAGACCATTGCATTTTAAATATAATTTTCCGACGTGTGATATTTATATCAGACAAACACAGTAAGTAACTATAAAGTTTACTCTTCTCACAGTTCACCGACCACTTTCTTGCATTTATTTTTCGGGAGAAACTGATGATGACTCACAGCCACAGGATTCTCTGAACTGCGGTGCAAAGATCTCGTTATAGTAACTGTTAGATCAAGATCAAGATTAGTTATAAAGGTTTTTAAATGACCAAACACACTCACATACACATTTTTGAGAATCGGAATATCAGATAGTTGATGACATGGTAAGCAAGTTTGTGAATATTTTGAATAGAGAGCCTAAGTCCCTCCCCTTCCGGTCGACCACCATGGGACCTTATTTCGGAAAAATATTGTATGGTAGTCAATGGCGAGAGACAACAAATATTTTGATCTCGTTTGAATTGTGCCCTGATTTACACATATGATGTTTGTCAATTTAAAAGATACATTTTAAAGTCAAGAAAGTCGCAGCTTGATGTAAAACTGCTGAGGTATAAGACTGTGAAAATACGTAATTAGAAAGACTACAAACCCAGAAGGCGCATATGCGACGTCATACCTTTTCTCTCAATGAATGAAGCTAACTTTACTGAAGCTAACGTCTGTCATTTTTTTCTATAGTCTTACATTATAATCGTAACGTTACGCCGTCGTGCCTGAGTGTTTTGAGCCAGAATACACACATACGAGCAACGGATCTTGTGACGTACATAGTGCGAGACGAGAGATGTAGTTCATGATCCAGCAAAATGAGTCACAGTGACCCAAATTTCAAAATTGAGATTTTGGTATTAATGGAAAGAGGAAACCATAAGCTTTCAAATGATATCCAAGTCAAAGTCATACCTTGAATGGTTGTAAAGATATATACATTTGAAATATGGTCGTCTGCCCTCTTTTTCCAACTGAAAACCTGAGAAAATCGCTTTTAAAGTTTTTTGCCCGTTTTTTGTTGATATCTTTCAAAATCCATTGCATTTAAAGGGATGAACTATTTATTGTACAGCTTAATTTGACCAAAGACATTAATATATGCTATTATGCCATGCTGAAGCTCAAATTATTTTAAAGTTTTTATTTGAATAAATAATTTCAACGGCACTTTTACAAACATTTACTAAAATCAGAAAGATTGAACAGAGGTGCTACAGTTTTCCCTGAGAGAGGGTATGTGTGTGTGTGTGTGTGTGTGTGTGCGTGCGTGCGTGCGTGCGTGTGTGTGAGAGAGAGAGAGAGAGAGAGAGAGAGAGAGAGAGAGAGAGAGAGAGAGAGAGAGAGAGAGAGAGAGGCAGAGAGACAAGGAAACAGAACAAATAATGTTAGCCTATGCAATCATATCTTTGTGTAGGCTAGTTGACAATAACAGTGTAACATATTCATAACGGAGATACCAACAGTTAAATATTGGGTTACAATAAATCAAACACATTGTAATGGATTCTCCTTGCAGATAAATACACTCACAGAATAATTGCACTCACTCACATCCATACACGATAAATACCACAGGGCTGTCACTTTCGCTGTCGCTGTCATCAGAGGATGACACGTCTCCAGATCCAAAGAAATCACTGACTAGCCTTAGCCACTCTTGCTGACCAGCAGCAGAGCTTAGGTTAGAAGCCTCCAGTGAGTTCAACGCTTTTGGCGACTTTTTGGCGACTTTGCTCTCTTTTGACAGCGACATTTCTCAAATTAATAATATTTAATCTTTCTGAGGAGATCTGCTAGCTTGTTTACACAGAGCGCTGCGAGTCTGACAGGAGAATGGCTGGACCAATCGCGTGCCGGTCAGTCGAAACGGGGCTTCCCATTGACAAATGATCAGCGTTTGTGTACATTTCTAAGCTTTTTGATTGGTCCTATTCACCTTATTTTCGAACGCGGAAGTAAACATGGGTCCAATATCCGGTTTTTGTGCGGCACTTCCGTTTCCTCACTTCCCTGGGCTAAATAACGATATCGATCGCGAAGGATTATGCAGAGTTGACAGAAAAATGTTACACATGCGTAGCAGATGAATACTACAAAGAACTAAAGCCCCGCCTCACTCAGTTAGGGTACCGGACCTGGTTGAAAACACTCATGCATCTAGCTGGCAGAGTCCAATATTTTAGCCGACGCCTTCAGCACCGCCCTAAACACAGTCGAGCCAACGCTGGACTAATGTATCTATGGAGGTATTTTGTCATGTCAAATGTATTAATAATGCCATCAGAATGCAACCAAAGCATAGGATAGCAATAAGTAGATGGCTATAAATAATTGTAAATCATACAAAATAAATGCCATGATCATGCCATTATGCCATGATCACTAGATTTTATACAGGGGTTACTATAATGATTTTGTTTCTCCTTGGAGTTTTTATCATGTAGTTTTTTATTGAGACTTCATAGCCCAGCCACTTTTCTGGTATCGGGTGGTCTTCTGTGGGTGCTCACGAAATGAAAAGAACAAACATACGGTCGTTTCGATGGTTTCTTCAAATGTAAAGCTTTTAACCACCCAGGCCGGCGACACACTGGCTGCGTGGCGTGTCCTTTTTTATTTCGGCTTTATTTTCGTTCTAACCTGTTATATGTTAACCATAGACAGTAAAAAAAGACGCGCGTCTCACAGGCGCGGAAAACGCGTGCATGCTATAAATAGAATCGACGCCTATTTTTCACGCGACACGCAAGCGTTTTGGAAGCGTTTCCAGGCAAAATAGAATAGGAAAATATGTTTGTATTTCATTTTGACATGAATACATATTAATAAATGACATTTTGATGTTTGAAAGTTTAGGTTTTGACAAATACAGATCTAAATGCAATGGAAAAAAAGTTCTAATATTGCACCTGTCAATACAGAACGAAATATTCTGTAGCCTATTTTGCCGTCAATACTGCCGACGTTGTCTTTGCTGCTATATATTTATGTTTAACATTAAGTATAGGCCTTCCACAACTCTCTCCCCATTATGTCGAATTTAATCACCAATGAATGAGGCTTATCATATGTCACCTAGCAGTGCCGCGTCAGACACGTTTCTGGTGTGCAAAGACATGTAAAACGCCACGCAGTGTGTCTCTGGTCGTAGGGCGCCTGATAATTAAAATGTCAATGATTTCGATGATTAAAACACTCCTGCTCCAAGTAAACCTTTATTTTGTACCAGTTATTATGACAACCTCTAACTGCACAAACAATCCCGGTCTTCCTCGAAGCCGTAAAGATGAGTTAGTTCTTACGAACACTTGTTTAATTAACCGCTATGGTGAAAAGTGAGTTAGCGCGCCAGTGACCGGAAGTGCCTGACCGGCTGGGCGGGAAGGCTCTGGATGACCTCCCACCAAGAATCCAAAGATTTAGGATGCGACTCATGAGGTACAACTATACAGTCAATCATGTCCCTGGCAAAAGCCTGTGGACAGCCGACACCTTATCTCATGCCCCCCTAAGAACCGCAAGAGCATGCACAGATACAAGCCTAATAGAGGATACCAACATCTATGTAGACTCCGTCATTAGCAATATTCCTGTCAGTGGAGATTATCTGAGCAGCTTACGCGAGTATCTGAAGGAAGACAGCACATGCTCTGCACTGATGGAGTACTGTACAGGCGGCTGGCCTGACAAAAGCCAACTGCAGGGGGAGCTGAGACATTACTGGCCTGATAGAGCAGTGTTGACTGTGTATGATGGACTGCTGCTGCGGGGCACAAGGCTCGTCATCCCATTCGTCTTACAAGGTGATGTGCTGCAGAGACTACATGAGGGACACCTGGGGGTAACAAAGTGCAGGAGCCGGGCCAAACAGACGGTGTGGTGGCCAGGACTCAGCAGCCAGTTGAATGACATGATATTGAAATGTAGAACCTGCATTCAAGAGAGAAAGAACGTCAAAGAGCCGCTGATGCCAACGGAGATGCCAGATAGGCCTTGGCAAACTTTGGGAGCTGACCTGTTTATGCTGAAAGGCAAGACCTATCTACTAGTAGTAGATTATTTCTCACGGTATGTGGAAATTGCGCTGCTGTTACCCACAAGGTCCGCAGATGTGGTGGTGCACCTGAAATCCATGTTTTCTCGTCATGGAATTTGTGAAGTTCTTAAAAGTGACAATGGTCCCCAGTTTTCTGGTAGCCACTTTAAAGCCTTTGCAGCAGAGTATGGCTTTGTGCACATTACCAGCAGCCCCAAGTTTCCCCAGAGCAATGGGGAGGCGGAACGCGCTGTACAAACTGTGAAAAACCTGCTAACAAAGGCGTCAGACCCATATCTTGCATTGTTGGCCTACAGAGCATGCCCTCTACAGAACGGCTATAGCCCAGCCGAGCTGTTGATGGGGCGCCACCTCCGCACTACAGTTCCTGCCCTTCCAACCCTGCTGAATCCAGTTTTGCCTGATTACTACGCGCTGGAGGTTAAAGAAAGGGAGAAGAGGGGGAACGACGCAAAATCCTTCAACAAGAGACACGGCGCGAGAAACCTGGAGCCACTCGTACCTGGGGAGGATGTGTGGATCACCGATGCACGAGTCCAGGGCACAGTGCTATCTACACACAATACCCCTCGCTCTTATATCATCCAGGTGCCTCAGGGCACACTGAGGAGGAACCGACATCACTTGGTGCCACTGCAGACCAATAGTGGGGTAGTTGACGTTGATGAGCCACCGATGGGGGAAGACGCACCGGTGACAACATCACCAGAGCCAGCTCCACCAGTGACAACATCACTCAGTGGAGAGGGTCCCACTACAGAGACTGTGCGGACCAGGTGTGGGAGAGAGGTTAGAAAGCCGCAGAGACTTGATTTGTGATTTATTGATTTCTTGGTGTTTTCAAAAAAAAAAAGAGAAAAAAAAAAAAGAAGAGAGTTGAATGTGATTGTGAAATTGTTCTGCTTTACTGTTTACATTTACCTGAAACCTGAGAGTTTAAGTTTTGCTAATGTAATGGTTCACAGTATGGTAATGTGTAAGTTATTTATTTCTGTTTTGCATGTTTGAAACAGGGACAGATCAGGGACAGGTCTTCCAGCAAAAGGGCAGAATAAACCCCTTAAGACCTGCTGAGACAAAGGTAGTCCACCCTTTGTTCTCAAAGAAAGGGAGATGTGGTATTATGGAATAATAGTGTGAGGAATGCTTTTATTTTGAAGTAAGAGCGAGATGACGTATGATGGGGGGGTGTTTTAGCGGATATTATGTTCAGGCTCAATGGCTGATGAGTGCTGTACTGAGTGGTTGAATAAAGGCAAGCTCCGAGTACGTCGTTGTACGAACCTCTTTTATGAATAACTTGACATCTTTCACCTGATTGCCTTTGAGAAATCTCAGATTTTATTGTAGATTTTGCAAGTTCAACATGGGTTATAGGTCGAAAGTTGAATGAACGAGTACTTATTTCTTTTCGATTTCTTACAGGTTGAGTTGTTGTTGCCCATAACACGCTAGCATTATGCTAATGACGTCAGCATTCTGACGTCATTTACATTTTAAAAGACTTTTTAAACCAAATAAGTGACTCTAAAAAATCTAACATCCAGCAATGTGTAATTTCTTTGCATCTCCTTTCGAATACAACATTCAAATTACTAGACAAAAAATTATATCCTGAGAAAAGTGGATTTTGAGGGTTTTTCGCCATAGACCACCATTCATTCTGCACTCGCCTGCGAGCGCCCCCGCATGGACAGAGACGTGTTACTGCAGCCAGTCCAGAAACCGGAAATAAGCAGAGAGTGCCAATCATAGACATAATTATGTCTATGGTGCCAATTCTCTTCCTATTAGACATTCTCTGGAGTTATTGTGGCTGCGGTGTGTCACGTGACAAATATGACGCGTCGCCATGGAAACATTAAGGGGGAACGTTCTAAAATAACAGTCGCCTTGAAAAAACTCACTATGGGAGTCAGTTAGAATATTAAAATTAAGCGTGAAAGGGTTAATATATGCATAATAAATGACGCTGGCTTATCTTTTTTACTAAGCAAGTTATCAGTGTGTGTATTGTTCATTGATGGTATAAATTTAAGCCCCCTTAACAATTTCACATGCCCCCTCAGTCATTTCATCCTGCAGCTGGGCCTGCCCAGGACATTTTACAAATCCAGACAAACGATGTTCAACGGCCATGTCCGGAATAAAGAGTAGCCTATCCATGTCACACAGTAAGATTTAGGATTTTGACCATATACCTCGCAGTCACAGACCGCATCAACGTCAGTGAGCTATACTTATTGTATTTCGCCACAGGGTGTCACTGTGGCCTCAACCTTTCGCCTTCGCTTACTCTGAGCTCGATTGCTATGTCTGAGGTAAACCACGCCCTCCTCATTACCCTACGCAGGAAGAAATGTAGGAAGAAATAAATGAAGAAATAAATAAATGTAGAAATACATAAATGTAGAAATAAATAAATGTAAAATAAATAAATGTAGAAATAAATAAATGTAGAAATGAATAAATGTATAAATAAATAAACGAATAAATAAATAAATAAATATGGAAATAAATAAATAAATACATAAATAAGGAAATAAATGTATAAATAATTATTTATTTTCGTTTTTTTTGCTTTTCTATGTATATTTATTTATATATATATTTATTTATTTTTTCTTTTTTACATTTATTTGTATATTTATTTATTTATGTATTTATTTATTTTTAATATTGACAGCTTTGGCATTCCATAGCAGTGCCTCGTACAGTTAAAACAATGATTACAGTATCATCATAGATAATACATATTGCGCACTCCTAAGCACAGAATGAACTTACAATTGAACTGACATTTACCAACTTTCTTCTCCTTCTCTCCTCCTTTCACGTGCAGGAGACAGAGACGCGGCTAATATGCTGCCGCGAATGACGCGAATTGCCATGTGAACAAGCAAATCCACAAAGATAGAATAATAAAAAAGAATACGTACGCTAATTAGAAATTTTTAATTTGGAAACCATTTAGATACGTCTAAGTCAAAGTGTCATCTAAAATTTAAGACCTTTCATAAGTAAAAAATAATACTTTTTAAGACTTTGTATGACCTTAAATAAAAAAAAAATCTAATTTAAGACTTTTTAAGGATCCGCAAGAACCCTGTTTCACATTAAGCAGCACAACTGATTTCAACATTGATAATAATCAAAAATGTTTCTTGAGCAGCAAATCAGCATATTAGAATGATTTCCGAAGGATAATGTGACTGACAACTAGACTGGCTTATTTAAATAAGCTGATGACTAATTAATTGAGGATAGTGATCAGGTATCAAAGGTGGGCTTGTATGAGCCAACAGAAAAGCAAAGAGATGCTTTGCTTTCTTTATGTGCCGGTTTATGTGCCTCAGTCAGGATTGTAACTGTTTTGTCATCTTATTCTCACTGCATATTTGCCATGATTAATCATTTTGCCACTTCACATCTCAGCTTACAGGCTCAAACCCTGTGTCAAGAAAAAAAGTCCCCTGGGTTAGTATTAAAAGCACATGAAATGCCATGAGGCAACTATCAAAAGACATTAATGGAATATGTATTATGGATATGGAATATGGATATGGATTAATGGCTAATCCATTGATTAATGGCTAATCCAAAAATGGAATATGGATATGGATTAATGTCTAATCCATAACTGTAAATATGGCACCAGAATATGCCTACAAATAAAGTTAATTTGAAAAACTGAGAGACAGATTAAAAAATAACTTCCTATTGAACAAGCATTCAAATTTCCATTAAAAGATCTCAAAGGGTCTAACACAAATGATCCAGTTATCTATGGCAGTGACATTTAAAGTAATGCAGATTGTAATGAAAAAAAACTTAAATAAAAAAAACTTCAATTTTTCGCTCTGAACTATGGCTGAACTATGGCTAGCATCCCAGCTGAACTATGGCTAATTGTCTCGAGTGAGCTGCTCTTTGAAATATTACTTACATGGCAGGATGGAAGTCTTATTTGAGAGGTTAATTATTAGATCGTTTGTTGGTGGTTCTTTGCACAAACGGCAGCAAGCACTTAATTAGTCTTCATTTGCTTCAACCAGTTTGGCTGATGAGTTCAGAAAAACTGCTGACTAAGGACAAAGCGTTTAAGTGAAAATTGAGAAATAGTGTCTCTGTTCTCAATCTTTTGTCTGTTTTAATTTATTTTTCTTCTTTGAAGAGTTTAGAGTCACACTGTCTACTTTTTGTACAGCATTTCTTTAAAATTTTCACCCCCACCCCTGGCAATTCAATTCTCAATTGCATTTTCTGTTTTCGCATCTTGCGGTTTTGCATCACCCTTCTACGTGCTCTCTCCATCCTCCTGCCATCTAAAGTCTCCTCCCCTCTTATATGGGTCGTAGCCAGGAGGGTCTTCATGATTAGAATGCATCAGGAAGAGGCTTGTCCCTCATTTCAAACTGAATAACATTTTTTAATTTGATTGCTTAAGTTCACTGTGCTACTCGTTTTATGTGCTCTATCTCTCATTCTCATTCAAAGTTGGTGTTCCATTTTAAAACCCAGCTCTCAGCCAGAGAGAGAGAGAGAGAGAGAGAGAGAGAGAGAGAGAGAGAGAGAGAGAGAGAGAGAGAGAGAGAGAGCATGCATGCCAATTTAATGGATGACTGAACAAATTAAATTTGAATTCGCAAGACAACTTTCATCTTCAGCATGGATTTTGTTGGTGTGGGAAAACATATATAATAATGCCTTTCAGACTAAAAAAAACAAATATCCCCCTTTGAAGTAATCCATTACTTTGCAGAAAACCATCAAGTATCTGGTTACAAGGTGTGTTTTCACCTTCTTACCAGCCAAATTGTTTAATAATGATGAAAAAGGAAAAGCCTGCATACATTAATGGTTTAACATCAGACTCCTTTCCCTAAACAATGTCTGAATAAGTGCAGAAAGCGGTGCAGGGATGACATCAGAACCCGGAAGTCTAATTTGTCACTGGTTCCTTTGAGATTTCACCATGGGGTTTTATAGTGGTTTTCAATTTATAAGTAAACTAAAGCCTGTGGTAAACATAACTTGGCAATACTTAGACTTTTTGTTTAACAACGTGAACTGCACACACCCACACCTATCACACGATGACTCAGTCATGACACAAGACTTAACTAATTAGAAACCACAGTGACAATGACAACTAATACAGACAAGACAGAAACTGAACATACATGTGACAACACCCTAATCTGTATCTAGAAACATACGTTTTCAAAAATAAACATAACTGCTTCAAAATTTGTGTTTTTCGGTATGGGTCATTGTAATTTACTTTGTAGAAACGTTGTTGGTCACCAATGCTGCATTTATTTGGTATACAAATGTATTAAATTTAATGTGGTAAATGTATTTTTTTTTAAGTGTCTATTTTAATATATTTTAAAATGTCATTTATACCTGTGATTGCAAAACTGAATTTTCAGTATCATTACTGCAGTCTTCAGTGTCACATGATCCTTCAGAAATCATTCTAATATGCTGATTTGGTGCTCAAGAAAATGTTCTTTTTATTATCAATGTTGAAAACAGTTGTGTGGCTTAATATTCTTTTGGAAAAAAATATAAAACATTTATTTAAAATTTGTGTAACAATGTAAAAGTCTTTAGTGACGTTGAATTGAGTGATTAATTTAACGCATCCTTTTAAATACAATTATTAATTTATTAAAAAAAATCTTAAAGATATAAACTTCTGAATAGTAGTTTATAAAAATAAATAAATAAACAAACAAAACAAACCATTACTTAAAAACAAGTGCTAGTCATCAAATTGTCCCAAATTAAAAACGTAAAAAATAAGATTTTATACGTTTAATATAGCAGACATGACTGCATAGAGCATACTGCAGTTGATCCGAGTGCTGTTTTCCCCTCTTTGAGCTTTTTTCTTCTCTCAAATTATTCTCAGATTGAAATACAACCCAGGGGGCCTCTTGTCTCTGTCATCTGATCTGAAGTTCAAACTTCCTTCCTTTTCTCTCATTTTTTTCTTCTGAGAGGTTTAAGAGTGGAAAAGTTAAATTCTACCAACACAAATCACAGTAGGACACACTAGGATAAAATGTTATATTAAAGGCAGGATGCTGTCTGCTGGCATCAAAGCTTATGAAATATGGTTTTGCAGAGGAGACAGAATGGGTCAACCATGTGTCAGGGTGTGCCTCTTTTTTTAATGTAATTAATCTTACAATATTAGTATGTTAATACTGATAACATGTTCATTTCTCAATTACACAACTACTAAATGAGGTTATAGCTAGTGGTAGTTATTTAATATGCCTGCTTGGCCTATAGGTTTAGGATCAATAGAAAACGTTTGGCAATATCAGCCTCTGGTAAAGTTAACTAAAAAAACAATACCTTTATAGGGAAAAAATAAACAGACTGCAGCCACTGATGAAACAAGTGCTGTCAATCGATTTAGTAATCTAGGGTGAGTTCACATTTTGCAGTTCGGTTCTTTTGGTCCGGACCAAAAAAGAAAATGATACATTTAGTATGGTTTACTTAGCGTTCATATTGTTTTAACAGCAAACCTAAAGAATATATATATTATACCTATATATATATATATATATTATGATGTATATTTTGCAACAGAACTTAAACATCCAAAACAGTGTTGTGTGCTGGGCTTAATGCACTCGTTGTATGTGCGTACATATGATGATATTTTTTTCCAGCTGAGAACTCACTAAGAGTTAAGAAAATGTGCAATGGAATCAAAACAGCACCTGTAATATACAACGACTATGACAAGAAAAAACAGGTATGATTGAGCATTCTGTCCTTTTAAAAGGTGGCATCTTGTGACATTAGGCCTACGTCCTGTTTTTGGTGCATTTAGATGTCTTTCCATGTTGCGTTCATATCTCAGTAGAACTGCATGTTTGTTTGGAAGTGGACGGAGACGAAGACAAACCTTTTCAGGGGTTTTGGTCAGTCTGGTTAGACTTCCAATATTATGGCTATGTTGAGTGTGGGCCAGTAAGAAAGCTAATTTAGATATTTTGGAAAAATGAGAACACAACAGGAAATGACAAAAATCATCTGACAAAAATTGTTTCATAACACTTGCTCTCTAATTTTTTATTGATTTTGTTAAACATTTTTAGCAGGGTATTTCTTTTGAATTTTGAATAACAGCTCTGAGTCTTCTCCTATAATGCCTGATGAGTTTGGAGAACACCTGACAAGAGATCAGAGACCATTCCTCCATACAGAATCTATCCAGATCCTTCAGATTCCCAGATCCATGTTGGCACTTCTTCTCTTCAGTTCAGCCCACTCATTTTCTGTAGGGTTCAGGTATGGGGACTGGGATGGCCATTGCAGATGCTTGGTTTTGTGCTCAGTGACCCATTTTTGTTTTGATGTTTGTTTTTGGATCACTGTCCTGTTAGAAGATCCAAACATGGCCCATTATAAGATTTTTAGCAAAGGTTATCAGGTTTGGATTTTTTATCTCTTGGTATTTGATCGAATCCATGATGCCATGTATCTGAACAAGATGTCCAGGACCTCTGGCAGAAAATTAGGCCCACAGCATTAAAGATACAGCAGAGTATTTCATTTTACATATGGGGTTCTTTTTTATCCCTGTGTGCACCAAACCTATCTTAAGTGTTTGCTGCCAAAAAAAGCAATTTTTTTTTTCGTCTGACCATAGAACCCGTCCCGTTTGGAGTTCCAGTAGTGTCAGTTACTTTGCAAACGTTCTATGGACAGATGAAACCAAAAAAAAAAAAAGCTTTTTGGCAGCAAACACTTAAAGCTACAATATGTTTTGTTTTTTTCGCCACTAACAAAGGCGTAGGTTGATGACGCATAATTGGAATCATGGAACTTGTCATGCTGATGGATCTATTTTGTATGGATGAGTGAATACATTGATGTTTTTTGTAAGCTGCTTTGATACAATCTGTATTGTGAAAAGTGCTATATAAATAAAGTTGACTTGACTTGACTTGTTTTTAACAGGACTGTGGTATGAAGCAGGGCGCGATTCCTAATGAGAGACAGATATCAGTGCCATACATTTCATCATGTTGAGCTATATAATTCATTTTATGTATATTTTGCTCACCTGTCTAATAAAGTACATGCAAGTACTCTGTCAAGTCGAAGTTTGTCACGGACGTGGAGCTCTCGGCATCTTGAAAACGCCACGCTGATATTGATCCTCGTTTTAGTTCTCCTTTTGTCCCAAAGTCTGCTTGCCATGGTCCATAATGTTTGAACGAAACAACAACAGTGTGATCGTGCTGCTAGACGTAACGCAGTTGTCCACGTCTTGCCATGGTTACTATGGCAGTACGAGCGGAAACCAGGGATAACGTGGATATTACGTCATTGACAGGCGACAGGTGTACATGGACAAGCCATTATTTAAAATTGGAATTTCTCTGAAATCAAAAATCTTTGGGAACTTTTGGAATATTGTAAGTACACAACTGCAAGAAATATATCACACTGTGCAAGTGATTTTGGATTTTTATTACAAAAATCTTACATATTGTCGATTTAATATGGGTTTGGTTCATACAGGGATAAAAAAGTACCCCATGTGTAAAATGAAATACTCTGCTGTATCTTTAATGCTGTGGGCCTAATTTTCTGCCAAAGGTCCTGGACATCTTGTTCAGATACATGGCATCATGGATTCAATCAAATACCAAGAGATAAAAAAAACAAAACCTGATAACCTCTGCTAGAAATCTTATAATGGGCCATGTTTGGATCTTCTAACAGGACAGTGACCCAAAAACAAACATCAGAATCAAAACAAAAATGGGTCACTGAGCACAAAACCAAGCATCTGCAATGGCCATCCCAGTCCCCATGAGTGGGCTGAACTGAAGAGAAGAAGTACCAACATGGATATGGGAATCTGAATGATCTGGATAGATTCTGTATGGAGGAATGGTCTCTGATCTCTTGTCAGGTGTTTTCCAAACTCATCAGGCATTATAGGAGAAGACTCAGAGCTGTTATCTTGGAAAAAGGAGGTTGCAAAAATTATTTAATAAAAGGGGGCCAATAATTGTTCCCAATGTGTTTTGGAGAAAAACATTTATTTCATAATGTGATTTCCCCCCCACTTTCATTTCTTTTAATTCAATAAAAGGTTTTTGCATTTAAAAAAAAAATATATATATATATCAAAAGGATAAACAATGCAGATTTTTTTTTTTACAGCCATCTTTGATCATATTTACCAAGAGGGCAAATAATTCTGACCAGCAATGTAGGAGTCAGAGACATAATGATAGCCATAAAATTACGCTTATCAAGATAAATGAGTCGATTATTCTATTCCAAAATTTTTACTATTGTCATTAACCACAATACATCTGTTTTGGAAGAGACACTGCAGTGGAAATGTTCATGACTGATACAAATAAAATATTTTTTTCTGTCATGTATGTATATACACAATAGGAAGTTGTTAGTAGGCAAATAAACTAGTGAGAGTGTGAATCAAGTGTATTTTCTGAAGGTCTACAGGACCAAAATGTCCATAGTTGCAGTCAGAAACACCCATATAAGTGTGTATTCACCTACTGTATTAAACAGTTAGGTGAGCTCTGGCAGCTGCCTGTCACCTTTGATTTTCTGAACTTCATCTGATGGCTGTGACTGCATCTCTATGTGGAAGAAGCTCCCTAGAAATCTTTGGAAAAAGTTGCAGGCTGTATTTAGTAGCACGGCATGCTGAGCACACTCATGTTTAGCCGCGAGATTCTGCTCTGAAAGTCTGAGAGTTAGAGAAGCTCGACAGTCAGGTATGTTTCCCTCAAAGCTTTCCTCTGGAACAACAAAGCACAACCATCTACATATCTTTAGGCCGAGGAGATGAGCTGCTGACTAAAACAGCAAGTTATTGTCAACAAGCCATGAAGGTAAATATTTACACATTTACACTGTAAATCCCTTGGGATTGCATTAGAAATTATTCATGTTTATATTTGGCATTCTAAAATATGTATCCAGATGGGCATTCTACTGCATTACATGACAGACAAAATCTCATTGTAAAATAACATGACGTACCTGTAACACAGCACTCTGGTCGAAGTTGTAGGCACTGGGTCGTCCTTCCAATGTGGAGAAGGCCACATTTCCGCCGGTAAGTGGAGAGATGTCACTAAACTCATCCGTGCAGAGTGCCGTCCTTTCCTTCTCGCCTGGACGTATGAAGCCCTTATTGTCCCTCCCGTACGTCTTGCGACAAGAAGCACTGTAATATTGATATGGCTGCCATGGTCCATTCTCCTCTGTACGCTTGTAGATGGTGAAGCTCTCTGGTCGGCTGGTGTAGAACTTCAAACGTACATAAGTGATTTCAAAGGCCTTGCCTTGGAAAAACAACAACAATATTAATGTCATGTTAATCTGGACAGATCCCACAAAATTCAGTACCTTCCTAAGTTAATGTAGCCTGATAATTAAAGCCCAGGACAGAATTAAAGTGACCTGTAAACTGAGTTAATAAGATTTGTATCTACACTGAAAAAAAATTATAACATCTAAATTAAAGCTGCAAGCAGCGATGAAAAGGGCCCTCGCACCCGTGCCGCCGCGACCCGGCGCCTTTAGGAAAACAGAGCACGGTAGGCAGTATGTAAATATAGGAGGACTATGTCAAAGTAATTTGTATTTGCCACACTTTCTTGTCAAAGTAATTTGTATTTGCCACACTTCCTGCTACCAGCAGGTGGCGCTATTGCTATGACCAAATATGAGCATGGTCATGTGTTCAGGACAGGACTCTTATCAAACATGTGAAGTTTGGGGCAGATTGGACATTGAATGCCTGAGTTACTGCAGGCTGTCTGTGGTTGCCTAGCAACATCGGAACTGCAAGCAACATTGACAGAGAACTTATCTGATCATGCATAAATCACCAAAAGGCTGAAATTGGGTGTACGTTTGTCAGGCCGCCGAGGGCAGACCCTTCGACGAAAACTCAAGATCTTCGCAATTTAACGTCGCAAAGGTCTTAAAGGAACACTCCGACTTTTGGGGACTTTAGCTTTTTCACAGTATCCCCCAGAGTTAGATAAGTCCATACATACCTTTTTCATTTCTGTGCGTTCTGTAAGTGTTATTTGACGCACCCACCGCTAGCCTAGCTTAGCACAAAGACTGGATGTAAATGGATAAGGTAGCATACTAATCCCAATAAGTGACAAAATAATGCAAACATTTTCCTATTTACATGTTGTGATCTGTATAGTCACAGCGTGTACAAATAACAAGGCTATATGAGACAGACCATTTTTAATCGTATAAATACTGGGAACTATATTCTCACTAGGCGTAGGAGCACAGCTACTTGGGCGGAGTGGCTACTTGGGCGGAGTGATTAGCGCAGCACATGAGACGCCCTGTTGATGGTTCCGTAAACAAAACAAACGTGACTAACTAGCTAGTAGCGAACGTGACTCGTGATTATGGCTGACTTTAAGGAATTGTCAGAGGAATTTTACTGGGTATCAAACCAAGATCCAGAACCATATAGTTTTGAGCCAGAATACACAGACGAGGAGTTACAAACTTTGGAAGCTGTAAGACAAGATACAGCGAACACCCATGATTGTAAACTATAAATTTACTGTCTAGTAATTGCTGACTCTATTACTCCAACTCTGAGCGAACTCTCTGCTCCTCACCACAGGGCGTCTCGTGTGCTGCGCTAATCACTCCGCCCAAGTAGCCACTCCGCCCAAGTAGCTGTGCTCCTACGCCTAGTGAGTATATAGTTCCCAGTATTTATACGATTAAAAATGGTCTCTGTCTCATATAGCCTTGTTATTTGTACACGCTGTGACTATAAAGATCACAACATGTAAATAGGAAAATGTTTGCATTATTTTGTCACTTATTGGGATTAGTATGCTACCTCATCCATTTACATCCAGTCTTTGTGCTAAGCTAGGTTAGCGGTGGGTGCGTCAAATAACACTTACAGAACGCACAGAAATGAAAAAGGTATGTATGGACTTATCTAACTCTGGGGGATACTGTGAATAAGCTAAAGTCCCAAAAAGTCGGAGTGTTCCTTTAAGATTACACTCACCAAATTTGAAGAGGATCAGATCAAAACTGTAGGAGGAGTTCGTTAAAGTACAACATCAGGAAATGGCAAAAACTGCCCAAAATCTGAGAGGAAGTTCAAAATAGCTGACTTCCTGTTGTGTTTAGGGCTATGCTCCAAGAGACTTTTTTGTAGGTATTGGGTCATTACATGTATGTACCAAATTTCATACCTGTACGTGAAACCTAGAGCCGGGGCAAAATGTGGGGGCAATAATTTACCGTATTTGCCCCACCCAATTTTGAAAACCATATCACACGTACATTTTCACCACTTCTGAAGCGTATGCAAAGTTTCATGAGTTTTCAAGCATTTTTAGGCCCTCTAAAAAGCGATTCACTTTGGAGAAGAAGAAGAAGAAGAAGAATAAACAGAGCAAAAACAATAGGGTCCTCTCACTCACCATCGGTGCTCGGGCCCTAATTAACTGGTTTTATACATATTCAAATGTTATTTAATGCAACAAAATTAATTTGAAAATAATAAGGTAGAAATGGGTCTTTAGGTGATATTTGCAGTTTACCACTTGTACGTCCTTCATCTATATTGAGCCAAATCAAGAATGTGCAGGTGTTAGATCTCTAACCCTAATGAAAAAGGAAAAAAGGACGAGGACACTATCCAATTTAGAGTGGAAGGCAGCTTTCTTGTGTCTGTAGAGAATATGTGGAGTTTGTGCCTTGAGAAAATGGCATACTTGGTGGTACTTTGTCAGTATAATTGCTATTAAAATCTTATTGTCCAAATGAACTGGAGAGTTCTTTAACCCTGGGTTGCTCCAGAGGGACTGTTCCTGCAGCCAGTGCACTGGAAGAGATAACTGACTGATAACACACAGCTATTTAATTTAAACCTTTTTAAATTTAGTCAGATTATTGTTGTTCTGTTGTGTTTTGAGGTTTGCTAAATTGCTACCATCTCTGTAAAACTAATTTAATTATTACCAGTGTTGCTGCCAAAAGATCACTGAGTCATCATCCACTAATAATTCCCACAGCTGGCAAATGCCTGTATGAGGTCAAAATAAGCAATAATCACATGACCGTACTGATACAGATGAACAGCTTGACTGCAGTGTGATATTGTTCACAACAATTCTATAAACATGAATTTAATATTGAGTAACTTATGTTTTATGCACAGTATTACCAGTTATTTTCTCTCTTTTTTTTGCCCTGCCAGGAAAATCTTTGGACATACCATTTGAACACTGTATTAATACTTCTGTCTTACATTTTCGTCGCCAGTTTTGACGTTATCGTTGTGTGTCGCGTTAAATGAAAATACAATTATATCAAGAATTATAATTTTTACTAGTTGAAATTCAATTGTTGATATCAAGAATTAGCTTTTTAACTAGTGAAAATAGTATTACAGATATCTAGAAATATTATTTTTACAGGTAAGAATAGCTATGGTAATGAGTTTATGAATATTAATGAGAACTGAATTTCCCATACTACTCTTTTAGCACCAGTATAGGACAAAAATGGAGGAAGAACATCCAGTCAGAGTAACGCCTCCTTGTTTATTTATTAATTAGTTTGTTTGTTTTTGTTTTGTCAGTTTCCACAAATCCCTTCACTCGATTGGGATGTTCTCTTTTATTCTGGACGGCAAGGGCAGTGACTGTAACATCGCGAGCGTATTTTGCAGTATTAAACACGTACCGATTTCATCAGGCTCTGAAAATTCTTCAAAAAGAACACAAAGAATGGCCTTCTCAGCTGCCATGGTTGCAGCTCTTGCGTCATCAGAACAGGGTGTTCAACGCAACACCGTTTCCATATATGATTTTTTTGTTTTGTTCACACTTTGTTCTAATGCATCAAATGAAAACACAATAGGCCTACAACCAAAATGAAAAATAAAACATTTTTGTAAACATTAGCTACTATAGTATGTTAAGTTCTCAAATGTTTTATAGTATCGTACCCCCTAAGGCTTTTAACATCCTTCTGTGTACCCCCTCTCTGCAGTCACACCTTTTTCAGTAAGGGGCAATATTTGCCCCCTTAAATCGATTTTTCCAGTGCATTTTTTACCTTTACAAATTCCTTTATAATATAAATAATGCTAAAAAAAAAAAAAAAAAATGTTCAATAGAGAAATATGCAACAATGGTAAAAAATGAAGTGATGCTTTTAAATATTAAATTAAAACCGCCATTAGGTGGCGGCAAGTCACTGTCTTTATGAGTGAGTCATCGAGTCATTCATTCATTCAGTAACGAAGCAAGTGGCTGTAATTATGAATGAATCATTGAAGCAATGACTCTCATGATTTGTTCAAAGCCGCATATTCATTCACTCCGGCACGTCTCCGCCACGGACAAGTGCACGGACACCACCATCTCCGGCACAGACACCAATGTCTCCGGCACGGACACCACCATCTCCGGCACGGACACCACAGTCTCCGCAACGCATACCACTGTCTCCGGCACGGACAAGTGCACAGACACTGCCATCTCTGGCACGGACACCAACGTCCCTGGGAAGGACACCGCCACGGACACCACCGTCTCCGGCACAGACACCAACATCTCCAGAACAGACACCAACGACTCCAGCACGGACCCCACCGTCTCCGGCACGGACACCAACGTCCCTGGCATGGACACCGCTACGGACACCACCGTCTCCAGCACAGACACCAACATCTCCAGACCAGACCCCAACGACTCCAGCACGGACACCACCGTCTCCGGCACAGACACCAACATCTCCAGAACAGACACCAACAACTCCAGAACGGACACCTCCGTCTCCGGAAAGGACACCACCATCTCCGGCACAGACACCACCGTCTCCGGAATGGATCCCAACAGGGGTTAAAGTGGGCCGGAAGGGTCCGGACCTGTGTTCCGGCACCTCAGATAAATATTTTTTTTTTATTAATTAATATCAATGATAGCGCAATGGTAGGCTATTGTTAAAAAAAAATGTTGTGTGCTGTCAAATTGCAGACAGCCTGGTGCTCCTTCTGAAGGAGTCCTTCCGCATCAAATCAAAACGTAACATCACAAACACCTTCACAAACACTCTTCCCGACGTTATGTTCTCAGTCACAGTTCTCCTGTCTGATTTGAGTGCATCGACGCCAGTTCACGCATGCAGACAAAGTCCTTCCTCCCCTCCCCACTGAACGCCAGCGATTACTTATGTGTGAAATGCACTCATGGTGGTTGAGTGCGGTACAGTTAGTTTTAGGTTCGATATTCGCCGGACATTTGTTTTCCCTTGCCACTGTTCTATAGGGTTGGCAGTCTTACAAATATATCAATAGCAGGATTAGTTTTAACATTATGTAACCATTGTATATCGACATGAAACATTCCAAAACACGCATCTTTTTGATGAAAATCATATTGATGAAGTCTGAGAGCTTTCTGTACTCTCCATTGACAGCTAACAATTTTTGTTAAGGCTATTTCACGAGTTCACACTTACAAATAGGTCAGATAGAATAAATGCATATTTGGCATGCTGTCCGATCAGAGGGCTCCGGGCTCTGTATTCGGCCCAAACCCAGAGTACTCCCCCCGTATTCCTGGCTGTGAAAGAACAAGCCAAGAGTGAGGAGTCGGGGTGGTGGAGGGATGCTAAAAACTGTCAAGGAATGTTAGGTGAGTTGACAGAGGAATATATATATGCTTCCTCTCATGCTGATAGGGTAGACATGGTAATTGTTTGATGACGAGTTGATTGATTGATATTTAAACGTGCTCCTCCCGAACTTTGTTAATGAAACATCATTTCATGAGTTCACACTTACAAATAAGTCAGATAGAATAAATGCGTATTTGGCGTGCTGTTCGAGGAGAGGGCTTCGGGCTCTGTATTTGCCCTGAACCCAGAGTACTCCCCCAAAAGCTGCAAATAAATGCAGGACAGCCGCCAGAATGATGCTGATGACCCCCCAAAAACTTGCGGAGTGCAAAGCTTAAGGTATCAAACGTGGGAAGGGGTTAGTCGCTGGAAGGCTTCTTGTAACATCGGACGGGAGTTGGTTGTCATGACGCTGGATGGGTGTGCCTCTCAGATGGTAGGCAGGGGATGGTTGTACGTGATGTACTTCTGCGGAAGAGAATGGTATAACCGCTGCAGTAGAAGCAAGTTTGATGGAGAACTATCTCCTGCAGGAGCGGAGGAGATGACACTGCTGCGGCAGTGGATCAAACTTGCTTTCGACTTGCTTTCCAACTATCTGATGCAAAAGGATGGAGAATTGAGTACTTGTGGGAACGGAAGAGGAAACACTGCTGCGGCAGTGAAAGCAAGTTGGATGGAGAAACGGAGCTCCTGCGGGAGTGGAGGAGATGACACTGCTGTGGCAGTGGAGCAAGTTTGGACGGAGTAACAGAGCTCCTGCGGGAGCGGAGTAGATGACACTGCTGCGGCAGTGGACCAAACTTTCTTTTCAACTTGCTTTTTAATATCCAAAACAATTTTGGATATAGAACTGAGCTCCTGCGGGAGCAGAGTAGATGACACTGCTGCAGCAATGGACCAAACTTGCTATTCAACTTGCTTTTAAATATCCAAAACAATTTGGACATAGAACTGAGCTCCTGCAGGAGTGGAGTAGATGACACTGCTGTGGCAGTGGAGCAAGTTTGGACGGAGTAACGGAGCTCCCGGGGAGCCTAGTAGATTAGCTGTAGTAGAAAGACTTGGTTTTGACTTGCTTTTAACTGTCCGATGTGCCAGTTGGGTGGATAATGGCCTCCTGTTGGAGGAAGAGATGATCGGGCTGTGGTGTTGTAAACAACTTGCTTTCAAACTGTGATCCGAAAGGTGAGTGGGACAGAGATCTGAGCTCCTGTTGGAGTGGAAAATAGCACTGCTGTGGCAGTAAAGTGAGTTAGGATGGGGAACGTGGCTCCTGCAGGAGTGGTGGCCTGTAGGGTTGGGTGTATGAGAAGTTGACAAAAAGAATTTAGCTGATGAGGGTTTGTTGGGCTTCTTTGATATGGAAGCGATTTGAGCGGATGTAACTCTCGAAGGCCTCCGATGACCAGCGGCCAAGTGCTTGGATCTGCTGCTGAGAGAGGCCTTTTTGGGCAGATGTGGTTGCTGTGTCTATGCGAAATAAAT
The DNA here is from genome assembly GCF_964197995.2 of Scardinius erythrophthalmus. Lineage (NCBI taxonomy): Eukaryota > Metazoa > Chordata > Actinopteri > Cypriniformes > Leuciscidae > Scardinius > Scardinius erythrophthalmus. The sequence goes on along the minus strand of NC_138225.1, from coordinate 23,862,676 downwards.
GGCTGGAAAAGTGGTCTGCTGGGATGCCTGAATGGAGCAAAACAGACTTAAGGGGTTTTTGAAACCAGAAACATCTGACGGGGCGGTTGAAGTCGTCCGCGAAAAATGGGTCAGAAGAGGATTTAGTCTGTGAATTTCTGAAAAGCAAGTAGGCTGAGAGAGTTTGGTATGGTTGGATTGGTGATGAGAGATTGAAAAGGTAAATGGCCTTTCCTGGTTTGATCTGTCTTACTTTGCTTTATGAAGTAGGAGATGGTTTCGTTGTCTAGCACTGATAGATCTGTGATTGTGGGGTGGACTTTTGGGTTAAAGGAGAACTTGGTAACTTTTTTAACTTAATAAAACTGTCTAGAAATCATTTGGATGGTTAAACAACCTGTTCTAGTGATATTGGTGACTTTCCCCGCTCCCCCCAGCGTTCCCAGGCGGAAAACCAACCTTGCAACTTGGGGACTACCGTCCCGGCAAAATAGAAATTGGAAGTCTCATGAGAAGCGAGAACGAGAACGAGCGCGAAACACGAATCGCTTTACGGCAATTCAACATAAACACACACGCATGTATGATGTATTACCAGATTACCCACCTCGGTAGACAAAGCTCCACACGATACAGCTGGCTTGCTCCGATCAAAACAAACGCACATGAGCAGCGGTAGAGAGGGGGAGGAGGCCGCCGCAAGTGAGTTTTTTACGACCGTGTTGTGACATATACGCCCCCCCACAGCTGTAGGGGGAGCTCGTGGGGAAAACATGCGACAACAAAAGGGAAAATCAGCGAAGAAGTGACTAGAGTTTGCTAGAGTTGCCGAGTTCTCCTTTAAAGCTGGAAGTGATGGTGAGTTCTGAGCATCTGAGGAAACCGAAAAAAGCCACTATGAACATTGTGTCCAGTGTGCGGGCAGTGTTGGTGGAGTGATAGCCTCGGCGGAGGGTGGAGATGCATATAGTAAGCATGTCTAACGTTATTGGTTGTCTGGCATCTGGGCGAGTAGGTTGTTTTTTTTTGGATGCCTTTGATAAGCATCGATGTTTGAGAGTTTGCTATCTCTGAGGCAGAGGTGGACAAAGTACACAACTTCCCTACTTAAGTGAAAGTACAGATACTACTGGTCAATTATTACTCCATTACAAGTAAAAGTTGTAAAGACCTATTTTTACTTAAGTAAAAGTACAAAAGTACTCATTTTTAAAAGTACTTAAGTATCAAAAGTAAAAAGTAAATGTCAATGCATTGTTTTATTATTGTTGCATTGTTGTATGTAATACTTACAGTACCTTATGCCTCTGAATCTATGCCTGCGCTCAAATCAATACCACATTTACTTCTAGAACACCGTTCCAGTAGTGGGATTGAATGTGAGATTGAATAAGTGCACTCAATAAAACGTCCACAATGGTTTCGGACACCCAAATGGCTGTTCCCTCAAAGTGTGTCCTATTTAAAGTATTTTTTTGGCTTTTAGTATGAATATGTCAGCCTTACTGTTGTCTATAAGCTAGTGTGCTCCAAAGCAATGACATAATTTGAATTTAGAAGACCAAACCCAACGTTGAAAATGAAAATCAGGTTGATGTCAGAATCCAACATCAGACTGACATTAAACTCCAATGTTGGACAGATGTTCCAACCAAAATCCAACGTCGGATGCTGATGTCAATCCAGCGTCGGGTTCAGACGTCAAACCGACTTTCATTTCCAACCAAAATGCAACCTAATGTTACTACTTTCTGTTACTAAATACTGTGAAGCTGCTTTGATACAATCTGTATTGTGAAAAACGCTATATAAATAAACTTGACTTGACTTGACTTTCTACTCAAGGACCTTGACAGAAATGTACAGGTAGTGGAGTAAAAAGTATGATATTTGTCTTTCAAATGTAGTGAAGTTAAAGTAACAAGTTTCCAGAAAAAATAATACTCAAGTAAAGTACAGATACTCAAAAAGTGTACTTAAGTACAGTACTTTGTTACTGTCCACCTCTGCTCTGAGGAAGGCGAACCAAAAATTAGTTTGTGGAAGAATTGGATTCTGCTTAGATAACCCTTGATGAGGCAGGCTTTGAGGTTATTGATGCTGTTGAGATAGGATATGAATGAAATGATGGCGAGCAGAGAAAAAATGGGAAAAGGCAGGTCTATGTGAAGTGGAAAGACTTAAAATGCTTCCATGCAGTTAAGTAGGACTGGGCTTGCTGTTATATAATTATTTGAAACTTTGCAAACTGGCAGCTCCAGTAATAAGATGAAAAGATTTATATTAAACTCTGTCCTGGAAAATATGTATAAGCCTTAGTTAAACAATTTATTAATCAAGGAAAAAAAGGAATTTATACCTGTATGATAATATGCTGTAGCCACATTGTACCAGCTTATTCAGCTGCGGGTGCCATCTTCTGGTCAGATGCGGGAATTCATTCAGTGCGCAACCCTCACAGTGCATTATGGGTATTCTCTAGTCGTTGAGTGTACATTGGTTGTACACTTGTTATTGGGGTGCATTGTGGAATTGAATGAGTGCACTCGCTACTGTCCACTATGGTTTCGGATACCAAATGGCTGTCCCCTCAAATAATGCCCTATTTAAGGGTAAAGGTGCAAAGACAGAATAACCCATTATAATCAGCGATGTTGTCTACACTGGATGCGATGCGACGCGAGCGACAAATCTCAGACAGTAAACTGATGCCTCGTTCTATTTATGACGTACTGACACAAAAGAAAAAATGTTTTGCAATGGGCGCTTTGCCGCGTCCAGTGTAGACAGCTTTTAGCTGTTGCGACGCGAGCAACAATGGTCGCGTCCGGTGTAGACATGGTATTAGCTCACTCTGCCTATAACGCAATGTTACAACATCAAGCAATATTCCAATAATTCATTTAATTATAACACTTTATATAAGGCGATTTGTGGTTAAACCACTGGAGTCACATGGATTACTTTAATGGCCCATAATGCACTATATAGGGGGTGGGGAACGATTCAGACAGTGTATGCTTTCCATTGGGGAGAGTGAAGTCTGGTTCCAATTTAATGTCACGAGAACCGCCGCAGCACGCACAGACTGCTCCGGTCTAGAGACGATAGCACAGAGCGGATCATATGCACAAGTCGGACAAGTCGGAGCAGACCACAAAATGTATTGGATCCGTTTGAAGTCGGTACAGAATGCTATATTTTAAAGTAATATAGGAGGAGAAACGGTTAGACAGACTCAGTGTTAGAAACAGCCCTGACGAGTAAGAGATAACACCGGTGCCATGCAGCAATATAAATTACACACTTTTCAAACTATGCATTCTCAGCATGATTATGTTCACTGTTTTGCTTTAGTAACAGTTTCATATTAAATCTAAAAGAGGAATCTATTACACTGTTTCAGTGGATATTACGTCAACACACTGGATAACACTGCAAGTTTCAAGGCACTTCAGTGGGCCTTTAATTTCACCTCAGCATGTAAGAAGAAAATCTTGGCTGGATTTGGTCTCCAGCTCTGATCTTGATGACTTGAACTGTCAAAACAATTAATCACTCTGCGGGACCTGAATTTGAATATACAGTAAGCTATATATCATGTGTTTGTCTCCCACAGGTTTAATATGTTCATACAGTATGTTCATACTGTACCTTTACAGAAAGACACATGACAGCTGTTATCCTGGAAAGAATCTGTAGACTAAACTTATCTGTGTGGGTGAGTTTGTGTCTGAACTCAACTGAACCTGACCAGACTCAATATTTATAAACTATAAAGAGCTGCATGTAATCATGTCTGTGTATGGTAAACTGGAACATTTTTTTTTCTTTTATTAAGATTTGGGAATAAAACAAGTTTGTAAACATTATAAAATGAATGTACAACAAAATTGATGACTTGAACTTCAAGCAGAGAGTTTACAGACCAACCGAAAACTGTTTAGTTATGAACTGTTACATATGTGTCTACATATGTGATATTTTTGTGTTTGCACTTGGTTTAAACAAGGTTTGTTAAAACAGTATGATTTGCATACAATGATCTTTAATGTTGGGTTCAGTATTTTACAGCAAAAACCTATATCACATATTGAGGTCTTTTGAACATCTTTGAATGAAAACCACAATGGAAACCAGATGTGGAAACATTCCTTAGAAGTCTGCATGTGTGTGTTTGTGTATGTTTACGTGTGTGTATAGGAAAGACCTGACCTGCCACTGGACATCTGCTGCTTTCTGTGTTTGTCTTATTCTTTGTAGTGTTTTCTGTACCACCCCCATCGCTCGCTCTGCTGTGTGAGTGTGTGTGTGTGTGTAGGCCTCCCTAGGATGTATTCTGTTTGGTTTGGAAATGTGAGAAGGCCTTTCACAGACATCCAACTGCAAGGGATCTTTGAATCAGAGCAAACACAAGAACATACACTTTCTGTTTTGTGCCTGATTAGCCTATTGAAACCATTTTAATGCCATTTCATCTCCCATTTTTCCTCTCTTTCACAAATTGTGCTTCCAAGAATATCTTCAAATCATATTTACACTTTTGATGTGCAGAAATTGAAAGCTGTTAATAACCATAGCAACTGTTTTGGTATTGACAGCTCTTTGGAATGACAAGAAAAAGGTGCAAAGACAGAAGAACCCATTATAATCAGTGATGTTGTCTACACTGGATGCGGTGCGACGCGAGTGACAAATCTCAGACAGTAAACTGATGCCTCGTTCTATTTATGACGTACTGACACAAAGGAAAAAATGCTTTGCAATGGGCGTTTTGTTGCGTCCAGTGTAGACAGCTTTTAGCTTTTGCGATGCGAGCGACAACGGTCGCGTCCGGTGTAGACATGGTATTAGCTCATTCTGCCTATAACGCAACGTTACAACATCAAGCAATATTCCAATAATTTATATAATTATAATACTTTATATAGGGCGGGATGGGAAAGTGTGTCCAAACTTTTGACCGGTACTGTACTATAACAAACACGTAAAGAATATGGGCCAATATATCGATATCCCAAAATCCATATCAGTCGGGCTCTAATAAAAACCTAATTTAAGTACTGTAGTAAACATTCATATCATAGCATATTATAAATAAAATATTGCAATTTTAAAATCATCTTAAAATAATAATAATAATATTAATAATAATAATAATATAGCTGCATGCAGCAATAAGGGGACAAGCTCAGAAGCGATGAACAAAATGAAAAGAAGTACAGATCGGAATGAACACATACTGAACAAAAAACACATTTATAATTCAAGAGGAAGAAACATTAGCACAATGCTTACCCAGATAATAAAAAAATCAAAGTGACACAACATCACACACAGACTTTTACAAAGTTGTACTATGTAGGAACTGAACCCACAATCTTTAAATCACATGCTTGTTGCTTATCTCTGTGCGCCACTCTGAAGACACATTCTCACCCACCTGCCCAGGTTCAGTAATTCAAGTGAGGATAAACTCAAAATGAAGATTTTGTAAATGCCCTGCATGTTATATTTAATAAATTCAGATTAGATAATTCTTAAAAAGACACAATGCCTGGAACAGAAGAAACTTTTGCATCACTTCTAGCCACAGTACCTCTTCTGGGAATGTGCCACACAGGATTCAAACCCATAAACTGAAATGTTCAGGGCCTGGCTTAGAAGAGAGCGTCACTCATTTGATGCACATTCATTAGGCTGCCAAGGGGAGCTTTCAGTGTGAGAATGAGCACACAAAAGCGTTACTTAATATATTAACCAGATTACCATACTAAGCTAACTAACATAAGACAACAAACACAGGCATGGTCAACTTCGGAGAGGTATTTCTCTGGAACAGTGGCGAATATCAAAAATGCATTCATTCATTTCTGAGCAGTTTGGTCCAAAGACCGCTGAGTTCAAATTTATCAGGTACCTTCAAGACATGCTATCGATGATCCCTACCTAATTTTGTGCCGATAGCTATTGCAATTTCATGACGAGTTTTAAAATGGTGGACCGATGGTTCATCTGATCCTGGCAAAATCAGTATCCACAGAATCAGAATGACACAAGGAATCCACAGGTTTTGATTTTTGACAAACTGTTCAAAAGTTATATGCAAAAATAGCAATTTTTCAGATCTCATGGCCTGTAGGTGGCGCTGTTCCCAAATTTGTCATGGACCCTCAGATCATGGTTTCGTTTCGATGGATCAAAGTTTTGCCGAGATACAGCCTCTGAACCAATTCTGCATAAACATTGTAAAGTTTGCAACATCATAACTTTTGAACAAAGATGAATAAAAAAAATTGTTCAGTTATTTCTGTGTGTCTCGGTCCAAAGATCATCTGATCAGATTTTGAACAAATTTGGACAAAATCTGAAGGAGCAGTGTAGTGAAAAAATGGAATTCTGTACTTGACCTGACCTCTAAAATGACCTCTACTTTAATGGGTGGAGTCTTGATGTAAGATGTTGAATGTGGAGCATGAGGAGAGGAATCAGGTCTACTAAGTTTTATTTTTTTACAAAAAACATAAGAGTTAACCATATACAATAACCATTTAAAAAGTGAAATTTTTAACTGGTTTCAGCGCTATTAAGTTTGCCCTAGAGACCCCAAAGTTGGTCAGATTACTATTCATTACCATCAAGTGAGAAAATTTTCAGAATTTTCCTACTTATGTTTCATGGGGCTGCCATTGACTCCCATTTGGGAATAATAATAATAAAACTAACAATTGTTGGCTGCCATCATTTTGAGTTATTTTAGCAAGCTGTGGCAGTTAATATGCTAATAATCAAAGCTGTTGGTGTGTCAGCTGAGTGTCAGCTACTGTTATGTGTAGTCTTTACCCATATTTAGTGAATGTTTGTTATTTTTACAAATGCTTTGTTCAAGTGCTTCAATTCTGCTATATTGGGTCTCTGAGGGTTAAAGAAGAAAGAAAAGAGCAAAATTTCACAGAATACAAATAACAAAATAGTTACATTCTTACAGACATATGGGAATGCTTATGATTGAAAACACTGTAGCGTAAAGTCTGCAGGGCAATAATTTAATAGAACTAAGCCAGCTGAGATATCAGAGTCATCCAATCTGATAGGCCACCAAAATGACACTAGATTTCTCAGGTGTTTACATCAAATTCACAGTTGGGAAACACATTGTGATTAGCAGATTGAGACTGCTCTTGGTTTCTGTTAAGTTAGCATACAGTTTACAGAGCACAGAATGCTGGGTTGAGTGTTTAATATATTAAAAAACAAGGACATTTTTTAAGTTTACATTTTCCATCTAATATTCAGATTTTATTTTATTTGAAATGTATTTCAATTACCGAAAACAATTTTGATCAGTTTTAGTTAACACTGTTTCTATGAATTTCAGTACACATTTTGTGTTTTTGCACATTGTTTCACACTTTCATCGATATTAATGCACAATAATGGTGACTTACCTAGATGCAGTGTGATGTTGACTGAATTAGGATACTGAACTCCATAGAACATGGATTGGCTCTGCCACCAGGTGGGCTCTTCATCCGTGTGGAAGTCAGTCAGGTAAGTGGCATTGCGATTCAGTTCCAAGTCCGAGGCATCACAGTGGTGACATGAGCGTGTGGACCCTGTCTGCATGCAATAGTCCTCTGGTGGGATACCACACACATTTGAAACGATAACGGAACGATTGAAGGCCGCATTTTCGAAGTTAGGCAAACAGCGGCTCGGGACTCCCTCCTCATCATAACAAGAGTCCATTCCAGCAAGAACATGGGAGAAGGTGGTGAAAAGCAGAAGTAAAAGAGAGTGAAGTGCAGAGGAATCCATCCTTCTGCACAACGGCCTATAACAGAAACGACTTCAAAAGAGCAGAGAACTCGAAAACAAGTCTAGCAAATAATCCAAATCAGAGCCACATGCTACAGGGAAAAACTTCAAGGGAAGTTCAACAGTTCAGTGTTCAAAGGCAAGCATAATGAAGAATGTGATATAGCAAACACACATGCAGATACACACATTTTGTGTGATGCAGAAACAATTCTCTGAGTTTGCATGCAGCAATAAAGTTTCATATAATATACAAGTTGCATGAACACATACATTCAGAAAAGCAGGAAAGGTGTAAAGATACTGGAATATTCCTCCATCCTCAGTCTTTTTCCTCAGTGCATTTTTCTTTCTATCAGCATGTGTTTCCACTCTAAGAAGCCGAGGACACAGACTTCCTTCTCTCTTGTAGAGATTCCCAGACAGACAGAGTAGAAGGAAGAGAAAGGTTGGAGGGGAGTTGACTGGGGTTGACCAATAATTAGATAAATAGAGGGAGGGGCCACATGAGAGAACGGATAAAAAAAAAAAGTATAAAGAGGAGAGAGAAAGTTTGGAAGAGAGGCGCCCTCTTTTGTAAGAATAGATAGGAACTGCTGTTAGCATATGTATTTCATTAAATGACTGAGGGATCAAAGTTGACCCCAAAAGCCCCTGCTGGTTGATGCCCATAACTACAACACACAGCAACAAAAAAAAAAAAAAAAAAAAAAAAAATTGATTTGAGTACATACAAACTTATAGTATATAGAATATATGTTATAAAAAAAAAAATGTATTAAAAAAATATAGTATTTTCGAGGAAGATTAAAACCTTTTAAACTGAATCCCTTCATTTACAATTCAGGCATGTACCGTATATAATATATAGAATAATAATTCATAGAATATATAATTTATGTCTGCCATTATTCAGTTATTGAAATTATCATTTAACAAATTAACAAAATTAGTTATACTCATCTAGTCCCTGTGCATGTTTTGGGAATTTTGTTATATTTCCTGTCTTGTGTGCCATGTTTCTTTGTAGTTTTTCTCTCTCTTGTTATCTTGTTAAGCTTGTTTGGTCCAGTGTATATGAATATAGCCTGTAACAAATTTGCTCAAAGACTAAATACTAATAATTAATCGTAACTTGTACAATAAATGAATAAATTAATAAATAAATCAGTTTGTCCAGCGAACACTTTTGATTATTCATTAATTCTTAGAAAAGGGTATTTTTCATTAGCCTGGCTTTCCCCTCCTACGTACTTCCGCTCAATTTTCATTTTTCCTCAGCACTCCGTCTGGGTTTGCGGTATATTCGTGGGTTTTCTCCGGCCAATTTTTTGGCGGTCCAATCAGCGAACAGAGGGAGTGACTGAGAAGAACGATGACGTTGAGGTTGTGCGCTAGTTTGAGTTGTAGAGTTACGTCACGACCAAACGTTAGTGATTGGTTATGGCAGATCCAGAGTGTCTCTGGGCAGATCCAATAGTTTTAAACTTCAGAGTACCCGCCTTTGAGGAAGTTAACGCTTGTCAATGGAGAGTGGCCAGACTCTCTGTACAAATGAAAAGTACGAGAGTCTGATAGGACCAGGCAAATTTTTCATGGCCACAAAAAAAAAATTCTTTCTTAGTGTAACTAGACCAGAAATCGTTAATTAAATTGACTTTGCTACAAGCAAAGAACCAAATATGTAATGTGCACAAGTTCTATTAATTGAATCACGAACAAAACTAATCTAAACACATGCATACACACAATCACACATTCATGGGTAAAATGGTAAGTGATAGAATGAAACTGGAAACGGAAACAGGGAATGAAGCTATGGAAAAGATTAATTTAACTATGAAAAGAACCATCAGCTTATTATTTTCAAAGCCTTGTAGAAGGGTTCACAGCTCATTTTAAACCTCTGATAAGTCAGTTAATTGTACGATACTTGCATTGCCGTTGCAGTTGAAGCAATTTCATAATGATTTGATGGTCTATGAGTCTATATGGCATTGAAGTTGCAATCGAATTTCTTCTGCGTTGAATGAAGAAGATATGATGAACTTACACAGTTATAGTTCAACTCCGTCATGGTCGAGGAAGTTGCACATGGCTTTATGTGTTGGGTCTGCCGGCCTGCACATGCACAGCAACCTGCAGAAACAGGAAGAGAGAGAAGGAACTTGTGTGAGGCTTTTAACCTCTAAGGATGGCCTCTCATCCTCATCTATACATCCATCGATGCTCGATTTCTATTCAGTTGAAGTCTATATTGAGTTGCTGTGCGCGTACGTGGAAAGTAAGTGAATATTGTCTGTATATATTTCCTGTTGTTACTGAGAAATGTGCAGTTTATTTTCCCATTTAAACAGTAGCTGATTAGCATCATTCTGACTGTATTGCTCTTTCTGTTTAGTATACCACCGAGTTTTTCTGTGTTCTATTTTGATGTGAGATGTTTATGTATTGGACACTGTTATTATTGGATGCACACACTATTTAAGCTGCTAATCACATGCATATCATGCCCAGTTGAGTGTCCATAATACTTTATTAATGACATTGTTGTACACAGACTGAACACTGTTTAATTATTCAAATATTTATGTTTGTGGAATATATGTATGTATATATTATAACTGTCCCAGCCAATTTAAACCAGGCCTGCTACAGGAAAATGAGGGGGAATAAATTTTGCAACATACCTTGAACGTTGCAATCTACATGATCAGAATCCTCTACCGGAGGCCAGACTTTCATAATTAGTGTGAAATTATGAAAGTTCCTCTGTCGGAGACCAGATACATCGGGGTACCCCACCTGGTGAAGATTTCTTCCACCAGGATGTGTGCAATCTGTGGACCTTTTGCAAAACGCAAAGGAAACAACTCCACCCATTTTTAGCAGTAGTCCACAATTACTAAAAGATGTTCATTCTGTTTTGGACTTTTGGGAAATGGTCCCATGAGGTCAACTCCCAGCATATGTCCGGGTTCCACTACTAGCGTAGACTGCATATGGCCAGCTAGTTTTGAAATGGATAGTTTGTGTTGCTGACATACCTGACACTCCTTGCAATGTTTCCACACATCTGAGCACAGAATAGGCCAGTAGCAAACATCTATGAGTCTTAGCAGCATTTTGAGTCTTTGAATTCAAACCTCTAAAATCGACACAAAATTTTTGACCACCTCCCTTCTTCGGTACCAGTACCACAGGTGCAGCCCATGGAGAAAGTGAGGGTCTGATTATCTTTTTGCATAGCATTACCTTGATTTCTTGTTCAATGTATTGTTGTTTCTCAGGTGATACTCGGTATGGTTTCTTATGAATGGATATTTCACTGGTTGTAATGATGCGGTGTTTGACTACATCTGTGCCTCCTATTTCATTGGTGCAAACGGTGGACCATTCTCTCATCCGATGCTTGAGTTGCAACTGGCATTCTGGAGATGTGTCTGCATTGGTGACCAGTTGATGGATGAATGCTTGCGTTTCAGGTGACTCTTCTGGTACGGGTAAAGCAAGGTAGAAAGACAGCAATGCATTGCGAGAACTGAAATGCAGGAATGAGAATGGTTCTTCTTGGCAGGTGTTTGAGGCAGGCAAGGTATACTGCGCTTTATGAAAATCCAAACTGATTCCCGTAAACATCAGAAAGTCCATACCCAGGATGATAGGTACTGTGAGATCCTCATCTTTCATAACATTCAATGTCAAATCATACCTTTTTCCTTGCACTTCACATTCGCAGTTCCACACACCCAAAACAGATAGCACTTGGCCATTAGCTTGCTTGTAGGTCTGACCACAACTGGAACTCAGCTGTTCTTTGTGTCTCAACTGTCGTTAACAGGATTCCTGTATTAGAGTCAGTGAACTACCTGTATCAATCATGGCTTGAAAATATCTCCCACAGATCAACATTGGTAGGGTGAGAATCTTCAAATTGAAGAGATGGGCATTAGGATCAGACTGTAGACTATGTCTGTGTGAGGGATTGGACTTGGGATGGATGTCTCAGTCAGTATGGGTTCTCCGCTTCTGTATCTCTGCATTGGCCTCCAGTACTTCTTGGATTCTTCCAAATCTCTCTCAAATTCACTCACCTCATCTCATTCTCAGACATCTCCTTCTTCCGTCTTAAACACAAGGCGCAATAATGGTATGCAAAGTCACGAATGGATTCTTTTGGACCTTGTTTTCTCTCCAGCAGACGTTTGGCAGCTTCAGCTTCATAATCGTCAGTCAAGAAAGAGCGAAATATTCTTCACAACGTTCAACAAACAAAATAGGATCATTGCCTTCGTCTGAACCAACTTGTGGGAATTCAACCCTTACCGGAGGGTGATATGGGGGATTTGTTGTAGTATCAGGTATGTTGGGACTATGGCGATGTAGTTGCTCAGTCTGTGATCTATTGGAGTTTTTTTTGGCAAGGCAGGGGTGATCAAAGGAAGGGAAACAGGGACAGACATGACATGAGCATATGGCTTAAGTTTAGATTTAATTTGCACATTTCTCCTCTTCAAACAGCCCACCATTGATTTTCCCAAGTCACTTATACTCAGCTCAATAACAGTTTTAACTCTCTCGCACTCCCTTTCAATCTTGTAGTACAACTTTTCTTCTTTCAACTGACATTGGTCCATAAGCTCAGAGTGTGAACAACACTGACTCACGTTTTGGGTGCAGGCTTGAACTTCACCTTCCAGAGCAGTTATGCGGTTGGTCAATGAATCCATAAACTGTGTTGAAGGGTGAATTTCAGGAACTGCTTCATCAGGAGGAGGTGGTAGAGGAAGAGGAACATCAAGAGGAATGTTGGAATCATTATCTTCATCAAAGTTGAGATTTAATTCTAGAGGGAGGTTGATCTTTTGGTCACTTGATCTTAAGCTTCTGGAAGGGGTATAGGAATGCAGCAATTCTGAGAAGTAGATAGGAGCATGATTATGCAGAGATTTACATACAAATAAAAGAGTCTTAAAAGAGTCGCGGGAATCAGGGTGTTTCATTAATAATATTATTATTAGTGTTTTTTGTTGTTATTAATAATTGCTCAAATACCAAATACAATGTATTTATTCAATTTCCACAAGTGCGTGTGTGTGCGTGTTTGTGTGTGTGTGTGTGTGTGTGTGTGTGTGTGTGTGTGAGAGAGTGTGTGTGTGAGAGAGAGAGAGAGAGAGAGAGAGAGAGAGAGAGATTATGACTGGTGTTGTTTATTGTAAGTGTTTGTTGCCTTTTTGAACTTGTTGCCTTCCACCTGCACTTTCTCTTCCTCTGTCTCCTCCTCTAATGGGCCTACCCTTTTTTAATTGGTTGTTGCGTTAAATCTTACTCAGATACAATAGTGCTATTTTCTGATTGGCTATTGTGTAGCCCCTTTCTTTCTTTTTTTGATTGGCTGATAAGTGGCAGGCTCGACAAAGAATAGGCTCTATGCACGAACGCTGCTGACATATTTCCGGTAGGATCTCAGCCGGCGTCTTTACTTCCGCATAGCGCATTCTATAGGACAATTCACTTTAATAAAATTCATTTTCTCAGAAACGGAGACAACGATTTTAGAAACTGATTCGCTAGTCGGATTTCGCGTGATATGAGAGAATACTCACCCTCAAAGTTGTCGATGTAGCTCGAAATGTTTAATTTAAAGAACTTCTCTTTCTTACTCATATTTGTGACAGTTAACTGCCTCACAATATTGTTTACATCATTCACGTTAACCGCTGGAAGTTCTTGTAAACAGAGAGTGTAATTTGCCATTATCTCCACCTAATGCAAAAACGGCTTCTGACGCAGCACCGGAATGACCGGATGTAACTGGGCGGGCTGAGACAAAACGCGGAAGCGATCGTGCATAGAGCCTATTCCAGGGGAGACGCGCTTGAGTCCTGCTGGTTCCATAGTGGGAGCGGCACGGCCAGAGAAATTTTGGGCGCTGCTGCTGCTGCATATTAAATATATTATAAATAGTTTTTCCGTTTGAGAAATACAATGTGTGGTGGGAGTACGTGACAAAAGACCGAAATGAGTGACTGTCACGGTTAATGCATGACACTTGAGAGCCCTATATCTAAAAGGACACCCAAACTCTGCACATGCGTAGATCTAAAGGCAGATAAGCTCCTCAAATCGATGCTTGTGGTCTTAAAATTATCAGTGGGGCGGAAAACGAATCATCTCAGTTTTATCTTAATTTAAAGATAAAAAGTTTTAAACAAGACAAGATTTATCCTCGTCTAAGCACAATAAAAGATAAGTTAATGCAGATGTTAATCTTGATAGTTAAATATATGTGGGTGTCGTCAGCATAAAAATGGAAGGAAACACCATGTCTTATTAATGGTGCGTTCCAGGCAACCTGTAACCCGTGTTTTTCCAACCTTATACCCGTGAAAGTGCACTGGAACGGCAGTCAAACCCGTGACTTCACACCCGTGAACTCGTACTAGATCGATGTACTCCCAGTTACGAGCTCTGACGTCACATAGCCCGCGAAACCATACAAAACAACAATGACAGCCCCTACGGATGCAGTGTTTCTGCAGGCGGTACACGGTGAGAATACACTTTAGGACAATATAACGTTGCAGTCAAATTAATAATAATATAATAATAATGATAATAATACACACACGATTATGTATTACAATGTTATGTGTCTGAAACAATAAGTATGTTGTGAAAGTGTATTGCCGTATGGAAATGTTAAAGGTGACGTAAACCTGAACTTGACAGCATTGATCATGGTAGTTTGGCGTGACTGGCCTGGAACGCTACAAAGTCGTGAGTCGTGGTTTGAAGTCGTGATTTACGTGCTCAAAAACCTGCCTGGAATGCAGCATAAAATAGAACCCAAGGGTAGCATGTACATCGAGAAAAGGGAGGGGGCCAAGATCGAGCCTTGTGGGAGGCCACAGGAGAGGTGAGCGACAGAAGAGGAGAAATATGCGGGAAAAGAAAATATGCTAAGGATACTTGCAGTCAGAGTAATTCAGTATACTTCAAGTGTGTTAAAGATTAGTTAACTTGAAGTGTGCTATTTTGAAACAACTAATTTTGTACTAAGTGTATTTTAGTTGTAATTAAATTGTAGTAAAGCATAACTTTAAGTGTATTTAGTGTAGGCTACTAAATTGGAACAACTTCAAGTAACTTAGTATACTATATGCCTGTGTAGGGACTAATTACATGCTTGATTAGTGATATTAAAATGTACAAGTACATTACAAATTCATTACAAGTGTTTTCGAAAGATATGTAAGAAAAAATTATGTGGACGTCGAAGATCTCAAAAATGAAGTTTATTACAGCATAGCAGTGGCAAGGTACACAAAGCACCTTGGGTTCACCGGCGTCAGAATGAACCCCGAACATCCCCAATCCTAAACCTTTTATCCTGGTCTTAATGTAAATGAAGTTGCTCTTCTTGCAACAGCTGTGGTCTGTATGTTAATGAAATTGGAGACACCCCATGGTCCCTAATGTCCCACAGAAGGTTCTCTGTTATTCTTTCAAATAAGAACAGTCAAAGGTTAAAGTGATAAGATTGTTTGAAGTCCCTTTAATCAAGATGGTTGTTGGTTGCCCTCTGTGATACTATTTACTGATTACTGAGATTGAATGTAATTTTCTCTATATGATAATTAAACTCTTTTAAGTGAAGGAACATTTTAAAATACATATATATATTGGAGTGGAAGGTTTTGGGAACAGAACATAATTTCTTACAGATACAAGCAATATACCATAAGTGTATATATATATATATATATATATATATATATATATATATATATATATATATATATATATATATATAGTTTTCTTTTTGCCGTTTGTTAGGATAGGACAGTAGCTAGACAGGAAGTGAGGTGGGAGAGAGAGAGAGAGAGAGAGAGAGAGAGAGAGAGAAAGGTTGTGCTCACAAAGCACAGCGGCTACATGTCGGCAGACTTGCCCATGAGGCAATTTGTCTTTAATAACAAATGCACATTTATAGACAAATAATACTTAGATATACTTTGTACAAAATACTATTGTATACTATAATGTATTTTGAAAGTATGCTTTCAATGCATTGTTACACTGATCATTTCCAGCACACAGTTAAAAATATACCTAAAATATATTTTAATAAAGTGAAAATAAATACACTTTTAAAAAATAAACTGAATTTTCACTTCAAGTATTTTTTTCTAAAATATATTTTTAGAAAATATACTTAAGTACAATTATTTTAAAAGTGTGTAAAAAGTTGTATTGTGAAAATAGTTAAAAGCATGATGCTAATATACTTTTAATATATTTAAAGATAGTAAAAAAAATTGTTAGTATATTTCCAATGTACTATTGTAAAAGGGAATATATTTCTAATACAATAAAGTATACTTTTTTTTCACTTGGGTACTTATCTTGACCAAAAACGTTCTGTTCGGTAAATAAGACTGAAACCACTTGAGGACAGTACCTTTTATCCCCACGCATGACTCTAACCTAGAAATTAATGTTGAGTGGTCAACAGTATCAAATGCTGCCGTTAAATCTAAAAGAACAAGGACCATGGAATCACCAGAGTCAGTATTTAAAAAAATAATAATTTAGCACTCGCAAAAGGGCCGATTCTGTGCTATGAGCTTTCCAGACAGGAAAATCTCAGAGATACAATTACAATTTAGAAAGGACTGAAGTTGCTCAAACACAATTTTTTTTCCAAAACCTTAGAGATAAATGGTAAAACAGAGATTGGGCGAAAATTGTTCAACACAGAAGGATCCAGTGAAGGCTTCTTGAGCAAGGGAGTAGTAGCCACTTTGAGATTATCAGGAACAGAGCCGGTAGAAAGACACTTAAGAAAAGACACCAAACGCGGCCCAATAGAGTCAACAATTAATTAAAAAAAATCTAAGGTGTATGATGTCATAAGAGCAAGGTGGGTTTAAGAGTAGCGATGGTGTTTTAAGTACCTATAACAAGAGGTTCAAAAAGATTCCAGGAGGCAGGATGCAGCCAAGGGGATGGGAGGTTCAATATGAGAAGAGCTTACATTGTGTCTTAAATTAGAGATTTTGTCATTAAAAAAATATCAAGAAGCCTTCACAAAGAACATCAGAAGCAAGAGACATTGTATTCATTGGAAAGGCCCCCAAAACGCTGTTGTTATGTAAATGAACGGCCAAAACGTGCAAAATGTTTTCCGTTTTTAATTGAAAACAGTATTGTGTAAGCGGCCCCTTAGATCCTCGCCTTTGCCTGCTCACTCCTAACGTTACAAATTGAATGACCCGCCATGGACCTAGCAGGAGTTTGTTTAATTCTTCTTCGCCAGGACGAGCATTCTCTTGAGGACCACACCTATGTGTTTTTGGACTTGGCTTTTTAAACCCACTACCCAGACAATACAAGTTGGATTGTATCGTTCTGGACTCAATTAACCCCTCAGAACTCAACTTTCCTGTGTTGGTCCTCAAGAAACATTTAGTGAGTTTGCAGAGCGAGCGCTTCAGCTAAGCGGATCCCCCTTTGCCGTGGGCGACGTGGAGAAGGACCCGTCGCTTAAACATTTTTTGGGGGTGGGCTATACAAGGTACTGACGTATTGAGGGAAACACTAGTACTGCAGCACATCGCCGCTGTTAAGGCGATGCAGTTAAGGCAACTAAACAACCAAGAGAAATATATGTCTACCTCAAATGTAACATTTGATCTGTACAGCATTGGGGGAATAACATTATAATCTCGTTCACGGTAGAGAAAGATGCATGTAGGCTACACAGAGACCGTGAAGACACTGAATTAAACATAAAAACAGCCCTCATCATAATCACAAATACACTTACATTTCTATAAATCAGTTTTTATGAATGAATGGCTTGCTCTAACTTTTGCTCTGGTCTTCGTCAACAACACAGGCTTGCACCACCTGCTGGTGAGGTCGACTACTGCTCGGTAATCTACTGCTTTTCCTGCAATTCCTGGATGTCGATGTTGAATTTACTGTCGAATTTGAACCACTGAATTTGTGGAAGCAAATTTGTAAAGCGAAATAAAATGGACCGAAAATTGCCTGTTGAATATTATAGGTTGTATTTTTAAACAGTTTGAATATTTTGGAAGTGAAATATGAAAGGTGAATAATATGGATTATTGAATTTCTATTAATGAAAACGTGTTTGAAATGTTTTGGATTATTGAATTTCTATGAATGAAAATGGGTTTGAAATGTTTTGAATTGAAATATTCACAGCTTTAATATTCAACCATGTTGTATTTCAGCCCATAAAAATGCAAGCCCTAAAAATATAATGCATTAAAATACAAGCATGGCTAATGCAATGCATATTTTCTTCAAGTAGTGCAATTCAACAGGCTTTTTTGTTTCAAAAACATTTGGCATTATTTTACTTCCATATTCATTCATCAACGAATTGACGGACTTTCAGTGTTTGTGGTAAATGACAATATAACTATTGATTTCAGTTGAGTTGAATGTAATTTGATTGTGTGCACTCATTAAGTCAAGGTAATCTCAAGCAACAACATAATCATTTGTTTGACAGACACGGCATGGAGTAAAAAGAATAGAGTGATTGGTTTTCCTTTCTGGAAACCTTTTATATTAAGGAGAATTCTCACCACACAGAAATGCAATTATTACAAAGGAACATGAGGAATAAATGCAACTCACTCATGGCATTGCTTTTCATTGACAGAACTGTGATTGGACAGTAATTCAATTTTGTTGTGGCACACTTTCTACTCTGTTAAGACTGCAATGCATACGACAGCATCATTCAGGCATATGCAATGATGTGTCTTATATTTAACTTGCCAAGAGTAAAGAGTCACACTTGCAATATAGCTGGATAAGTGGATTATATTTCAAGGTGTGAATGTTTTTCATTTCAACAGGAATTTCTGCATTTTATTGTCTAAAAAGCAAATCACCATACATTTTATTGAAGAGATAAGTGGCTATAAAAATAAATAATGACATTTTTGCTTTTCATTATAGCATAATATTAGGTTGCAATATGCAGGTCGCAAATGCAAACATGAGTGTATTGAGTTTTACGTTGTTACTATGTAATGACTACATTTCCTAAATTCATAAATTCTCTCCCATATATTCATGTCTACATTTGAAACTGTACTGGTAAAAAGAAATCTAATCGTCTTTGTCTCATATAGTATGCAGGGGTGCAATTTAGTGGCTTTATAGCACTATGCCACCAGGCAGCTCCTCAGAGCCATAACTGCTGTAAAAACAGCCCACCCTTTTTTTTTTTTTTTTACCAAGATGAATGAGCACACTTCACTCAGAGAACCTACTAAACATTTGGGGGAGATAAAGGTGCAAGGGTAGGGGACCAGATATTCATTCATCATTTGCTACACAAAATCTCTCTTTTTACGAAGTGTTTTAACAGTTAAGGTTTTGGACATACAGGTTACATGCACAGTCTTATGGACATACAGGTTATATGCACATTTATTCATTTATCAGACTCTTTTATCTAAAGTGTCCTCAAAAAAATAGAACAAGTCTTGAGAAGACAAGAGATTAGATAAGAGCCCAGCAAACACATTTACGTTGTGGCAACGTCTGTGGCATGTTGCATTTCTGCTATGGCAACATTGCTGTCTACGTGCTCGCAACATTGTAACAACATAGAATTGTAAGACTGTAGGGCTGTAGCAACGTTGTTGCGCGACATTCAGCAACTGAGAGACGACATTCTGACAATTTTTTGTAATGTTTTTTAATGCTATATAGATATCCCCCATTTAGCATTTTATGTTTTGAGGTTAATTTTTAATTAGTCATATGTTAGATAATTTTATAATTTGATCTTTTTAAATATTGTTTATCCTTATTATTTAATGGGGCTATCAGTAAATTAGCCTAATTATAATCAACACCTGCAAGTGTAAACTTTGAAGAGTAAAAATGACAGAAGGTTACGTTAATTCAACTTTATTAAAACTGCATTGGCATATTTTAAATTTTATTTATTTATTTTTTGCACTTCCAAAAGTCATACATTTGTGAAAAAAATAACAAAAAATAATTTAATGAATATACAAATTTCTTTTCTGTATAAATAAAACATAAAAAGCAAAGATCAGAACATTTAATGAACAAAACCGGGTTCTGTACATGGCAGACAGGGAAGCATAGTCGAAAGCCGGGCAATAAAGGTCGGTAAACGGAATCAGTCCAGGAAACATCAACAAAGAGGAGCACAGAAATTAGACTAAATAGTAGACAAATCAAATGAAAAACAATTCAGTGCAAGCGAGGCTACTTTAGTCACATTAGAAAATGAAGTTGGTTGTGTTTGAATAATTACCTTTCTTATTTAGCTGAGGTAAATTGAACGCAATACTCAAGTATCCTTGCTCGAAGAAGAATGAGACAACACACAATGAGCCCAAGGGGCGGTAGAACTTTAAAATGCTGATTTCCGCACTTGAGGGCAGTGACGAGTACATATGTAATCCAGTGGTTGTCCAGACACCCTAGGCACAACCTTAAGCAATGGCCCTGAACGGTGGTTTAATGTCAACATTGTGTCAACGCTGTAACAATGTAGTTATAGAAACCTTTTGGCCATGTTGTTAAAACGTTGTTAGAAGGTTGGGTACATAATATATAAATATATTGTATATAGAACCATGTATACGTTTTTCTGTTCCTTGTCTTTGAATGTAATTCTGCATACTTTAAGATTGCTTTTTCCATGAAATGACATTATGACATGGACAATTTGGGGTTACTAAAAAAATTCCCATTAATGAAATATATAAATCAGACTGGTGCTCTTGTTGATGTCAATCAAATAGTGAAGGTAACTTGTATATCAATAAAGTTGTCACGGACTCAGCACACCAGCACTCCCTCAATCACCCAATCATCACACTGACTCCACCCACTCGTTCACTCTCACCCAAGTTTTAATCACCCGCACCTGAACTTCATCATCCCACTGGTTAAATACACTCACCTTCTGTTCCTTCATCTGGTCTGGTCTTTGACTGGTTCACAGACCTGTTGAAAATCAGGTGTTCAACTACCTGCTCTTCTAGTATTGTTAATCGGAGTATCCTGATTTTGTCTGTCCTGTTATCCGGATCCTCATCTGTTCCTGTCTCTGTCCAGTCTGCTGTCCATCTTCCTCCTTCATCTTCAACCAGCACTGTTCACTATCCTCACCAGCTCGATCCCTTCCACCATCACCAGCACGGAAAAGTCCCATTCACGCAAACTGATTGAACTGCCTACCATTTCTATGATCTGCTCCTGTATATATAACATCCTGCAAATAAACTGTGTTGATTGTTTATGATCCATCTGTGAGTGTGACAAATGTATACAATGTATTATATTTATCCATCATCCAAACCGCTTTATCCTCTACAGGGTCATGGGGATACTGGAGCCTTATTTTTTTCTAATAGTAAGATATGATTTATTCATATTTTTGTATATATCTTTTGTATTTTGATTTATTAAAAGATTTCTTTGGTTATGCATTTGTTTGTTTTATTATCAAAGATACTGGGCTGGGTAAAGTCATATAAACAAACTGCTGTAGCCTATAATTTAAGAAAGCTGATCTGGTTGTGCATACGTTATTGATTTTCTGTTCAAATGGGAGTTGAAAACTTCCTTTCCTTTCTATAATGCATAATTAATATATAATGGCCCAGATATATGCTTCATTTGCACACATGCACAATGCAGGTTGCCTATGTATAAGAAATGTGAGCCCTATTAAAGGAGAACTCCGGTCAATTTTAACATTGAGCTAATTTTTTTGTACATTTGGAGTGCTGTCAATACAGAGAACAACGACAAAAATCGGTGTTGCCTGCACCGAGTTATTCTATTTTTAAAATTTGCACCCTGTTGACTTCAATGGGGCAATGTTTAAACCTGCTTTTAGCCTCTTAACATCCTTGATGTGTCATTACAAGTGCACAGAAAATGTGAGTGATTCCTTCAGAGTGAACACAAGTGAATCTGACTGCAGTAGATGTGAAATATGTATAAAAATGATGTTATTTAAGCCAGCGCAAATACCTGTGTTTACATCCTGTTTTCGGTTGAAGTCCAAAGTAGTCGATTGCCGAGTTCACGTGCATAGGTTTAGTTACCTTTAGTTAGGTTTAGTTAGCTCAATGTTAAAATTGACCGGAGTTCTCCTTTAAGGACAAGACCATCTTTTGGAGCTGATTTGCTTTTAGATGAATGGCCAGCCTAAATGTGTGTTTAAAAAATGAATTGAAATTATTTAGAGGAAATGAGCCATGAGCACCTCAGCATGGTGCTCAGCCAGTCACCAGCACACACAGACAATGAGAGCAAGTTCGTGATTTATGGATTTTTTTTTCCCTGCCAATTTATGAATTACAGAAAGTGAACAGAAAAAGAACTAATCTAGATGAAAGAAAGACAGAGTGTGTGTGTGTGTGTCCATGATGTGTGACACTGCAGGGGGCTTTAATTGTACATTGGACTGTCACATTATGGAAAGAGACGCTCAAACAAGGCCAAGGAAGTTTTTGGCAAATGAGACTGAGAAAGAGGGCACAGACAAATTTGACATGAAAAAAAAAGAGTGTGAAGAGATGAAGAGAATAAGACATAAGACAATTAGGTGGTGGAAGAGGGAAAGGTGGGTGGATGCACAGAAGGTAGACTAATGTTACATGACAAAAGACAATAATGGAGGGATGGGGGTAGTGGAGAGGACCAGATATAGAAAAGATGAGACCACTCCATCATGCTGTGCATCTCTAGACCCTTACATGAAAACATTCCATATAGAACCCTAATGAATCTTGAGTGTACATAATAGTGACTGAAAACACAAAGAGAATACAGCTATAGACCACATTCAGTACAGCCCTTAAAGCATCCTGCACCACAGCACAAATGCACTCCGTTGTGCACCTCTATTTAAACCCCAAAATGGTTTCATTCTCACCTGTTTTGATTATAGTTTGAGCACATTTCATATAGAGTAATTGAACTGTGGTTGGGAGAAAAGAGAGCAAACTCAAATGATGCCCAGCTCACAAATGGACGCACATTCAAATGCATTCACGCATAGATAAAGAACAAAATGCGTTTTGTGATAGAACAATTTACAATTAAATGAGAACAAATTAAACTGGCAAGGTTATCTAACCATAAAGAAAGTACATTATATTGCATTTGTGATTATCTCAGCATTTAGCAAACAATAGTTTACTACTAAAATTGAACTGGAAAGTGACAAGGAGAGTACATCATTTAAGCAATATAGCCATGCATGAATGGATACTGAAAACAGACAAATATATGCATACATACATACATACAGATACTGCAGACAGACAGATACATACATGTATAAATAGACAGACCGCAGACAGATACATGCATACTGTACATAGATGGACAAGCAAATTTCATTGTATCATATTAAAAACTGCATATAAATAATTCAACAATATCAATAATATACTGCAATAACAATGCCAATAAAACTGAATTCAATTGAATTGACAAAAAGTGCCAGAAAGATACCCTTGTAATCCAGAGTTCTCGCGAGAGCACAAGTTGAATTTGCTCAGCGAGTTACTCTGGTGTCGAGTAATGATGCTCATTAAATATGCCCTTGTATCCGGGTTATCCGATATAGGCGGGCCAGAGGTGAGCTAAACAGATGACGACAGCGTTGTGACGTCGAAGATTAGAAAACATTGCAAGATGGCTATGGATGAATACCAGTTGTTTGAAACGGCTTTGGCCGCTACAATGAACGAGTTAGACTTGGCTTTTTATCTAAAACAGGAACAGAAGACACCAATCGAATCGTTCCTTTGCAAGAAGGACGCTTTTGCTGTTTTGCCGACCGGATGCGGTAAGAGTATAATCTACCGGTTAGCTCCCCTGGTAGCTAAGCGTATGGGGCTTGTTGTGATTGGTCATAGTGTTATCCAATTGCGTGCAGTGAGATTTTCAAATGCATGCTTGGTGCCGCCCCTCGAGCAGGCCGATTTTCATTAGTCGACGCCAGACCATTAATATTTTAGATTTAGGTCTGGATTTCCAGGCTACCAGAAAGAGACAATATGTACTACAATTGTCATAGCAATAAAACTGAACAAAACTGAACTGAAAAGGTAAGAGAAAGCGAGAGAGATAGAGAAATAGGGATAGAAAGAGAAAAAGAATAAGAGAAAGATAAACAAAAACAGAGAAAAAGAAAGAGACAGTGAAAAAAACTTGGAAAGACAGAGGGAGCAGAGCAGATTGCGGTCAGTGATAAGCATCTGTAAAGGTCAAATTGAGAATGCTGTGGAAAATAAATGTCATGGCTGCTTTGCCATTAGACCCAGAATTAAAGGTCCCGTATTATGCCCCTTTTCACAAGATGTAAAATAAGTCTCTGATGAAGTTTTAGCTCAAAATACCCAACACATAATTTTTTACAGAATGATTAAATTGTCATTTTTTGGGGCACAGAAAAACGCGCTGTTTTAGTGTGTGCCCTTTAAATGCAAATAAGCTGCTGCTGGACGACCCAGGGGGCGGAGCTTCATGAGCTCGCACACAGTCTCTCAGGACAATTTCACCTCACGGAAATGATGATAATATCAGAAACTCTCAGTAACAGTGTTCATTTCGAGTCGGACAATAATGCCTACGGAGTCAGAGTGCTGTAGATGGAACTGGTATAGTTTAGTAGTTTAATTACGGTTATAACGTATTTGTCATCTGTTTGTATGTATCCATTATTAATAGCCTACAAGTCTGCTGTTTCGGACCAGGTCCTAATGATGATCAAACATATACTGATGAATTTAATAAAGTTTTTTGTACATCACACAAAAGACGAAGCGTCAGTTTTACTTCAGAAAATCACCGTAAGAGCTGAGTAAACACATTAAGTTATAAAAAGTGCGCAAGTACATAAACGAATTTCGGTAGAGTTGAGGGAGCATTTTCTTTAAAAACAAAATAATTCCACCTCGTCTTGGCTGCCTCAGATTTCGGGAGTAAATAGAGAGAGATTAATGTGGATTAATACATCCAGCCACACAACACCTACAATGAGGAGACATTCTCATCTATGGCTGTGAACTCGATCAGGGCGGGTCAAAACAAAGGTGATTTGATAAAAATAACAGCGTCTCGACGACATGGCGACAAACACACTCTACAAACGCAACTCTCTCCGTGGGAGTGCAACAAGACCACGCCCCCTTTTTTGTGTATTCCTGTGGGCGGAGGTTAGTCAAGAAACGGTTCTAGTGACGTCATTAAAGAAGGAAGTAGAGGGATGTAGTCCAAATCAACCGTTCACTGTAGGCGTCTTCTGTTAAATAAAATATCTCGCTTGGCATTGAACTTTGAGCTTTATAATTTTACAGATATTATTTATACTCTAACAACAACATTATACACTAACTAAAGTTTGAAACATGGGATCACGAAGAACGGGACCTTTAAGAGCAGTGGCACTAATAAAAAAGGAGTGCTTTTACTTTTCCTCCTGCTTATCTTCAGACTGCACAAGAAAGGGCTGCTTTGGAGTTGTAGGTCTTCTATTTCAGTCAGTCTCTAGAAATAACAATGGCCATATTATCTTAAAATACATACTTAATACTAGGCCTACAGAGTTATTCAAAGGACAATACACATGAGAGTGACTTGCAAATTCATTTTCAAATTAATTCTAGGAAGGGAACACGTCATGCCTGGTGAAAAACAAATTCCAGTATATCTTGATGGAGGAATAAACTATTGTACTTTCAGGTTATCTGCATGTCCTTGTTATTTAGCTGACACAACACTACATTTGAAGAGAGTGTGTGTCTATATATATATATTAGGGCCGGGACTCGATTAAAAAAATTAATCTAATTAATTAGAGGCTTTGTAATTAATTAATCGAAATTAATCGCATTTTAATTGCATATAAATTAGGGCTGTCAGTCAATTAAAAATAATTGTGTTGAACATGTTATTGAAATAATGTTCAAATGTTCAAAGGGTGAGCATTGAAATTGTGCCTAGCAAATAATCAATACAATACAATTGAACATTATTAAATTATTGAACATTATTAAATTATACATTTAATATTAAACATTAAATTATAAACATTATTTACACTTGCTTTACAGGTTTTTATCATTACTTCGAAAATGCTGCAATTTAAAGTTTGAGATGTTTTTCATCTGTTTTAGAAAGTATTTTTAGACTTTTTTTCAGAATAAAACTTGTTTTACAATCTTGAGCATGTTATATTTTTATTAAATGTGTTTAATTAAGCCATTGCTGCAAGTAATTTGACAGTTAACAATATTTTAGTGTACAGTTAATCACAAATTCAGTCAGCATTGTGATGACTCATTATCCCATGATGAAAGGTAAGACGGTGAAACAACGTCACGTTCTCTTACAAGAGGTTCTCTCGTATTGCGTAAGTTGCTTACGCATCGGGAAAGTCTTCTTTCTTCGAGATCTGAAGCCAAAAATTATCCTTAATTTTGTATTCATTGTCAACGCAGTGCGGCAGCCGGCAGACCATGGCAGGCTGTATAAGCGTGCTCATTGGCTGCTCAGCGGCAACTGCTTAAGCCTACCAGTGAGCCCTGTGTGACGTCACATCCAATGAGGCTCTCTAACCGTCAAGATGGGTGTGGCCAGTGTGTATATAAGGAGGGCTCACAGGCTGAAATATCTCTATAGCCTGCTTATATGCTCGCGCTAACCAAAAGGTAATATGTTCTCCCCTGTGGTTCAGTGGCAGAATCACAGGCTTACGCGCCAGAGACCAGTGTTCGATCCCGGCTCTCGCGGTAAAAATTTATGCTGTTCGCTTCTCCGAGCTCGCGGCCAGTTTTTCTTACATACAGAAAACGAACCCGCCTCTCTCACCACTCCTACTCATGGTGCTCGGGTATTTATGAGCGTCTAAACACGAGGGAAGAAAAGACGGTTAAGTCCCGCTGCGGCTGGACCACTGTCAAAGCTTCACGCTTTGTCAGTCCCCGTTGCCACGGCTACTGCAGATGTTTACCTCGCAGTCAACGAGCCGGTATATCTACCCGCTCGCCTGCGCGCAACCACCGTTCTCACGGCGACCCAGAGTAATCTCAGATGAGCATAATGTCTGGTTGCACGGCTCACGCCGTATGTGTTTCAAATGCAGTGAATGTGCCCACGTTTCCGTGTTCACCCCTGCACACAAGCACTATAAATCCCGTGTCTCTCACAGAGCCCACTCTCATAAAGCAGGCAGAAGCCACTCGAGTGTTAAAAGTAGGTCACGTGTCCACCTCACCGTGCCCACACCTACTCACTGCCCGCTCTGTCACACGGCCTCTCACGACCGGTCATGTTTTAAATGTAAGTCCTGTGCCCGCCCTCGAGCGCTCACACATACTAACGAACATTTCGCCCCCGACGCCGCTCTCGCGCGTTGCGCCTCACACTATATGTTCCTCGTCCAAGCCACCGGTGCGTGCAATCCGCCGTATCTAAGCACCAAGAGCGCGCGCGCTGCGCCCACCCCTCCGTTTCGAGCTCTCGAGCCCGCAACGCGCGGCGATCAGAGCCCGGTGGCCATTCTGCCCCTGGCTGCACACGCAAAAGCGTGGAAAGCTATTTCAGGCGCATCAGAATGGGTGCTAAGCACAGTAAAAAGGGCTATACTTTGCAGTTCGCTCGCCGCCCCCTGCGCTTTCAGGCGTGTACCGAGACGAGAGTGAATGGAGAAGTAGCACATCTACTTCGAGCAGAAATAGCGACACTTCTGTGCAAAGGGGATATAGAACCGGTTTCCCCCTTCTATGAGTGAGTCGGGCTTTTACAGCCGTTATTTCCTCGTTCCCAAGAAGGACGGAGCTCTCAGAACGATTTTTGATCTGAGATATTTGAACAAAGCTCTTATGAGAAGACCGTTCAAAATGCTGCGCACGTGCCGGGCCACCTGAATGTCGGCCCAGACAGACTGTCCAGAGACAACATTCCCCCGGGAGAATGGTCCCTGCACCCTCAGACAGTCCAGTTCCTCTGGCGCCTATTCGGCAGAGCGGAGGTCGACCTCTTTGCGTCGAAAGACAACGCTCATTGCCCGATATTTTTCTCGAAAAGCGTGGACGCGCTGTCCAAAATCTGGCCCAGCCTCCCGCTGTACGCTTTCCCTCCCTGTTGTCCTGTTACCACAGGTCATCACAAGGATCAGGGAAACGCACCACCCAGTGCTTCTTATAGCCCCGTGTTGGGAGAACCAAATCTGGTACCCAGAGCTAGTGAGGCTGTCACACTCACCCCCATGGCCGATCCCGGTGAGGAAGGATCTCCTCTCTCAAGCCGGTGGATCGATCTGGCATCCCCATCCAGAACGATGGTCTCTGCATGCATGGGTACCCGGATACCCGTTGACCTGCCAGAAGGGGTCGTGGACACGATCACGCAATCTAGAGCCCCCTCCACGAGGCGGCTCTATGCGTCTAAATGGTCTGTGTTCTCTAAATGGTGCACTACTAAGAGCTTGGATCCACGTACATGTGGGGTTCCGCGAGTGCTCTCCTTCCTACAGGAGCTGTTGGATAAGGGCAGGTCCCCTTCCACGCTCGAAGTATATGTGGCGGCTATTGCAGCATTCGCTGAGACGACGCGCAGCCGAGCAATAGGAAGGAACGAGCTTATTATCCGTTTCCTCAGAGGAGCAAGACGGATGAATCCCCCGCGGCCCCCCTCGGTTCCTATTTGGGATCTGTCCTTGGTCCTGGAGGCCCTGAAGGCTTTTCCCTTTGAACCGCTTGAATCCGTGGATCAAAAGTACCTTTTGCTCAAAACCGTTTTTCTGATAGCTCTGTCTTCAGTAAAACGCGTGGGGGATCTGCACGCGCTATCTGTTAGCCCTGAATGTCTTGAGTTCGGACCAAATGACTCAAAAGTCATTCTCAGACCGAGACACAGTTACATACCCAAAGCGATTGGAACCCCCTTTAGAGCACAAATCATCTCCCTTTCGGCTCTGCCAGCATCCGATAACGGGGACAGTGATAACCTCCTATGCCCTGTTAGGGCGCTGAGAGTTTACATCATGCGCTCCGCCGCTTTCAGGCGTTCCGATCAGCCCTTCGTTTCTTTCGGCGGACGCACCAAGGGTCTCGCCGCCTCGAAACAGAACCTGTCCAGGTGGATAGTGGACGCGATTGCAGCAGCTTACGCCTCCAAACACCTGCAGTGCCCTTTGGGTATCAGAGCCCACTCCACTAGAGGCATGGCCTCTTCGTGGGCCTTGTCCAGCAGAATTTCTATTCACGATATTTATTTCGCGGCGGGCTGGGCCTCCCCATCGACATTTGTGAGGTTTTATAACCTGGAAGTTCCTGCCTTGCAGGCTAAACTGTTATCAGTATAAGTGGCATGTATGCTCTGCCCAGTCGCTCATGCGCAGACTACGTTCATATACTGGTGATATTTCTGGTATGGCACCAAGGGAAGGAGTATTTTGCACTCAGACCGGCTGTGCCGCTCTGTTCCTTATTCCCCGTTACGCGCTTGTTTACCGGTGCTGGCCCGCGCTGCTGGCCGCCCGTCTTACACTCTGTCGCACCGGGGATTATTCTCCCCACAAATAGACTGGTAAAGCCGCTCTATTTCTTTCCCTAATATGTGCTTATGTACTGTGTGGGCCCGCGCTGCCGGCCGCACTGTTTACATTGATATGTATAGACTGGCTGTGCCGCTCTATTTATATACGAAGTGAAGTGCTTTGTACATGTGTTGGCCCGTTTCTCCGACCGGCCACCTGTTTTCAGTGTTATGTTTTCCCCGGTCTCCCTGGGATTCATGTGCTGGATGCTCGGCGCGCACGGCGTAGACAAGGGGTTCCCGATGCGTAAGCAACTTACGCAATACGAGAGAACCTCTCGTAAGAGAACGTACTCGGTTACCTAATGTAACCTCGGTTCTCTCTAGAAGAGGGAACGAGTATTGCGTAACCTGCCGTGACGCGCCACGAGCTTTTGTGCTTCAGACTATGAAAACCAGATATTTCAGCCTGTGAGCCCTCCTTATATACACACTGGCCACACCCATCTTGACGGTTAGAGGGGGGTGGAGGGCGCGAAGCGCCCTCATTGGATGTGACGTCACACAGGGCTCACTGGTAGGCTTAAAGGAGAACTCCGGTCAATTTTAACATTGAGCTCATTTTATTGTACATTTGGAGTGCTGTCAATACAGAGAACAACGACAAAAATCGGTGTTGCCTACACCGAGTTATTCTATTTTTAAAATTTGCACCCTGTTGACTTCAATGGGGCAGAAAGATATGTATAAAAATTATGTTATTTAAGCCAGCGCAAATACCTGTTTACATCCTGTTTTTCGGTTGAAGTCCAAAGTAGTCGATTGCCGAGTTCACGCGCATAGGTTTAGTTACCAATGATCACACGCGTGAACTCGGCAATTGACTACTTTGGACTTCAACCGAAAAACAGGATGTAAACAGGTATTTGCGCTGGCTTAAATAACATAATTTTTATACATATCTTTTAAATCTACTGCAGTCAGATCCACTCGTGTTCACTCAGAAGGAATCACTCACATTTTCTGTGCACTTGTAATGACACATCAAGGATGTTAAGAGGCTAAAAGCAGGTTTAAACATTGCCCCATTGAAGTCAACAGGGTGCAAATTTTAAAAATAGAATAACTCGGTGTAGGCAACACCGATTTTTGTCGTTGTTCTCTGTATTGACAGCACTCCAAATGTACAAAAAAATGAGCTCAATGTTAAAATTGACCGGAGTTCTCCTTTAAGCAGTTGCCGCTGAGCAGCCAATGAGCACGCTTATACAGCCTGCCATGGTCTGCCGGCTGCCGCACTGCGTTGACAATGAATACAAAATTAAAGCTTTCCCGATGCGTAAGCAACTTACGCAATACTCGTTCCCTCTTCTAGAGAGAACCAAGGTTACATTAGGTAACCGAGTACGATATCAACGTTGATTCAATTTGCAAAACCAAAGCATAATTCACCATTGGTTCAACGTCGACATACAATCTTTATTCACCCATATTGAAAGAAGAGACGGTGAAACAACGTCACGAAATCAACAATGAAACAACGTCACGACATCAACAGTGAAACAACGTCACGATTTCAACGTTGATTCGTTTTGCACAATCGAAACATAATCCAACATTGATTCGACCTTGGTCCCTTACGTTCACCGGTGAATCAACGTTGAAATGCCGGCTGTTTTTTTATAAGTAAATGTTCCAATCAATGATCCAGGCAGCACCAGCGCGTTCTCGTCTCCCTCCTTCATTTTACAGTCGAATGGTGGCTAGAACGGCTCTAGGTTCAAAGGTCAATATGGAATGGATTAATCTGCGTCTGGATCACGCCTGGATCACGCGTTATTTTTTCTCAGATTAATTAATCGAAATTAACGCGTTAATGTCACAGCCCTAATAAATATATATATATTTCATGGTGCCTCTAAGTATACCATGAACGGTCAAAATTGCATCTTTGTGGCTCCCCTGAGAGACATCTGAGTCATACATTAACGTGAACAAAGGGAACCCTTGTAAAATCCCCCCTCTCTGTAAACAAAACCACATACCTTTGAATCACGTGACAAGACTCGAGACATTCCAGATACTCCACACACACACACACACACACACACACACACACACACACACACACACACACACACACACACACACACACACACCAAGAGACCAACCTTTGTGTGTAACTCAGGATAAGCAATATTTCTTTTTAATATATGTACAATTCCATTATGCATGTGTGGTTAGTTTGCCTTATAATAGAGGTATGGTTTGCTAGAGTAAAATTTTGAATTCTGAAGGTTCATTGAAAGAAAATCCCTCAATAGTGTCTTGTAACTCGACCTGGTCATAAACTTTTATGACTCCAAAGCTGCAGCTCATCCAGTTCCTCTGCAAGCCAACATTCCAGACATTTCCACACATGTGATCCAATAACAATGTTTTCGATAATGTTTGAGGTATCTATGCAACGTTATTATGTTAATCAAAATCACTATGCTAGTGATTATGAGGAAATTATGTAACCCTGTATTTCTTTCATGCAAAAACGTCATTCGAGGTGTCAATATAATGGGAAAAACATGTTGGAGTCGAATCTTGACTGCAAAGTACAATAATATGCATTTATTCCAGGAAATACTATATTTCTAAATATGAATGCTATTTTCGATCTCTCACATGACAAAGTAGGCGTTTTCTTCACAAACAAAGAAACTTTCTTCCCGCCTCAGATCTAGATCTGATTTGCTGTGTCCCAAAAAGAGGGCGTAAACAGATGTCTTTTAAAAAGGAAGAGACCCCCATCTCTCACTCTCTCATCCCTGATCTCTCTCTCATCCCTGATCTCTCTCTCATCCCTGATCTCTCACCCATCCCTGATCTCTCACCCTTCCTCCTCTTCTCCCCGGCGCAGCGCTTCTCCAAGGAACATCTGAAGGAGGCCCTGGCCTTCTCTATCGAACGAACACATGTTCGAGTCGTAGCTGCGTCCTTTGCAACCAAGATTTGCAACCTCTCCCTGCCCGGGAGATGAATCTGAACTTTCTCGGTAACGTTACATTCAGTTAGCCTTTTTAAACTTCCCGCGACACCGGAAGACGCAGCAGAAACAGGACACCGTCCGCGCTTTCCTGCCTCTCAGCATCACCCGAACAGAAGACAAACTCGCAAGTATATTTATCTGATAAAAGCTGTTCCAGGTGTCTCGTGAACTTAGGTTTCTGTATGTAATAATTACTAGCTTTTCCCTTCTCTCTATTTCTTTCTTTCTTTCTTTCATTTAATTTTATTCTGATCACGTATTTTCTTTAAATGTTTGTTTGTTTTATTGTTTGTATTTTTACGTACGTTTGTATTTGTAGCTCATATACACTCACCTAAAGGATTATTAGGAACACCTGTTCAATTTCTCATTAATGCAATTATCTAATCAACCAATCACATGGCAGTTGCTTCAATGCATTTAGGGGTGTGGTCCTGGTCAAGACAATCACCTGACCTCCAAACTGAATGTCAGAATGGGAAAGAAAGGTGATTTAAGCAATTTTGAGCGTGGCATGGTTGTTGGTGCCAGACGGGCCGGTCTGAGTATTTCACAATCTGCTCAGTTACTGGGATTTTCACGCACAACCATTTCTAGGGTTTACAAAGAATGGTTTGAAAAGGGAAAAACATCCAGTATGCGGCAGTCCTGTGGGCGAAAATGCCTGGTTGATGCTAGAGGTCAGAGGAGAATGGGCCGACTGATTCAAGCTGATAGAAGAGCAACTTTGACTGAAATAACCACTCGTTACAACCGAGGTATGCAGCAAAGCATTTGTGAAGCCACAACACGCACAACCTTGAGGCGGATGGGCTACAACAGCAGAAGACCCCACCGGGTGCCACTCATCTCCACTACAAATAGGAAAAAGAGGCTACAATTTGCACGAGCTCACCAAATTTGGACAGTTGAAGACTGGAAAAATGTTGCCTGGTCTGATGAGTCTCGATTTCTAGATGGTAGAGTCAGAATTTGGCGTAAACAGAATGAGAACATGGATCCATCATGCCTTGTTACCACTGTGCAGGCTGGTGGTGGTGGTGTTATGGTGTGGGGGATGTTTTCTTGGCACACTTTAGGCCCCTTAGTGCCAATTGGGCATCGTTTAAATGACACGGCCTACCTGAGCATTGTTTCTGACCATGTCCATCCCTTTATGACCACCATGTACCCATCCTATGATGGCTACTTCCAGCAGGATAATGCACCATGTCACAAAGCTCGAATCATTTCAAATTGGTTTCTTGAACATGATGTAGCCACAACGACATCTGTTTCTAGTTAAGTGTATCATGTTGATCGAAAACACATCGTTTTTGTTCTGCTGGTTAATGTTTACCACGACTTAATGAAATAAACGAACAGGTCTATATTGTTTCTCAAGCTGTCACGGGGTACTACGACAATTCCCTTACTATGTCTATCATTGGTTCTTTGTGTACTGAAGGCAAATTTAAAAGACTGACTCCTTTCAGTTTCAGTTCTCCAGGACCATAGCAGCATCAATTCTAAAACACCTCAGGCTGGTCCACAGAACTGCCATTGTCTTTGCTGAATGCCATCTTCCAATCGAACACCCCCCCCCATGCCTTGGGATCACGTGACAAGCCATAGAGACACACACACCACACACACACATGGAACTTTCCATGAAACTCTTCAGAGTAAACTCTTTAAATGTTGATATGTATTCCTATGTTCCTCAAAGTGTTCTAATCCTCGTCGCGAGACGAAGGAGATTTTTGGTAAGGGACTGTGATAAACGTTATGGTTCCATGCATTTTAATTCCCCGAGCATAATATCATATTTTGCCCCCTCGTGATTCCACACGTGGGCCGAGCTGCATTAACACACATAGGCAAGAGAGCAAAAGTTCAGCGGCAGCATGAACTCTCAGTCCTGGTCACACACACACGCACACACACACAGAAACCCAAATGGATCCTACCACGCGTGATCGAAATCATTTGGTACAATGTTTAAATGTATTTTCTTGATGTGTGCATGATCCCTTGTCCCAAATACTATGCCTATATAACTTTATTGGTTTGTAATCAATGTGATGTGACTATAATCGTGTATCTGTGTGTAATTATGTCATAGCAGTGCCATTCATGGTATCGTCTTGTTCCAGATATCCCAACGGTCTCGAATGTTTAACGCAACATATCAGAGGATGAATTGTTTTATTAATACCAGTGATATTAATGTTACGAACGAATCTATCGTTCCAATTTCTAAGAGGAAGGGGGGTATAGATCTCGAAACGTCAGGAGGTGTGCCCGATCCGTTGTTAAAGACGGTTGGCCCACGTCCGTGAGAGGGCGTGAGTTTTGGCCCCTTCAAAATATCATGCTTCCCTTCTCTCTTGGTGCTTTTTTTTTTTACTTTTGCTCCTACTCTCCTCTCCTCCCCTGGCAACGCTTCTCCAGGACCCTCGGGAAAGGCTTTGGACCTTCTCCTCTGACCAACACATGGTCGAGTAGCTGCCTTGTCTTTGCAACCAAGATTTCCGACCTCTCCCATCCCGGGAGACGAACTTTCTCTGTAATAGTACATTTCAGTGAGCCTTTTCAAGCTTCGCGCGACACCGGAAGACGCAGCAGAACAGGACACGCGCACGCGCGCGCTCCCTCTTCTTCAGCCTGACCAGAAAGAGCACAGAAACTTGCAAGTAAAGCTACATTGTCTGATAAAAGCTGTTTTTCCCGGTGTCTCGTAACTTTAGGTTTCTGTATGTAACAATTACTAGCTTTCCACTTTCTTTCTATCTTTCTTTCATTTCATGTTACTTCTGATCACGTATTTTTATTGTTTGGTTTTCTGTTTGTTTGTTTGTTTGTTTATTGTGTGCATTTTTACGTACGTTTATGTTCATAGATCATATAATCATAGTTTTGCATTTATTAAAATTCATAAATACTTTTCACTGTCTTTGTGTTTGAAAACCCACCATTCTAAAGTCACTGAAATAAAAGATCTTAAGCTACAAGCTCGATATTAGACTACAGTTAGTAGTTTAAATTTATAAACTCAGAAAGTTGGGTGTCCGTGGCCAGGACATGAAACTCTCTTGAAGTTTGTGAATATCTCTTCTTGACTATAATGATTTTACATTTATTTCGCTGGACGAATTAAATGTCGGTCAGACCAGTCACAGAACAAGATAGTCTCGATAATTGATAAATTGAATGTACATGCGACTTATGAATTATGACCATGAGACATAAATATTAATATTCCCAAGATTCCCCATATTCTTGAGCTAAGTCATATTTACCCAGAGTCGTATTCGTTACATTTTTGGTGGAGGATGCGGGCAGTTTCAAACTTTATTTTGGTGGGCAAAATTCAGTTTCAGTGAATGTGTATTATTGGTATTAATATTTGTAACGTTACACGCGCGTTTTGAATTGTGAGGTAAGTCGCTATAACGCGAACTCACTCAGCTGACGTTATAGGCACAAAGCCAGCTCAGCTCTTCAAATTAACATTTTTAAAAATGTCTAAGCATTTTTAATCACTGTTAAGAGCTAAAACTGCAGTTCATGACATTACATTGTGTCTCTGTAAAGACGAAGCAAAACTCTTTACAGTTAGTACATGTAATATGATTTAAACCGACTAAATGAAGACGAAGGATCTCTTTAGGACGAAGACGTAAATCTGACCTGGGCAGTGCCTCAGTTTCAGTCGTAATAGGCCTTATGATAATACGTTAACGATAAACTCCTGGTCAGAAATTGGCGTCGCGAACCAATTTTGAAAAACCTACGCATAAAATCATAAAAGGGCTACTTTGATTAATGCTTATGGGAGATGAGCAGATAATTCATGCTCACAGCTGTTTTGATGCCTGTTGTGCTCACAGCTTAAGTAAATAGATGTTTTGATGCCTGTCGTGCTCACAGTTTCTAGTGATTAAAACAAGAAGTTTTAATACCTGTTTTTATGTAAACCGTTTCAGAGATAATGTGTAATTGAAGACCAGTTTTATGAATTAAGAAAATATGACAGTCCCTGTTCTTATGATAAAACCGTCTCAATGTGTAATGTAAAATGTGTAATTCCTGTAGTTACATGTTGTGAAACTCGCATTTTCCGCATGCAACAGAGCGCGAAATACTCGTGATTTCCACAGAAAAAAAAATCTGCTGTCTAAATTGCTGAATCACGTCACCGACACTAGAGGGCAGCCTCTAGGTGTGTGGCAGGTTGTCAAATCACGCGCCCTACACCGACGTCATCCTGCGTAAGCGTCGCTTCCCCCTGACGTCAGCCTGCACGAGCGCAACTACGCCATCTCGTGGCGTTCTAAGATAATACCTGCTTTCAATTTCTTTTTCTCTCTGCATTCATTTTCTCTCTCAAACACTTAACTGCATTCAAGCTTAGCTTATGCTGATATTATTTGGAGTTAGACAATTCCCTTTTCTGTTTTTGACTGTCACACTTTAAGTGAAGTTCTAAAAAACTTTTTGAGTTAAAGCTTAGACAGTCTCAGTCTGCATTGGTGTCTCATTGCTACCCTCTTCGTTTGATTATTTTTATAAGCAATACTAATAACTTCAGTGTTATTGTAAGGATTATAGGAAGTCATTCTGAATTTCAGTTTTAATTATTTTAGTATTGATACATCACTGTATCATTCTAATTTTCTTTCCTTCCTTATTATTATTACTTTGGACATCTCCTTGGATGCTTAGTTGAATTTCAATCTAAACTAGTTTGAATTTGAATTTAAAATTTTGTTTACTCAACCAGGTAGACCACTGAGAGGACATACGCCCCTCACCTTTGTGGCACAAACCCACTGCCGGGGCCTATCCCTCTGCCTGCGTCTCAAGCCTGTGTTGTTTATTCAAAATTTATTTCATTGATAATTTTTTTTTTCTTCTCCAGTCTCTCCAAGGGGGGGTAGGTTATTCTGATAAATCACTATCAGTTATCATAATTTCCCTTTTTGTTGTATCACTATTTTATTTTTATTTTATTTTTTTTTCTTTGTAAAGCCTTTACCTCTGACTCCTGCATACATAGTTACTCAATTTGATGAAACCAGAAAGCCTTAATTTACATTGAGTCTAACCTCGTAATCCCTTATTGTGTATCTATTGGCAGGACTCAGTCAGTGTTTATAGGCTTAGGCCTCTTTATTTTTATTTTATAACACTCCCCGTGTTATTGTTTGTGACATTTCATTGCAGACCAATTCACTTCCTTGTGTTGTGTTTCCCTTTTCTTCCCTACCTCTAACTTTGCCTTTCTCCATTCTGTTGTGATTTGTTTCTCTCATTTCACTCACAGACAGAACCTAAGAGAGACCCCAGGAAAGCGAATAGAGTAACGATCAGAGCCGGCGTCATTAGACGACCCCCAGGCTACCGCCTGTCAAAATCTCTATTGTGGGTTTATCCATACCCACAAAATTGGCTCCGCTAACTGTCGGCATCAGTTAGCCCCGAAATTCTCATAGACGGCATAGCCGTATGAGTATAGCTCATTTGACCCTAAAACAAACTTGCATTTTG
The DNA here is from genome assembly GCF_964197995.2 of Scardinius erythrophthalmus. Classification (NCBI taxonomy): domain Eukaryota; kingdom Metazoa; phylum Chordata; class Actinopteri; order Cypriniformes; family Leuciscidae; genus Scardinius; species Scardinius erythrophthalmus. The sequence goes on along the minus strand of NC_138225.1, from coordinate 23,824,704 downwards.
TCTCTTTTTTTGTGTGCTGTGCTTCTCTCACCACAGTAAGCAGAGATGTCGAGCTCACCCAGTTCCACAGAAGACCTGGAGGACCGAGCACACACACAGAACCGTCTAGACCAGCTACTCTTCCTGACCGAGGAAGAGGACGAGACGGACACGACGCTGCAACAGGAAGTTGAAAGACTTCAAAATGCCCTAGATGATCTTCATCGGCACACAGAACAAAGGCAGCAGTCGGAGGAACTCACCCGGAAGGAACTCAACGAAAGGCTCCAACAGGCTGAAGCTCTCCTTGAGAGAGCAGAGACTAAAATCCATCAGCTCACTCAGCAGAGACACGAGCTCCAAGATGAACTTGACACTGTTCATGCAGAACTAAAACATGCTTACAGACTGCAGAGTGTCTGTAACGGAGAAACACACATCACAGAGTTTCTCCCGGTCAGCCAAACACCAAAAGCTGAGGGGGGCGGAGCTGTAAAGGGTCAGAATCCTCTCCAGACGGATTGGGCCCCCAGCAACAGCTCTCCTCCCAAAAGCCTTGATAAACTAGCCCGCAACATCCCTACGTTTGCCGGAGACCACAGTGTCAATTCGTACCTTCAAGACATTGACTTTCACCTGCAAACTGTCGCCAACCTGACAGCTTGGGACAAATTCTACCTGTTACGAATCACCGCAAGTAGAGATGTGCGTAGTTTTCTGGACCGCCAACCACAGGCGGTCAAAGCAGATTACAAGCAACTGCGACAAGCTTTGATCCGCGAATTCTCTGATCCAGAGGCAGACCAAGGGTTTATCGCGGCCTTTGACGTAAAGCAGGGCCGACTTGAGCCCCCACACTCCTATTATGACCGACTCCGACAAACGTTCTTCGGAGCAACCAACTCCCCAGGTATGGAAGAGGATGTGAATTTCAGAACATTGTTTCTGCGAAATCTACATAGCAGCGTGAGTGGACATCTTGACGTGCTTGTCTGCCCACGAACAATGTCCACTCGAAAACTCAGAGACTTAGTCCACAAGGCTTACACCAAGCAAAGGGCTATAGATGAAAAGACTGTAAAAACACACACAATCTACTCCGTCTCTGAACACTGCTCCGAGCCAGACAGCAGGTGGCAGCACGACTGTGACGGTACTCGTCCAAAGCGTCGGACCCAGCGCTCCGAAAGATTCTGGAACCAGCATCACCCGCCGTCCAGAACTCCAAGCCCTGACCGTCAAACCTGTAGCCACTCTCTCCAGAACCCTGATGAGCCTGAGTCGTCTTACACAACAGATGAAGACAGTGCAGCCACGTCTGACACCGACACAGAAAACGAACACTGACCCCTACTGCTTCGAGGTCATCTCTGACCTGCAGTGAGTAACCAGACTGATGTCTGCGCCACATACATACCACCATCACGATTGCAGTGATTACACAGCACGAACAAACTTTACCAACTACACTGCACGCCTCAGAGCCGCTTACGACACCTCAGCTGTGTACAAAGAAAGGTCATGCGGACCTCTGATGAACAGACCTTTCCTATGCCAAGGGTGCCCATGTGCTGAACACCGCAGCACGAAAGCCACGCATGGCACATCGAAGCACGTGGCATACCAACCTCAGCGAAGCAACAAGACGGTCCTAGACAACCAAGGACATCCATCGCTGAAAATTATTCCTCCCTTTCTCTCTCTCTCCCTTTTTCCTCTAACAGGATGCTGTGGTGGTTCGCGAGAAAGCAGCCACAATCGGACATCACCAGTACCAGACTCAACGAGACGTGAGCATCCACAGCCAAGCTCACAAAGCCGTGTCTGGCGGGGGGGGACCCCTCAACCTCACTTGAGCTGAGTCATCAGCCTAACAACCACCTGCTAGTTGTCCATCATGATCCACCTGCCATCCATTGTGCCTATTTGTTGTTCAACGAATTCCATCCCGAATTTCGTTTAACAAAAAGGGGGAATGTAGCCACAACGACATCTGTTTCTAGTTAAGTGTATCATGTTGATCGAAAACACATCGTTTTTGTTCTGCTGGTTAATGTTTACCACGACTTAATGAAATAAACGAACAGGTCTATATTGTTTCTCAAGCTGTCACGGGGTACTACGACAATTCCCTTACTATGTCTATCATTGGTTCTTTGTGTACTGAAGGCAAATTTAAAAGACTGACTCCTTTCAGTTTCAGTTCTCCAGGACCATAGCAGCATCAATTCTAAAACACCTCAGGCTGGTCCACAGAACTGCCATTGTCTTTGCTGAATGCCATCTTCCAATCGAACACCCCCCCCCATGCCTTGGGATCACATGACAAGCCATAGAGACACACACACCACACACACACATGGAACTTTCCATGAAACTCTTCAGAGTAAACTCTTTAAATGTTGATATGTATTCCTATGTTCCTCAAAGTGTTCTAATCCTCGTCGCGAGACGAAGGAGATTTTTGGTAAGGGACTGTGATAAACGTTATGGTTCCATGCATTTTAATTCCCCGAGCATAATATCATATTTTGCCCCCTCGTGATTCCACACGTGGGCCGAGCTGCATTAACACACATAGGCAAGAGAGCAAAAGTTCAGCGGCAGCATGAACTCTCAGTCCTGGTCACACACACACGCACACACACACAGAAACCCAAATGGATCCTACCACGCGTGATCGAAATCATTTGGTACAATGTTTAAATGTATTTTCTTGATGTGTGCATGATCCCTTGTCCCAAATACTATGCCTATATAACTTTATTGGTTTGTAATCAATGTGATGTGACTATAATCGTGTATCTGTGTGTAATTATGTCATAGCAGTGCCATTCATGGTATCGTCTTGTTCCAGATATCCCAACGGTCTCGAATGTTTAACTCAACATATCAGAGGATGAATTGTTTTATTAATACCAGTGATATTAATGTTACGAACGAATCTATCGTTCCAATTTCTAAGAGGAAGGGGGGTATAGATCTCGAAACGTCAGGAGGTGTGCCCGATCCGTTGTTAAAGACGGTTGGCCCACGTCCGTGAGAGGGCGTGAGTTTTGGCCCCTTCAAAATATCATGCTTCCCTTCTCTCTTGGTGCTTTTTTTTTTTACTTTTGCTCCTACTCTCCTCTCCTCCCCTGGCAACGCTTCTCCAGGACCCTCGGGAAAGGCTTTGGACCTTCTCCTCTGACCAACACATGGTCGAGTAGCTGCCTTGTCTTTGCAACCAAGATTTCCGACCTCTCCCATCCCGGGAGACGAACTTTCTCTGTAATAGTACATTTCAGTGAGCCTTTTCAAGCTTCGCGCGACACCGGAAGACGCAGCAGAACAGGACACGCGCACGCGCGCGCTCCCTCTTCTTCAGCCTGACCAGAAAGAGCACAGAAACTTGCAAGTAAAGCTACATTGTCTGATAAAAGCTGTTTTTCCCGGTGTCTCGTAACTTTAGGTTTCTGTATGTAACAATTACTAGCTTTCCACTTTCTTTCTATCTTTCTTTCATTTCATGTTACTTCTGATCACGTATTTTTATTGTTTGGTTTTCTGTTTGTTTGTTTGTTTATTGTGTGCATTTTTACGTACGTTTATGTTCATAGATCATATAATCATAGTTTTGCATTTATTAAAATTCATAAATACTTTTCACTGTCTTTGTGTTTGAAAACCCACCATTCTAAAGTCACTGAAATAAAAGATCTTAAGCTACAAGCTCGATATTAGACTACAGTTAGTAGTTTAAATTTATAAACTCAGAAAGTTGGGTGTCCGTGGCCAGGACATGAAACTCTCTTGAAGTTTGTGAATATCTCTTCTTGACTGTAATGATTTTACATTTATTTCGCTGGACGAATTAAATGTCGGTCAGACCAGTCACAGAACAAGATAGTCTCGATAATTGATAAATTGAATGTACATGCGACTTATGAATTATGACCATGAGACATAAATATTAATATTCCCAAGATTCCCCATATTCTTGAGCTAAGTCATATTTACCCAGAGTCGTATTCGTTACAATGACAATGAGTTCACTGTACTAAAATGGCCCCCACAGCCACCAGATCTCAACCTAATAGAGCATCTTTGGGATGTGGTGGAACGGGAGCTTCGTGCCCTGGATGTGCATCCCACAAATCTCCATCAACTGCAAGATGCTATCCTATCAATATGGGCCAACATTTCTAAAGACTGCTTTCAGCACCTTGTTGAATCAATGCCACGTAGAATTAAGGCAGTTCTGAAGGCGAAAGGGGGTCAAACACAGTATTAGTATGGTGTTCCTAATAATCCTTTAGGTGAGTGTAATCTCTAGTGTTACATTTATTAAAATCCATATATACTTTTAACTGTCTCTGTGTTTGAAAGCCCGCTTTTATAAAGTCAATGAAACAAAAGATCTAGCTACAAGCTCGATATTATAGACTACATTGAGTAGTTTTAATTAATAAACTCAGAAAGTTTGATGTTCGTGGCCAGAAGATAAACTTTCTTGGAGTTTGTAAATAGATACCCCTTCTTAACTGTGATAATCTTACATTTATTCGCTGGACGAATGATTGATGACCAGACCAGTTACAGAACAAGGTAATCTCGATAATTGATAAAGTAAATGTACATGCGATTTCTGAATTATTATGACCATGAGTTATGATTATTAATATTTCCAAAATTCCCTATATCCTTGAGCTAATTCGCATTTACCCAGAGTCGTTTATGCTACAAAAGTAAAGAGAGGTTAACGAATAAGGACGTTGAATGAAAAACTTTTTATCATTGATTTTAATTTAAACATTTGTGATACAGGTTCAAAACCAGCTTATCACATAAGAAAATGTCAAATGCACTTCCTTTAACCCAGTGAATATTCTGCTGAATATGTTTCATGTAGAGGCTCATGGTTTCCCTACATCATAATCCTTTCCTTCTCGCTGTCCTCACAGACCATTTAAAAATCAGAAAAAAACCCTGAAATTTTTTATTGACTTCTGGCTCCATTTGCCATAAATCATCTAAAAGATGAATAATTTAGTTAATTAATGAACTTGTCCTAAAGTACCCATATACATAATGAATCCTTAAGATAGATGCTTACAAACATGCACACTTTTATCATTCTGACTAATTTCTGTTCTTTCACAGAGGTGGAATCTCACAGCTGCATGGGTTTTCAATTCACAGTGTTTCAAAAAAAGGCTCGCTGACTCAGAGCTCAGTGTCTGCTCTCAATAGGAAAGATGTTCATGTCTCTTTCAAAGACTAACGAACGTCTGTATGTGTGTTTGATGTGTGTGTGCAAAAGATCTATATAAGCGATTCTCAACTGATGGGTTGTGACCTAAAAATAGGGAGCAGGTCTGTTCTGATAGGGCCACAGACAGACATTGGGAAAACAATGCTAAATACTAAAAATGCTAAACAAATAAACAAACAAACAAACAACGTGTAAAGGTATAACGTTTATGCTTTCTGCATCTTTAGTTTTGGATGCTTAATGTTTGTGTGCCAAGTCAAACTGGATTTTAAGGACATTTCTGTTTATTTTTATAAATATAATATAATATAATATAATATAATATAATATAATATAATATAATATAACAAACTTCTAACTCAAGGTTTTTAAATTCATAGGCTGCAAAGTGTGTGTGGCAGATGTTGGTGAGCCTGGGTCGGGTCAGTTTGTCATTTTATTCAATGGAATTTGTTTTACATTATTTTGGTTTAATAAACTTTATTTAAACTTTAGTTTGGAGTTAAAGGGATACTTCAGGATTTAGCATTAAGCTTTATATTAGTAGAAAACCTGTAGTATTTTCGAATTACCATGCTTTCCACCCTCATATCCCCCTGAGACGAGAGATTTATGTATTTTTTGTCTGGAAAAAATCCTCAGATGACGCAAAAATCGTCATTTTGCGTCATCGGAGGATTTTCTGGCCAGAGGCTAAAGACTACAGCCAGTAGATGGCGTTGTTCCGCATGTTTTCAGCCCGCCCATAGGAGGAGGGATCTCACTCACAGAATGTACACAGTGTCAGAGTCTTTCTTTGGAAGCTAAGCTAGCAGGCTCTTGTTCTGTGGAGAAAGCTGAGTAGTAGGAGAAAGCTGAGTAGTAGGGGTTACCATCTTCCTTTTCCCGGACTTGTCCGGCGGGCGAGATCGTTCAAAATGTCCGGGATTCAGCTTTTGCTTTCTGCGGTCGCCATTCATTGTTTACATGCACACCTTTTGTTTCAATCTAACTGAATTCATTCCGATTGGTGGATCTGAATGTAGTGTTTACATGAACGTTAAACAAGTGATCGGTTGATGTGCGTTTTACCATTGCTAAGAAAATTCCTGCTGCTCCGTGAGCTACGCGAGACCCGGCGCGTCTCAGTAATGACGCCACCGGCCTCGCGCTGTTCTCCCGCGGCCGTCAGCCTCGTCCTGCTCGCCACAGTAAACATGATGAATGAATGGCGACTGTAGAACGCAAAAGCCGAATCCCGGACATTTTGGCCGATCTGTAAATCCCTGGCAAACTCATCACGTAGACTAGCCTTGTTGTTTTCAAGTGCGCACTCTTACCGGTAGGCGTGGCCTCCTAAGGCAGCGAAGCAAGTGCATTCTGGGAGTTGTTGTCTTTCATCCACATAAGCCAAAAATACATTTTCTGGCTTTTCTCAGTCTAGAAAGCTCCAAATTCAAAAATTTCTTCACATTTCTTCTACTTAAATGACCTATTTTAAATACACATTCATCTTCCCAGAGGTGAAGTATCCCTTTAAGTGCGCACACTCTTTAACTTTTAGTTTGCTGAGTTTATTCTTACCGTTCTTTTTGTTTGATTGTTTGTTACGTCTGAGTTCTGTGAGCTGGTGCACTGTCAAAAGGGGTTCGGGTTGAAACTTCGGACATAATATAGCTACGTTTCCAGCAACCATTCTGGTTTCTGCCTGGGGGGGACTGCAAGGACAATTTCGATTCCTTTTCTTTTACTTATCTAGAGGAAGTACATTTATAAAGTGAAGTCATTTGACTATTATTTGAAGTGTTTGTTTGTGTATTTTGATGTTTTCATATTTGTTTATTTTGTGTAATGGCCATTATGTGTCTGCATATCCCCCTTTTTGTGTTGGTGCCGGCCACCAATGTATAAATTTGTTTCTGTTTGATTCTGTTTTTGTATGAGTTAGTTTTGTTCTGTGAGATAACAGGTCCATAGTCCCTAGACCTCTGTAATTGTTTGAGAAGATCGTCGGATACGGTTGACAATTAGCATAGAGTATGGTTCTGTTCTGAGCAAGAACTCCCTACACAGCCATGCAGCCTAGCATGGATAAGAGCAGAGAGAGCAGCAATAACCCCCCAAAACAAAATGCCAATAACCCCCCAAAACCATTTGCCAATAATATCACCCAAACAAAACCGATAGTGAAAATCTGGATGTTTTTTTTATTTTATTTTTTTTAAACACGCTACCCGCAACACAACTGATGCTGATAGAATGGTCCTGATCCTGATGTTTGTGGCATATGTTGAGGACTATAGATCCAATCTTATGGGGGAAGCATCACCCGAAGTTGGAGCAAGCAAGGACACATTGTAACAAGCGTGTTGCTGTAGACAATTTAACAGTTGAATGGGATCTATTGGGGGAAGCTTACACCCCTAACAGCAGCAAAATCTGATACAACAAGCATGTTGTATATCACAGAACTATTGCTAAAACTAGTGTAGTTTGGCAGGGGAAGCATACACCCTACAGCAATAGCTCTGATTAGTGGCAGCAAAATCCGAAACAGCAAGCATGTTGTGTAATCACAAAACTATTGCTAAAACTAGTGTTGTTTGTCAGGGGAAGCATACACCCTACAGCAATGGCTCCGACTAGCGGCAACAAAATCTGATACAACATGCATGTTATAGAACCATAGGACTAGTATTAAAACTAGTGTAGTCCAGTCGATGAAGCATACACCCTGTAGCTCTGAGTCACATGCAATGCACCGCTAAGCAATGAAGTGCAGTGTGCTTCCTCATTCATGAAAATGATTTCTGCTCCCATCGTACTGAAGATGACGACTCCCATGATTCCACACTCATTCACGGGATCATCAAGCTACGATGTTGTTAGTGTTGAATGACAGACCTCTGCGGTGAATATACCTAATTTGTATTTGCACAATACTAGATACTAGTATTGGATACTAGAAGCCTAATTATTGAGCATATTCAATAACATGTGCATTAGCAACCAGTACAATACTGATAGCAATGTTGCTGAAACAACGACAAACATTTTGCTGATACCTGGATAAGCTTAGCACAGCATGTGACAATGACACCAGATATAAGCCTAAAACACAGCCATGTTCCAAATAATGACTGGGCTAAATAACCTTAAAACAACCATGTTTCCAATAGCAACTAACAGCTTTTAGAGCAGTGGTTCTCTAACATTTTTTGGTCACGCCCCCCTTTAAACCTTAAAAAAAATAAAAAATTATCTGAGCATTTCCAATAGCTACCAAATAGCCTTAAGAACAATCATGTTTCAATAACAACATACAGCCTTTAGAGCAAGCATATTTCCAATACACTATAGCTTTAGAAACGCCGTGTTTCCAAGAACTACATAAACCAAGCGTGTCCGATGCCCGACAATCAACGCTGAACTGACTCAACTGAATAGTGACTGTTACTATGTCTTTTTAGAGCTGTGTCACAGCAGAAATGATTCCGTTTGCACCATGAATTGTAGTAATCGGAAACCGAGGCTTTCTGAAGCATTTGAGTCTTTCAAATTGTGCCAAAAAAAGTTCATTACTCAAAGCTTTTAACACAATGTGCATTAGTGATCTGGTGTTCAGACTTGTTTTATCCACCATATCTAACAAATCACCACAGAGCAGAAAAAGCACGTGACCAAACAAAGCTTCAGAAGTCTGTGACATACATATACATAGAGGGGGATCAATACAGTTCTATCTAATCTAATCTCATCGAAATGAATTTGTGCCAAAGAGACCACAACCCGTGTCATGTGTAGCCTGGTCAACGGATTCATATATTGATCAATAATATAAAATATACAAGTATGTGATTATAATTATAGTAATTGAAAAATATTTAGGGTGTTCTGTTTAAAATATATATAAATTATGTTATAGGAAAGGTGTAGTGTTAAATCATTTGAATAATGCCTCCATAATCATTTCCCTTTTCATGCATGAGGTGGGGTCGCGAAGCGCCAATTTTTTTTAAACCCGCTGTCCCGACCTTCCGATACTGCATGACGTTCGAAGCTTCAAACTGCTTTGGGGCATCTAAGCTCTGGTATCAATCACTATTGAATTGTTATTTCCTAACTATCACCGCAAGCTGCTTGAATCTGTGCTGCATAGTGCTAAAAGCACAGCATGTGCAAAGCAAGCAATTGCCAATGACAACAGATAAGTAACGCACATTGCAAATATGATTGCATAAGCCTAGCAAGAGCATTTTAAAGGGGGGGTGAAATGCTCATTTTCACTCAATCTCCTGTTAATCTTGAGTACCTATAGAGTAATATTGCATCCTTCATATCTCCAAAAAGTCTTTTGTTTTATTATATTTTTGAAAGAAAGATAGGCTGTACCGAGTCTTTCCGGAAAAAAAACGAGCGGCTGGGGGCGGGCCGTGTGGGCGAAGCTAAAGCTGTGCTAACGCGCCGAGCTAGTGACAACACACAGAGACATTTGTTCAACAGTTTTACTCACCGTCCGGTTCCAACGCACGACCGCGAACCTTTATCATTGTGACTGCTCGATCCTTAAGCATTAGACGATCTGCAAATCCGTCGATCTGGGCTTTGTTTGTAAAACAATCATCGTCGAAATGCAGGGAACAACAGTCTTACACAACTCTGTTTATGCTCAGGAAAACAAACTCCATCCACAGGTTCCTTAACGCTGGGTTCTTTGGGAATCTGTGCAGGGTTGTCTTGCCCTGGCAACCAAAAACACACTTCTTTGGTGACATTGACTTCCCAAAAGCCGGGCAGGGCGCTTTGATGGCGAACTGCTTTCACTCTCTTGCTCTGGTCTACGAGTGCGCGCGCGCCCGCGATCTTACCGGAGGAGTGCCCTTAGGACCCATATAAGGAAATTCCGCTCTATCTTACGTAAGACAGAGCCATACTCGAAAAAAACTTTCCGAAACTTGTGACAAACCGGAAGGAGTATTTTTGGAACAAAAATACTCCTTCAAACGTACAACTTAGTTTTTGAAACTTTGTCCATGTTTAGCATGGGAATCCAACTCTTTACCAGTGTAAAAAACTCAGTTTGCATGAAATAGCATTTCACCCCCCCTTTAATGAAAATGACTAGATAAGCCCAAGCAACATGGATAGCATTAGCAACAAGCATGTTGCCAATACCCTGATAGCTTTTAGCAATGAGCATTAAAAAGGAACTTAGCTGAGCTTCGAGAAGACTTTCAGAGTTGAATGGAGAGTGAATCACATCAAGTCATATGCCAAAAATGCAGCGATGCGAGCAGCAATGCAGACTGAGGTCACTTCAAAATCAGGTAGCTTGTGATCAATGAGGCGAATCTCGTGTTCAAGTTCACAAACTTGAATTAATCTGAGGTGAAATACTTGTGGGGAACGAATTCCTCTCGTTAAATTCTTGAGTGCACCATTCCTTGTGAGATGATGCGGTTTGCCTGCCGAATTTCGCCATTTAATTAGCTCCTGAGAAACACGATAGCTACTGATAATACCAAAGGAGCTTATATATGTATACAGTGATGGGCATCATATTCCTATAGGTAGACGTGTATCAGCTGATGAGAGCTTGACTAACGTGACCTGCCAGAACTGATGCTATGCTTAATTTTGTATTAGATTCAGGGTGTGTGTGTGTGACCTTTCCAAAATCCAAAAGGTCATTATTGTTCCTCTTGACCAGACTGTCTCTGTGGAGTGAGAGGTGGGAACCATCATCCCCCTATTTCTCCTTTTTCTCTTCATCTGTCTTCTCTCCATACAGGGCTATTTTTCAAATGAAGTAAAAGACCCAGCAGGAAGCCATAGCATCAACCCTGTACCCCACAGATGAAAGAGAGCGAAAATGGGAGGAAATAAAAAAAAAAGAATGGAAAATGGCTGTGGTTGGAAAGGGGGAGAATGATAGACAGAAAAAAAACAAAACAATGAATGACAGATTTAGACTAGAAAAAGAGTGCGGTTAAAATATATATTCATTTGACTGATTTGATTTTTGTTAATTACAAACATGCACATCTCTAGTGGAATTTGGTTTATAGCTGTCATCCTTAATTTTGAAACTGATTTTTGACATGCCTCAAGAGACACTCTGGACCCCATCTCACACGTGTATGTGCAGTTGGATATGCACAATACATGCTAATGAAATGTCTGACTATTTTGAATATTCAAATCACCACGAAAATGTGCATTTTTATGCTTTGGTGATCTTGTCTGTCGCCACCCCTGAGAGTAAGTCCAATACTTACCTAATTGCATGAGGACGTCAAGACTAAATTTATACATTTACACGTGGTCATCTCAAAAGACATACATAGCCAGATGAGACAAATTACATCACCACCAAAAAATTACAAGTCTCAAGACATCTCTTTAAGATTCACCTGCTCATACTTACTTGTGAATGTCATTCTGTTTCATATATCATATTTATCGGAAAATAAGTTGTACCTGACTATAAGACCGAATTCCAACTGGGATTTGAAGGGCAGAGCCCTTGAAGTGGGGACTTTGGAAGAAGCAGGGCAATTGTAGTTTCCCCATTATCTTCACCTGGAATGTTACCATGACAATGCAGGACAGCATCCATCACCTCATTAGCTGTTCTTACAAAATGAATTTCTTAATATTGGGGTTAAAATAGTTTATGTTTTAAACACTCTTTATACAGCGGGGGAAATAAGTATTGAACACGTCACCATTTGTCTCAGTAAATATATTTCCAAAGGTGCTACTGACATGAAATTTTCACCAGATGTTGATAACAACCCAAGGAATCCATAAATACAAAGAAACCAAAACAAATAAGTTCAGATATTAAGTTATGTGTAATAATGTGAAATGACACAGGGAAAAAGTATTGAACACATGAAGAAAGGAAGGTGCAAAAAGGCATTGAAAGCCAAGACAACTGCTGAAAACTTACAGTAATTAAAAAGCAATCCAGCCCCCTGTCCGTGCAAATTTTGGAAAATTTAGAAGCTTAGAATGGTGCCTAACCAATACCATCATTATGTTTTGGAACACCTTGGCAATGAGACCTTTTTGTAGACCATCCGTTGGGACTGAACCAGCAGTTATTAATTTGCACGGACAGGGGGCTGGATTGCTTTTTAATTACTAATAGTTTTAAGCTGTTGTCTTGGCTTTCCATGCCTTTTTGCGCCTCCCTGTCTTCATGTGTTCAATACTTTTTCCCTCTGTCATTTCACATTATTACACATAACTTAATATCTGAACTTATTTGTTTTGGTTTCTTTGTATGTATGGATTCCTTGGGTTGTTATCAACATCTGGTGAAAATTTCATGTCAATAGCACCTTTGGAAATATATTTACTGAGACAAATGGTGAAGTGTTCAATACTTATTTCCCCCGCTGTATATGTGTGTGCTCTCAACTTTATAAAACTATCTACTATTAAATGTATTTCTTACCCATGAAACTTTATATGAAATGCATGACAAAAATGTGTGTAATATATCACAACAAAACAACCTGAATTATTCTGTTTATACATTAAGTCAAACTTACTTTTTTGAAGTAACCATTATATGTAACCCCTCACTAACAGATTTGTGGAGGGGCCCTTCATGAAAGGATTCAGTTGTTCAATTTAGTGGGGAGTGCTCTTACAAATGGTTGCCCCTTCCTAAAGTGCCCTTCAAGGGTGCAAAAAGAGCATTAAGTGCTGGGCAACAAATAATCGCATCCAAAATAATGTGTGTGTACTGTGTATAATTATTTTGCATATATAAATACACACACATGCATATATTTAAGAAAAATGTGTTATTTATATATAAAATATATATAATATAAATTATATATAAATATATGCAGTACATACATGCAAACGTTTCTTAAATATATACATACATATATACATATATATATACAAAATAATTATACACAGTACACACATATGTTATGTAAACACAAACTTTAGTTTTGGATGCAATTAATCGCGATTAATCGTTACCCAGCAGCACTATCATTTATAACAATGCCTAGTCTAAATGAATTTATTACAATCAAAACTGAAACTACAGGCCAGCGGGAAAGGTGCAATACCAGAAAACTTGAGCTCACGTAGCCTACCTCTCTCAATCGGCGTTAATCCAAATGCGTGTTTTGCCTGCTTGACATTAGCCACAATTTGTAACTCGCTTTGGAATATAAGGTACTTTGGGTTAAGATTGTTGAAGGGCGACATGCTAACATCGCTGCTGAAGGACTGCTACACTACAAACCTTCAATAAATTCTTCTCCCCACAAGAACTCTGGTCAAGCTTACTTATTTTATGTATTGGAGAAATCTAATACATTGGTGAGCCACCCAAACACACCAAAATCTAACAATATGAAACAACATGTTTCATATTGTTAGATTTTGGTGTGTTTGGCCGAGCAGTCGTTTGGGTGGCTCACCAATGTATTAGATTTCTCCAATACATAAAATAAGTAAGCTTGACCAGAGTTCTTGTGGGGAGAAGAATTTATTGAAGGTTTGTAGTGTAGCAGTCCTTCAGCAGCGATGTTAGCATGTCGCCCTTCAACAATCTTAACCCAAAGTTCTGTCTGTATGACTGAACTTTATACATGAAGACAAAAGGGCTACAAACAAAGGAAAACTGTTAGGGCCTCCCACAGGAGATCGATCTAACTTGCTAATCCACTCTGAGCAATGCTGATTCTTTTTATTCATTCACACCAATCAGTTTCTATGGGCCATACATCTGAATGGGCCATTTGACACACACCTTTGCAGACACAGACAGAGTGGATTACATCTGATACACAGTCACAATGTAAATGAATCTGTTGACTGAAAATACAAAATCTATCAATATGATAACAAAAATGTGACTTATACTCCAGAAAATATAGTAGATTCAGGTCTCTAGACTGTGATTAAATAATCACATATGTCACCAAAAATTGTGTGCATCCACACAGTTCAGATATTATGCTGTGATAATGCATGTCACTGTTTCCTGTGAACAACAATGAACACAGTGTGAGTCCATTTCATTAAAAAATTACTCTTATGAATGAGTCAGTCAAAAGGATTCAAACTTGCACGTCAATTAGTGGCTTGAATCAGATTTACTCAGTCAGTGAACTGTTCAGAGCCGTTACTGAGTTTACAACTGACTTCCTCACTGAAACAAAAATAATTTCTCAGTTTCCAAGTAAAACTCTAAGATGACTGACAGACAGCTAGAAACGGGAACTAAACTGCTTTTGAACAAGCTAAACTGTAATTTATCAACTAAAAAAGTAATTTGGCCAATGGTTCCCTAGTTATTTCTCCCCAGTCTGGAGTACTGACCTTCTTGCCTTCTGGGTTTGTTAATTTCCTCTAATGTGATATTAGGCACGTTATTATAAGTTTCTTTGGTAAGTAAGTGTCTGCTAGGAGCATAAATGTAAATTAGGTCTCCTGAAGTTCAATAATAGGCCTTTATCACAACACAATAGAACGCCGGAAGTAGCCGCGAAGCAGTGTACAACGTCTTCCGGTAATTGCAATCACCATGGCTGCATGTTAATTATCACTGGACTACTTCGCTCTCGCGTCTCCCAAAAGTTTCTTTTTTTTTGTTGAATGGTTTAATTAAATTGTTATAACCAATTGTTTAAAATGTAATGATTTAAGCAAAAATTTCTTCAACGGTTAAACCAAACTTTTATTTTGACGGGTTGCCCTGTAGACCTTTGAGTCTCTCTGTGTTTATGATGATAGTTTCTCTCAAATAAGGCTAAAAATGCTGCTGAAGTGACTCTCAGAGCGGCTGTGTTGATGAAGTGCATTAATGTTAATACGTAAGGCTGAAAAAAATCACGAGCGTCATGCGTGCCTCAGTGTGTGTGTGTGGTGAATGAAATGCGTCGGTGCCATTCATTCACAGAGACGCGCAGAACATGCACGATTCCTATTTAAATAGTCTTTATGCGGTTTAATATTGACAGACACTGGTCTATATCGCGATTTTATTTAAGTTTACTGACCTACTTTTCATCTAAATGTGTAACTAAGTAACCACCGGAAGTGCGAGTACACTGCTTGGCGATTTCGAACGTTCTGAAACCAGGAAATGAGATAAAGGCCTATTACTCATTTTACTATAACATCATACCTCAATCTTGGCTAATATCACCGTTATACAATTAACAACAACCTTCTAAGTGAATAATACATGCACTACTGCTAAAATCATCTTTTGTCTGGCTCGCTGTGCTACTCCTGTGTTCTTCCCGGTAAATTAACTGTGCTGTAATGACTGTACCTTAACCAACCGCAATTGAAATTCCATAGAAATAGTGACAGCTTGCTGCTATGCATTAGTGCATTGCAATTAAATGAATAATTAATAGCACTGCATTGTATTAACCCGATAATTAATTTGTGGATGTTCAAGTACTAAAAAAATCAATGTCATCAGCATAAAGCGACAAGTTAGAGAGAGCACAAGTGACTTGGAAAAAGTGGTGTGGTAAGGTGGTTACTGCGTTATTCTTGCTATGCAGTGCATTTTGAGGTCTTTTAAAAATGAATATGAAAAAAGGAATATGTCTGTGTTCAATGTTTCTAAATATTCTAGGGAAAACCACACTTTCATAAAAATGTTCTGTCACATGATGGGGAATATAACACCATGGATGGGACACCAGGACATAAATAAAGAGTTGAATTTAGTCTTTGCTTAGAAAGGTACTGAGAGTTACTGTAGTTCACATGAGGCTGTTAATTTAAAGGGATAGTTCACCAAAAATTAAAAATTCTGTCATCTTTTACTCACCCTCAAGTTGTTCCAAACCTGTATACATTTCTTTGTTCTGCTGAACACAAAAGAAGATATTTTGAAGAATGTTTGAAACTTCCATAACTATGGAAGTCAATGGTGCCCCACAACTGTTATTCTTCAAAATATCTTCTTTTGTGTTCAGCAGAACAATCAAATTCATACAGGTTTGGAACATATTGAGGGTGAAATGATGACAGAATCTTACGATGTTCGGCCCAGATTATCTGGTAAAGTGAGGCGTTTACAGATCCAATCCAAAACCTTCCTATCCTGCTCGCAGACACATATGTTTAATATTTAGGATTTTAAATTGGGATGATTATCAGTTATCAGTTAACTATCAGTTCTTTCACAATAGCCAGTTAGAGACAAGTCTACAAAAAGAGGTTTTGAAACAGCGTCCTCGAAACAAGCTAACGTATGGTTCTGTTGGACAGCGAATATGGAGGAACCGCTTGTGGAAGTGTGGCAACAACACGACTGTCAGCCTACATGATGTAGCCTATCTTCGGAAACCTACCATGGTATGGACAAAGCGAAAAGCTGGGGAGAAATCGCCTCAGTTTTGAACGTACCAATTGAGTCTAGAAATCTGCTAGCACTGTCCACTTTATTTTTCACGTTGGAGTGGGTGTGGCCATTTGTGAATTTAATGTGTCTGGCTTCCGGTGTGTTGAGGGTAAATGTGGCTGAGTCGTCGTGAGCAGATGTAAACACTCAGGAGAAGTTGGATGAGTTTGAACAGATGGGATATTTTTATTTACCCCAATTAAGGCCAAAGAAAGGCATTACAAATTTACAAGAAAAAGAAAAAAAAAGAAAAAAAAACTGTTTAGTAAAGAAAATAAATTGACATAAGAGTCAAAAAAAAAAAAAAAAAAAGAAGAAAAGAAAAAAAACAATCACAATTTTGCAGCCTTTGCACAAGCCACTAAACATAGAGCACCACACAGACTTAAGTCTTCTCATCTCATGCCCCCCCAAGAGAATAAAGCTACTCATCTTTATAGGACTAAAGGTACCCCTGAAATTGGCACATACCAACACAATATTACAATGCTCAGGTGAATAGTCCATAAATGCTTAAAAACAGCCGAAATGCTACATCTATAACACTAGAAAATTACAAAATATTATTTCTATGATTCCAGCTAACATTTGGCAAAGCCACAAGTCATACTAACAGTCAAACAATTAATAACTCAAACTCCGGTTCACTTGCAATTGACCCGGAAGTCATAGCGTCATTTAAACCCCCCAATTGCGGCAAAATTTCCTTTACACAAACAAACCGGAGACGCCAGTAAGACACAAAGATGGTATGTCAAAGCTATGTTCTTTTAAACTAAATAAACAGATACATAATTAACGAAAACATGTGTTACGTGGTTATTGAAACTGATCATGATTGTGAAATAAATAACAAGATTTTAAACAGCAAGATATGTATTGATGATAGTAGCTATAGCATATAAATCACCGTAGTAATAGATATTATAAGTGTGCACACGAAACTACGGGATTACTGTGGGAGTTTTGATAAAAGGCTAGGTTACCGCTAATTTGAAACAATATAATGATTAACAAAACACCTTGACACGCTTGACAAACAAATACAAGCAACATTTGCACTCAGTCTTTGTGAACTGTAATAGGTAGCGCATCACCGCCGTGACGGTAGCTAAGCGCCCCGTCACACGGTGTCATTTGCTTCCAGTTATTTTTAGCTGTACAAAAAATCTTGTTATGCTGCTTGATATTGCAAACTGGTATTTCATGCCCTATTATTTTAATGTATTGTCATAATTACAGAGGTGTAAAGTCCAGGTTAAGAAAGTAAAAGTCCTCAGTATTTTGTTCCAATCACCTGGATTTGCTAATTAGCACAGTTTTTCAGCCAGGAGATAGATCTAATTAGGGAAATCAGCTGGCTTAGTTCATGTAAAAAATGTAAAATATCCACTTCCGGATTAGATTACATAAGGTGCTTGATAATTGTAATGATATCTTAGTGTGTGATGCACCACAATTTTCAAATCTTGTAGTGAGTGCATATTTGAGATTTGAGAGAAGACAATCTGTAAAGATTCTACTTATGTGCTTGATGCAACCAGACTTCCTAATCGATTAGGATCGATTATAGTCTGAGCCCAGCTTTAGTGTTCATTTGACTTATTTGATTCATTTGATGTTTTGAAATTTTAATAATAGGGACATTGAGGGCTATTGTTTCAATGGGCCATTGAAAGTGAATAGGAGAGACTGAAAAGTTTTCAGGAGCATGTTCATTATGTTTATGTACACATATGTGCATGTGTGCTTGCAAACATCGAACCCTTGAACCTTTTTTTTCATCCGAAATCCAGCACTCTTTTGCTGCAGCGGAAAAACAATTACAAGATGTTTTTGGTCAGAAGGATGTAATTGTGTCTTTTCAAACATTTCCAAATTCACGCCACAAATTGCCTGTGACTGTTAACCTAAGATTAGGTGCACTGACGTTACAGCATGACATGCAGGTCATCAGAAATGTGAGTCAGGGTATCATACTTGGTTGGGATTTTCTGTAGAAGCATGAGGTAATCTTGAATGTTGGTAAGGGGCTATGTTGCTTTTATGTTCAGACTTTACAATTGTTAAGCACATCTCAACTTCCCCCTGTACATTGCACAGCTCAAATTACTGTGATTACTACCATTCCTCCCCAATGTGAGATGCACTGTACAGCTCAGCTTATCCTGTTTGCTGTTAATGCAGGTTTAGCAGGTTTAGCAGACGGTTACAGTGGGTTGCTTGAGCCATATCTATCTAAGTTGGATGGTATTGCAGTTGCATGCATCCTTACAGTAGCTGAAAATGGTCAAACTGTAGTGCGAGTCATGAATCCAACAAATAGCCCTTTTGTACTGCAACCAGGTATGCAGCTGGGGGAATTCACTCCAATAAACCAAGATGATGTCGTTCAGCACTCAGATTCTGTATGTAATGTGTCCACCCCTTCTACACAGCCTCTTCCATTTGAGATTCAGAGTTGCATGAGTATTGTGATGTGTTTAGTAAGAACGCTACAGATTTTGGTACGAATACAGTACGAATACAGTCAAACACAAAATCAATACCGACAATGCAATTCCCATTAAAAAAACGTGCCTATCGTACAGTACTTCTCCTCAGATGCAAGAGGTGATTCAGTCACAGGTGGATGACATGTTGCCAAAAGGTATTGTGGAAGTCAGTCATAGCCCTTGGGCTGCACCTGTCGTTATGGTGCGGAAAAAAGATGGCACCTGGCGCTTTTGCGTAGATTATAGGGGCCTTAATTCTGTTACCATTAAGGACATCCTTTACCCAAAACAGATGACACCTTGGATGGAATTAGAGGTTCCTGTAAATTCAGTACCATGGATCTTTCATCCGGATATTGGCAAGTACAGCTTAATGAGGCAGACAAACCAAAAACAGCCTTCATTACTGGTCGTTCTTTATATCAGTTTACAGTGATGCTTTCAACATTTGATGCAGCTAGTGTTGCAGGGTCTGTCCTGGAAAACATGTCTTGTGTATTTAGACGATATCATCATCTACAGCAAGAATTTTGCAGAGCACATTCAACAATTGAGGGAGGTCTTCCAGCGTTTGAAAGCAGCAAACTTGAAGCTGAAACCAGCTAAATATTCTTTTGCTCAACAGCAAGTGACATTTCTGGGCCATATTGTGTTTTCTGACGGTCTTTAGCCTGATGTTAAAAACATTCAGAAGGTTAAGGAATGGCCTACTCCTGGAAATCCTTCAGAAGTTTGAGCCTTCTTAGGCCTGTGTTCATATTACAGACGTTTCATTCGCTGCTTTGTTCAAATGTCACAGCCGCTGCATGCTCTAACTCAGAAAGCGAAGTTGTTTGTTTGGACTGAGTTAGAACAGGAAGCTTTCAATTCTTTGCAACATGCACTTACCAATGCTCCAATTCTTTTCTACCCAGACTTTTCAAAGGAGTTTTTGCTCTTCACAGACGCTTCCAACACAGCTATCGGAAGTGTTCTGTCCCAGATGAATGTTGACGACAAGTGTCATCGCTTATGGCAGTCACATCCTGACACCTACTGAGAAACGATGGTCAACAAATGACAGGGAGTTGTGGGCTATTGTTTGGTCCATTCGTCACTTCCGTCAGTATCTCATGGGTCATTCTTTTTTAATCATTACTGACCACTGGATTTAGGCATTTCTGGAAAGAGTTCGCAAGGCTTACCTTTGTAGATTCTGTCCTTTGTCGAAGAGTCAGACCTCCACCAGGTGAACAGATTCTGCAGGTTGTAGTTCCACCTGTACTGCAACGTAACGTGTTTGAGACTATGCATGGCATTCACTCTCTGGACATTTCAGTGCACAAAAGACATTGCAACATGCTCTAGTGAGATGCTACTGGCCCCACATGTCTAGGGACATTATACAATGATGTGCCCAATGTCAAACTTGTGAATCAAGGAGACTACAAACACCTCATCAGCAGGCCCCAATGCAAAACATAGTCACAAGCATGCCTTTTGAAAAAGTTGCTGCTGATCTAACGGAGTTGCCCATTACACAGAAAGGGAATCGGTATGTTCTTGTAGTAATGGATTACTTCACCAAATACCTCAGTCTCTATGCAGTTACTGATCAACGTGCAAGTGCTTGTTTGAAGACTATATGAGCCAACATGATGTGCCCCAGAGTTTGCACACTTACCTAGGCCGACAGTTTGATTCTGATTTGATGAAAGAACTGTGTTCCCTGCTTGGGATTCATAAAACACGGACATCCCCATATCATGCCATGTCAGACAGTATGGTAGAACGTGCCAATAGGTCCATAAAAGATCAGCTTGCAAAATATCTGTATACCAAAGATGGGGAATGGGATGACCACTTAAAACACGTTGAATTTGCCTACAATACTAGTGTTCATCCCTCAACCAAACATACACCTTTCTTCTTAGCACATGGCAGAGAAGCTCGCCTACCTGCTGATTTTCTTCTTGGTGTACCTCCAGCAACTTCCTGGGCTACACCCAGAACCCCAACTGAATATGCACATTCTATGCTGGGACGACTCGATCTGCTTTTACCACCGTTGCAGATAACATCCAGACAGCTGGAGCACAGCAAAAGCATTACTACGACCGTCATGTCCGACATGTGTTGATCTTCCAGCTATGTCAAGACACAAACTCTCTCCAAAATGGACTGGTCCATACAAAGTCTTGAGCAGGTTGGTCTCACCGACCGGTGACATTGGAGTGACGTATAAAGTGAAAGATCTGCTTGATTCTAGGTCAAAGCCTAAAAGGATTAACTAGCCTGGATGCCAGCCGAACTTAGCCCCACCCACATCATTTTTAGGTCGGGAAGTTCAGTCTGGACTTGATCCGTTGTGGAGCTATTATGCCCGAACAAAAGCTGTTCGGACCAATCAAATTGTCAGGGTGGGCTTTATACAATGATGGACAGATGATCAACAGTGTTTTTGTATTTTGTTAAAGATTCATGTTCACATTCTGAACTGTTTTTATCGCATTTTTCCTGTACCCCCAA
The DNA here is from genome assembly GCF_964197995.2 of Scardinius erythrophthalmus. NCBI lineage: Eukaryota > Metazoa > Chordata > Actinopteri > Cypriniformes > Leuciscidae > Scardinius > Scardinius erythrophthalmus. The sequence continues at coordinate 23,803,079 of NC_138225.1, read as the reverse complement.
AGTGTTTTGTTTTGAATTGCAAATATAAGGAAAGCATATTTTGTTACAGATGTATTGTTTCTGTTTTGTATATCAGGAAACGAGGACGTTTCTTTTCATAAGGGGGAAGTAGTGTAAGAGTTAAAAGTGTTGCACATTATATTACAATATTTCAGTGTTAATTCAGCAGTATATATTGTGTTAAAGTGGATGTTGTTGTGAGGACTTTTATTATGACGGTGGTACAGAGAGGAGAGCGGAAGAGAAAGAGTTAATAAAGAGAGAAAAGAGGCTAAAGAATAACTTGTCTGTGTCCGATGGTTTTATTGCTGTATTCCTAAAGTTATCTTTGGATTAAAGCCCCGAGAACACCCACAAACAAGTATTACAATAGTGCTTGTGGTTCACTTGTGTTTTGTCAGTTGTTGTTTGCTATGCTCTGGTTCTATAGTTTCTCTTTTGTATTATTAAACCCTAACTTAAATCCTCTTCTCTGCCTGTTTTCTTTGCCTGCATGAATGCCCAACTACCTCCATTTTACAAGTTGTCGGTATGACATTTTTTCATATGCTGCAACTTACCCCAATTCTGTAACCCATTTTTTGAAAGATGGCGAACCTGGTGACCACCAGCCTCTCATAATAATTTGTCGTCCAATCATAATACTTATTTGAATCCATACATTCATCTCTGCATCAGATCTTATAAAAGATGGGGCAAGCACATTAAAACCTGATCAGAATGGAAAGCAACATTCTGATATCATTTGAATAAAATTATGAACCTTAGACCAAAATTCCTGTATTTTAGAGCAGAACCAACAGACTAAATAGACTAAATTCGACAGAGTCCTTCAGACCGAGACTAAATAGCCTGCTTGTGGTCCAATAAAAGCAATTCAATATTTTAAATTGGATAATCTGATACAATCTTCATCACTAATTGAAAGATTCAAATCCTTGCTCCAGACTTTTTTAAGAGCAGAATGGAAACTTTAACCCACTTTATTCATTACCAATATGTAAAATACTGACGCCTCATGCCCTTTACCAAACAAACTGTTAGTTAAATATTTCATCCCTAATATAATATATAATGGGGTCATAAATGTGTATGGTATAGTAGGAAAACCTCTTATAATGACAATTGGGCTAATGGAAGTTTCAGGGGAAAGAAAACCTGGCCTTTCTGTAATGATTCATGTCTGTGTTCCTCTTGTCCCGTGTTTAGCAGTTCCCCGTTATGTTGATTAGTCTCCCCAGGTGTTTCTGATTAACCACGCCCCCTTGTTATCTTGTTTAGCTTGTCTTTCTGTGTATTTAAGCCCTGTGTTTAGTTCAGTCTTGGTCAGTTCTTGTGGATTGTTGCACCATGGTGGTCGTTCCGTTCCGTTCCGTTCCGTTCCCTTAGTCCTGAGTTTATATACTTGAAGTTTTGAGTTTATTTAATAAAAGTCTACTACATTTGGATCCTGCTTCCTCCTCTGCTTCAACCAAAACATAACAGAAGAACTGACCAAATAATGGATCCAGCAGTACGCCTCATTCGACTCCGCCAAGGTAACCGACCACTTGAGGACCACACCCGAGATTTCTTAGACCTTTCACACCTCATCGACTTTCCAGAATTGATTTTTTTTTTTTTATTGTTATGGGCTCAATAAATATTACCAGTCAAAACTGGTTTGTGATGGTCCTCGAAGCTTGCTTGCAGGATTTATTAACTTTGCCCTTGGAGTGGTTCATCAGTTACTGTGGGCTTTACAAATGAGGAGCCACGCAAGCTCACATTATTACCTAAAACTGAGCCAATTCACATCATGCCCACTTTAATATTGGCAACTCCAGTACTCACACCGCTCGCCAGTGCATTCACGCCAGAGCCTCTTCACATCAGTCCTGCCGAGCCAGAGCCTCTTCACATCAGTCCTGCCGAGCCAGAGCCTCTTCACATCAGTCCTGCCGAGCCAGAGCCTGTTCACGTCACGTCTGCCGAGCCAGAGCCTGTTCACGTCACGTCTGCCGATCCAGAGCCTGTTCACGTCACTTCTGCCAATCCAGAGCCTGTTCACGTCACTTCTGCTGATCCAGAGCCTGTTCACGTCACTTCTGCCGATCCAGAGACTGTTCACGTCACGCCTGCTGAGCCAGTGTCTCGGGACAAGATGGCCTCCGCCGAGCCAGTGTCTCCGGACAAGATGGCTTCCGCCAAGCCGGTGTCTGTTCCTGTCCCTGAGCCGGTGTCTGTTCCTGTCCTTGAGCCGGTGTCTGTTCCTGTGCCATGGTCGCCTGCAGGGCCGTCTCCTCCCCCCTGACCGCCTGCAGGGTCGTCTCCTCCCCCCTGGCCGCCTGCAGGGTCGTCTCCTCCCCCCTATAAATGTTCATACGTTCAACGTTATATGTAATGATTCATGTCTGTGTTCCTCTGTCTTGTCCTGTGTTTAGCAGTTCCCTCTTATGTTGATTAGTCTCCCCAGGTGTTTCTGATTAACCACGCCCCTTGTTATCTTGTTTAGCTTGTCTGTCTGTGTATTTAAGCCCTGTTTAGTTCAGTATTGGTCAGTTCTTGTAGATTGTTGCACCATGGTGGTTGTTCTGTTCTGTTCCTGAGTCTTAGTCCTGAGTTTATATACGTGAAGTTTTGAGTTTATTTAATAAGTCTACTGCACTTGGATCCTGCTTCCTCCTCTGCTTCAACCAAAACGTAACACTTTCGCAACAGGCAAAACTTACGCTGGCCCCTTGTTTTACCTCAGGACAATCATTGCGTTATTTATCTGCTCACAGTGTGTTTGCTTGCATTTGTGTTTATCTTTCCTCAGACTTCTGTAATCCTTGTTTTAGCTCTGTGTCTTCCTCTTCAGGAGCTGTCAGAATTCATTTTCCTCACTTCTTTCCATACATTTCTCTCACTCTCACTTTCTCTCGCTCTTTCTCGCTCCCTGAGGCAAGGTGCCTTGGGCAATTGTGCATTTATTCATCAGTTTGCTCCTTTGTGCCCTTTGTATGTATTTCTCTGCCGCACACACAAACATGCACACACTGGTGTTCTGCTGTCAGAAGTGGAGATTAGTCAGTCAATCAGAGAGAGCCCGTTCTCTGTGATAAGACAGTCTGAAGGAGCTGTTCTTCACACACTGGTCCACATGTCTCTCCTGCCAGTCTTTAACCCCTTCTCAGGTGGATATTTGCATCTCTTCTGCTTTTTTACAGTAATGCATTCCCACTCTGAACCTTCTTCTCACACACTGAATAATGCTCATGTTTACTGTCTGCTTTTCAGACTGTTTCTCTTTCTATGTTCTTATCTTTTTGAAATTTGAACATTTGTATGGTCAAAGTGTTTGGTGTGCAAAGAGCAACTGCACATTAAAGGGTTAGTTCACCCAAAAATGAAAATTCTGTCAGTAATTACTCACCCTCATGTTGTTCCAACCCCGTAAGACTTTCGTTCATCTTCGGAACACAAATGAATATATTTTTGATGAAATCTGAGTGCTGGATCACTCCTCCTGCAGGCTTATGGACACTATAACTTGCTGGCCCAGAAAATGTATTAAAGACATTGTTAATATAGTCCAAGTGACTCCAGTGGCTCAATCTTAAGTTTATAAAGCGACGAGAATACTTTTTGTGCGCAAAAACAAACAAAAATAACGACTTTATTCCACTTTTGATTTCCTTCTCTCTGGACCTCGAGTCTTTTTAAGTAGTGTTTAAGCGCAGCGCATCTGTGTTTCACGTCACCACGTAGGCTCACTATTGGCCGACTCTGGTCATGTGTAATACGTGGTGACGTGAAACACAGACGCGCTACGCTGTTACACTACGTAAAAAAAAGTAGTGTAAAAGTAGTGTTCCAACCCCTTACGGGGTTGGAACAACATGAGGGTGAGTAATTACTGACAGAATTTTCATTTTTGGGTGAACTAACCCTTTAAGTTAAAAATAACTTACCAAAAATAACATAAATAGCTGCAACTTATCAATCAGAATGAAGATTTTAAAAAAAAGTCAAATTAATTGACAAAAGCACATAACAAAAATACTACAATTACACGGTAACACTACAAGGTCTCATTTGTTAACATTATTAATGTATTAACTAACAGAAAATAACATTGAGCAATACATTTGTTACATTATTTATTAATCTTTGTTAATGTTAGTTAATAAAATACAGTCGTTCATTGTTTGTTCATGTTACTTCACAGTGCATTAACTGTTAACAAAAAAATAACATTATCTAAGATTAATAAATGCTGTAGAAGTATTGTTCATTCTAGTTCATGATAACTATATTAGTTAACTAATGTTAACTAATGAAACATTATTGTAAAGTGTTACCACTCAAACTAAATTAAAATAAAAAGTGAAATTATAAAAAAATATATATAATTCCAAATAATAATAATAAATAATATAATAGTATACTGTATCAAGGGAAAGTTGGATGCTCATTAGAATCTTATATGGTTGCATGAGCTAGAATTAGTCTTGGGCATAAACAATAACAAAAGCACATTTACATTTCCAGAGTAAATTCCTACATTTCTCAAAAAAGTCATGAGACTGAATAAAACATCTTGCTCACAAATAACTTGGATGGAAAAATAGTTAGTGATGTTGCTGCCCTTTTAGAACTTTCTCCTTTTTGTGCTCAAAACATCACTAAATCATCTACCAAACACATATGAATCAGTTTCAGTCTGAATTACAAAATATACTTAAAGCAAAACCGTCTTCCAATATGCAGCCTAACCTTTATGCAAATAACCCAGGCCTCAATTCAATCACTGTTATCAAACATGCTCAATTGACAGAGGGGTTTTAAAAGCCATAATGTGATTTATGGGGTGTGTGCTGCGATTAGACGACTTGTGCAGGAAGCATGCAATTTTTGTCAATAAGGAATGAAAAAGCGAAGCTGTCACTGTCATCAGCTCTCCCTAAGCACTGACCACTGTTTCACATCACTCATGTGGAGTTATGGTTTTTGTGTAGTAATGAGATTTCCGGCTAATTCCCCCCTGAGGAGCGTTAATTGTAGAATAATAAGTGGACCGTCAGTACCAGGCCCATGGGGTTGTGTGGTGTTTGTTAGGCCACAATATGCTTCTGTTGTTTTTCTACCCTATATCTGTGTGGGTTTTTTATCATCTAGACATGTTAGACTCTGAATATTGTGATTGTCTGGGTAAAGTAGATTGTGTTGGTGTATAGAAGTATGGACTCTCTGCCTTTAGCTCACTCCTCTCGGGATGTAGCCATATTGATTAAGTGCATTCATGTCTGACATTCCTTTGCACTGGCAACGTCTGCACACTCAATGAGGGAGACCAAGCAGGAAGATTACAGCCTGAGGGCAGCAAAGACTCATCTCTCCCCCACACTTTTATTCCCTTCACACACTCACAAAAACTCCAGTACGGGTTCGAGAGGTTGTGTGCCATGTGGCCTATATTACCTCTGACTGAGAATCACGACTATATAGTTGGCGCTCAGGCTCTCTGCATCCTAAATGAGATGCAATTCAGCACTGCTGTTAACCACACACCTTTGCAAACATATTTTCCATATAAACATACATGGATACTTGATGTGTTCAAACATTTATCAAACGATTGTACATAGGCTACCACTGAAAATAGAATTTCCAGATTTCAATATATATATATATATATATATATATATATATATATATTTTTTTTATTGTTTTTTTTTTATTATATAATATTAATATTATATATTAATAATGTGTTAAAATTAACCCTTTGATGCACAACATTTAGACCCGACTGAGTTTTCATTTTCTATATCTTTGCAAGAAATTAATTTCATCATTCAGTATTCCAGGTATTCCTCAATTAACTTGTTTTAAAAATCATTAAAAATCCTAATTGAAATTTTTCATTTCTTACTTTTTGAATAAAAATCGTTTTTATACCCTTCTAATGCGCAACATGGGTCTAAAAAGACACGTATTCATTTCCTATGTTATTTCAGTAATGGCTGAGTGTTTCTTTGCTGAATCTTTATGTATTTTATCATTTGTTATTCCAGGTATTCATTAAATATTTTGTTTTTGATTTCCACAAATCATTATGTTAATGTTTCCTTTCTTACTTTATAAAAAAAACACAGTTTTTTTTATTTCTACATCAATTTTACATACATGGGTCAAAAATTACCCATATAGAAACCTTTGATATTGGCACATTTTTACAAGTAGGAACATTTACTGCAGAATACTATTCACCTGCCACACATTTCACAACTTAACACAGCTGCTTTTGTATATTTGATGCAAGTCTGTAACTGTCATCCAATTACACATATTGTCAAGACACCCTCAACAGGTAAATTATTTATTTCTTAATATCTTTTTAATCTTTGTAAATCTTTTTAAACGTTCAAGTTGTTAGTGGTTTCCTGCTAGTCATTACCTTTTTTTTAGTTTACATTTAAGTGTGAGCAGCTCTCTTCATTTAAGGACACTTTTCTCTACTCCACTAAGTAGGCTAACAAAGAAATATAATGTATGTCACACAAAAAAACCCCATTAAATTCCCATGACTTTATACCCCTTTTTTCTTTTAACATTGTAAAGGGCTCACATACTGTCCATTTATGCAAATTTTGGCCTTCAAAAGCATAATTTCTTTTTACATACACAAATAGAAGAGACACACTGAAACTGTAAAGAAACTAATATTAATATACAGTGAGGAAAATAAGTATTTGAACACCCTGCTATTTTGCAAGTTCTCCCACTTAGAAATCATGGAGGGGTCTGAAATTGTCATCGTAGGTGCATGTCCACTGTGAGAGACATAATCTAAAAAAAAAAAAATCCAGAAATCACAATGTATGATTTTTTAACTATTTTTGTGTATGATACAGCTGCAAATAAGTATTTGAACACCTGAGAAAATCAATGTTAATATTTGGTACAGTAGCCTTTGTTTGCAATTACAGAGGTCAAACGTTTCCTGTAGTTTTTCACCAGGTTTGCACACACTGCAGGAGGGATTTTGGCCCACTCCTCCACACAGATCTTCTCTAGATCAGTCAGGTTTCTGGGCTGTCGCTGAGAAACACGGAGTTTGAGCTCCCTCCAAAGATTCTCTATTGGGTTTAGGTCTGGAGACTGGCTAGGCCACGCCAGAACCTTGATATGCTTCTTACAGAGCCACTCCTTGGTTATCCTGGCTGTGTGCTTCGGGTCATTGTCATGTTGGAAGACCCAGCCTCGACCCATCTTCAATGCTCTAACTGAGGGAAGGAGGTTGTTCCCTAAAATCTCGCAATACATGGCCCCGGTCATCCTCTCCTTAATACAGTGCAGTCGCCCTGTCCCATGTGCAGAAAAACACCCCCAAAGCATGATGCTACCACCCCCATGCTTCACAGTAGGGATGGTGTTCTTGGGATGGTACTCATCATTCTTCTTCCTCCAAACACGTTTAGTGGAATTATGACCAAAAAGTTCTATTTTGGTCTCATCTGACCACATGACTTTCTCCCATGACTCCTCTGGATCATCCAAATGGTCATTGGCAAACTTAAGACGGGCCTTGACGTGTGCTGGTTTAAGCAGGGGAACCTTCCGTGCCATGCATGATTTCAAACCATGACGTCTTATTACCAACAGTAACCTTGGAAACGGTGGTCCCAGCTCTTTTCAGGTCATTGACCAGCTCCTCCCGTGTAGTTCTGGGCTGATTTCTCACCTTTCTTAGGATCATTGAGACCCCACGAGGTGAGATCTTGCATGGAGCCCCAGTCCGAGGGAGATTGACAGTCATGTTTAGCTTCTTCCATTTTCTAATGATTGCTCCAACAGTGGACCTTTTTTCACCAAGCTGCTTGACAATTTCCCCGTAGCACTTTCCAGCCTTGTGGAGGTGTACAATTTTGTCTCTAGTGTCTTTGGACAGCTCTTTGGTCTTGGCCATGTTAGTAGTTGGATTCTTACTGATTGTATGGGGTGGACAGGTGTCTTTATGCAGCTAAACAATTAAGGATAATAAATGGAGTGGAGGTGGACATTTTAAAGGCAGACTAACAGGTCTTTGAGGGTCAGAATTCTAGCTGATAGACAGGTGTTCAAATACTTATTTGCAGCTGTATCATACAAATAAATAGTTAAAAAATCATATATTGTGATTTCTGGATTTTTTTATTTAGATTATGTCTCTCACAGTGGACATGCACCTACGATGACAATTTCAGACCCCTCCATGATTTCCAAGTGGGAGAACTTGCTAAATAGCAGGGTGTTCAAATACTTATTTTCCTCACTGTATATCTTAGCTGTCTGAGCGAAACCTATGTAAGCACTAAGATGGCAATTGGAGATGCCGCTGTACCAGTGTGATTTTATTTTGTTTTTTTTGTATTTTATTTTATTTGATCACATTCACCACAATTCAATACAGTTACACGGTTCAATTTCAGTGTTATCAGTTATCTGTGATATGTGAATGTGAGACAAAGTGGCAAATAAACATTTCAAGTGTTAAATGTGTTGTCTAAATGACAGCTAAAATGATTAATTTGACAAAATGTTGTCTTTATTCTTTTGTTTTAACATGCTTGATAAGTAAATTTGATATAGTAACACAAAACCTAGAAAATTATCATTTTTGGAAATTGAAAACAAGACATTTTTAATATTTATAAATCATGGAATTTATAGATCATGGAATATTAAATGCTTGAATAAATTGATCTCAAAAGATAAAAAAAAAAAAAAAAAGTCCAGCCATGCATGAAATAGCATAGGAAATGAATACGGGTGTTTTTAGACCCATGTTGTGCATTAGAAGGGGTTTCCATAGCTTGCGCATCAAAGGGTTAATACATTTATCCAGCAAGGATGCATTAAATTAAATTGATCAAAAATTACATATTAAAAGAGAAACCAGTTATTTTAAGTTGTAATAATATTTCACAATATTCCTGTTTTTGCTGTTTTTGATCAAATGGGTGTAGTATATATGCAAAAGGCTCAAGGTGCATTAGAATGGCATGATATACTGTAAAGCTTTAATGCTTAATAACACCCATGGACAGATTAAGAACTCTTGGCCATGAAACCATTCAATGAGGTCCAACGTGTGCGCCTATGGGTGTTTTACGATTATTACGTTTATAGAGCTGTCAAGAATCACCTACATAAATATATATCATTCACCTTCAGGATTCATACAGAGAGAACAACATGTCCTGTTGACAGGGAAAGTAAATGAGCTACTCTCTAACTGCCCATTTTTCAAACGACTAAAGAGTAAATCATTTCTTAATTACCGGCTCATTCCACCTCGACAACTGACCCTGAATGCGGCTCGATATAGCTCCCGTTAAGAGATGTAGAAGGTAACGAGAACATTTCTCACTATTTCACTGAACCTGACAATGATGGGTCAGTAACTCACTCTGAAGTCCCTCAAGGCAAGTCTGTTCACTCTGTGGCCATTTTTGTGATGCCCCCCGGGCTGCTATTTCTAGTCAGGCAAGTGCAGCTCCTACCTAGTTGAATGTTAGATAGACCGTAATCTCTGTGTCTGTCGAAATTATGTTTCAATAATATTTCCAATCGGAAATAAAATCACTGTGCTTCTTAAACTTAAATCACTTTGAAACTTTTTTCAGCCAGCTACAGCACGTTCTACTGGCTCTTTTACCTGTAAGGTGGGATTGCAGCTGCCAAATTGAACGTTATATTTTCATCCATTCATATAGTTTTACATTTGTACTGTGTCTGTTATACTGTTTCTGCTTCCTTTTGTTGTTTCTTCTTGCATTGGAAGTGTCACTGTCAATAGTAGCATACTTCGCGTTAACAATGGTCTTCTTTGGTCTTTCTTGACAAAGTAAAGATGATTATCTAAAACATGTTTGTGTTTTCTGTCAGTCTTGCTTTAAATATAACTTAAAAGCAAGTGAAATCTACCAGTACAGGACAAGACTACAGTATACAGTAGTTGAAAACAAGTCTTAACTGGTTAAAGGTTCACCCAACAATTAAAATTATGCCATTAGGCCTAATTACTCACCCTCATGTCGTTCCAAACCCGTAAGACTTTCGTTCATCTTCGGAACACAAATAAAGATATTTTTTATGAAATCTGAGAACTTTCTGTCCCCCCATTGACACCCTACGCAACTACCACTTTGGCGTTCAAAAAGTTCATGAGGAGATTGTAAAACTAATCAATAGTTACAATCCCTTTATGAAAGTTTTGAAGCATCAAAGTGGTAGCTGCTGAGCTGTCATTGGAGGGACAGAAAGCTATCAGATAAAGATTAAAAATATTTTTTTGTGTGTTCCGAAGATGAATGAAAGTCTTACGGGTTTGTAACGACACGAGGGTGAGTAAATGATGACAGAATTAACATTTGTGGGTGAACTATCCCTTTATGAAAAGTTTGAAGGATGGGCTTGCACAACACCAGAATTTGGTTGAACTTGAACAACTTAAAGGGATAATCCATCCAAAAAAAAAAATTCTGTCATAATTTACTCACCTTCATGTCGCTTCACAACTGTATGCATTTTTTTCTTCTTCATCTGCAGAACACAAAAGAATAGTATGAAAAATGTTGGCAATCAAAGAGTTTTGTGTGAAGTCAGTGGGGACTGAAACTGTTTGTTTACCAAACTTCTTTTTTTCTGTAGTAGAAAGTCATACAGGTTTGTAATGACACGTTTGTGAGTAAATGATGACATAACTTTAATTTTTGGATGGGCTGTCCCTTTAAGGTCTGTGTCACTTCAAATCGCTGTCAGTGTGAACAGCCCTTATTGGCACAGTTTCTCTGATACTCATTATCTTCCCCTTCCACACATAATTTTTATTAACGACTACTTATTAGATGCGCAAATCAAAACATCAGGATGATGTTGCACTCTGCAGTGGTTCAGGTCACGTCTGATCGACATTCAGTTGTAGCTTTTCTCCTATAGCCTTGCTGAAAACTCTGCAGCTCTTTCCATTAGCCTCTGATTCAAACGTCTATTTCTTCCCAGCCACCCTCTGAGACACATCATCCTCTATGAGGCTGTGCATCAAGCTCACATTTGTGTGGAGACTGTTTATAACTTGCTTTTTCCACACTTTTGAAAGTACTGTTCATGGACATTAAATACCTAATCTTATTAAACATACATAATCATTTTACTCATCTCAATTTTGTGGAGGGTTCATGTTTCAGTCTTAGAAGAAATGATTCAATATATATGCCTAATGAACCTGTTTTTCTAAAAGTGTAGGCAGTCATGCCTCTGAGATTCTTTAAAGCCATTTTACTGTATATCTGAGTCAATATGCATGTTTCAGTGACTGCAATGGACAAGTAATGGGATTATTTTGTGAAGTGGCTACTAGGAGTATGTATAATGCTAAGATTTTAGCCAGAATTGGTTATATGTTATTATATTCAAGTAATTCTGCATGCTCAGCACTGGAAATGGAACGTGAAAAGAATCATGAAGGGAGAATAAAGTGAGATACACTCAGATAAATGAATATAGAGAGATAAAATGAAGCAAAGATGAAGCAACATCATGTGAAAAAACAAAACAAAAAACCTGTCAGTTAGACAGACTTATTTGTTCATGTTATTACTAAACCGTATGACTTTCTTTCTTCTGTGAAACAAAATAATATTTTGAGAAATATTTTGTCCATGCAGTTGAAGTGAATGGGTTCTGTCTGTTTCAGATTGATTTTAGTAGTGTCCAAGTGAACAGAGCTGGTCATCTTTTTAATTCAAATATTTCCCTTGCCAATTTTTTCTCTCTATTTTGGTGATAAAAGTATCAACCTCAGGGATGTAGTTTTCTTTTGATGTTGACCTGACTCAAAGAGACTCTTTAAAGTGTCTTTAACCTCCTTCACTGTGGAGTCTGATTCGGATAGTTCAGCTAAAAATAAAAATTCTGTCATCATTTACTCATCACAAAGTTGTACCAAACCTTTATGACTTTTCTGTGGAAAAGTCTCTGGAATTTTGTGAAATATGTTTTAAGGGATGCCTCAGTCTTTTTTTTTTGGGGGGGGGGGGGGGGGGCTCTATACAATGGAAGTCAATGCTCACCAAAGTCAATGCTCACCAAAACTGTTTGCATTCTTCAAAATATCTTCTATGGCAGCTGAAATCCCACGTTACAGATAAAAGAGCGAGTCACCTGTTTGTTTAATGCAGAACATGCTTTAGCTGCCTGAAATTTTTGTTTTTTGTTTTTTGTTTTTGTGATTTCACAGATGAAGCACAGTGTATGATAATGTCTAATTTTATTTGATTTAGAATATATTATATATTTTAAAGAATGTTGGTAATCAAGAAAACCGTCACCAAAATAGGTGGAAACATTACAACAGAAAATATTGAATTGAATGATGGGCAACAAACACAACATTCTATATTTAACTTGGACCTGAGAAGCTTATTATTATTAAAGGGGGGGTGAAATGCTATTTCATGCATGCTGAGTTTTTTACACTGTTAAAGAGTTGGATTCCCATGCTAAACATGGACAAAGTTTCAAAAATTAAGTTGTACGTTTGAAGGAGTATTTTTGTTCCAAAAATACTTCTTCCGGTTTGTCACAAGTTTCGGAAAGTTTTTTTCGAGTATGGGCATGTGTGACGTCAGATGTGGCGGAATTTCCTTATATGGGTCCTAAGGGCACTTCTCACGGAAGAGCGCGCGCGCACACGTAGACCAGAGCAGAGACATTCACTGACCAGAGCGAGAGAGCGAAATGTCACCAAAGTGTGTTTTTGGTTGCCAGGGCAAGACAACCCTGCACAGATTACCAAAAAAAAAAAAACAGCATTAAGGGACCGGTGGATGGAGTTTATTTTTACAGAGCATCAACGGAGTTGTGCAAGTGTTTTTGTTTGTTCCCTGCATTTCGAAGATGCTTGTTTTATAAACAAAGCCCAGATCGACGGATTTGCAGATCGTCTAATGCTTAAGGATCGAGCAGTCACAATGATAAAGGTTCGCGGTCGTTCGTTGGAACCGGGCGGTGAGTAAAACTGCTTCAAATGTCTGTGTATTGTTACACAGACATTTGCTCGGCGGGTAAGCACAGCTTTAGCTTCGCCCACACGGCCCGCCTCCAGCCGCTCGTTTTTTTCCGGAAATACTCGATACAGCCTATCTTTCTTTTAGAAATATAATAAAACTAAAGACTTTTTGGAGATATGAAGGATGCAATACTACTCTATAGGTACTCAAGATTAACAGGAGATTGAGTTAAAATGAGCATTTCACCCCCCCTTTAAAGGAATACTCCACCGTCTTTTCATATTAAACTATGTTATTCCCTTAACTAAGACGAGTTGATACATACCTCTCTCGTCTCAGTGCGTGCACTCAATCGCTCTGGCGCGTGGCGAAAATTTGTTCACTCAGTTCATTCAATACGGGCCAAGCAGAGAAGCTACCAAACACCTCCACATTTTCCCTATTTAAACTAGTGTTGCACGATGTATCGATACTTCAAAAGTATCGCGATACTCGGAAATTAAAAACGTCACGATACCTGAATTTATCAGTATCGATACTTAAAAAAAAAAGCCTCCCTATGGACGTCTGTGTTTTTTTCCTGACGCACGCAGCAAAGAACCTGCTGCTGTCAGTCTCATGTGACAAAACACTACAGAGATGGCTGCATGTGCGAGCATAATCGTTTATATACTGTCTATGAGCACAAGTGGTCCACGACTCGTAGAAAAAGATGACGCGAGGAGGAGTGACATATGGAAGTAAGTTGCCTACCTTGCTCTGTTGCACGGTGCACCGATACTTCAAAAGAAAACCGGAAATGAAATACGTCACGATTCCTTAATTTATTAGTAGGCTATCGCTTCTAAGAATGACCGCGTTCCAGATTTGTAAAGGCCTGACACACACTGGCTGCGTGTCGTGTCCGTTTTTATTTCGGCTCCCATGATGTTAACTGCCTGCGTGACACACGCGTCTGGGTGCAGCTCGAGACGCGCGGAAAACGCGTGCATTCTAGAAATCTATTTTTCACGCGACACGCACACGTGTTGGAAGCGTTTCCAGGCAAAATAGAATAGGAAAAGATGTTTCTATGTCATTTTGACACGAATACATATTAATCAATGACATTTTGATGTTTGAAAGATTTGACAAATACAATATAAAATGTAATTTAAAACATATGATCGATTTTCAAATATTGCACCTCTCAATACTGAACGAATTATTCTGTAGCCTATTTTGCAGTCAACACTGCCGACGTTGTCTTTGCTGCTATATATATTTATGTTTAACATGAAGTATAGGCCTTCCACAACTCTCTCCCCACGTCAAATATATCACCAATAAGGCTTATCATACCAATATTAAACATTGTTTAATATAATCGCTGTTCATATTTTTATTCAAAGTTCAGAATCAAGATAAAGCTCTTCTGTTTCTTATGATAAATGAGATAATGCTGCTAAATGTATATATTTTTTTACCTTGAATGTCATTGCTCTAATTTATTTTTTATATTTTGATATTTCATATTTTGTTCAAATGTTTAATATATCTGCTGTTCATATGTTCATTAATTAGTGTGTTATATGATTAAATGTTGTCCCGGTTTTAAAATAAAGCACAGCAATGATATTTGAGAGTGTTTCTCCCTTTTCAGGAAAAGTATCGAAAAAGTATCGAAATCGCAATACTTGACTTGGTATCGGTATCGAAACAATAATTTTGGTATCGTGACAACACTAATTTAAACACAGTTACTCGCGTAGTGTAACTCGACCTAGGACGGTGACACAAAACAAAACGTTGCGCTTTTCTAAGCGTGTAAAATGGATAACTATATTGTATGGCGGAATACCATAGCAAGTGCTTGTAAGCGTGATATCTTCACTCGTGAAAAATCCTCTCACCGGCCCCCGCTCCCTCTGGTGAAGATATTACTCCGCCAAGACGAAGTGCTTACAAGCACTTGCTATGGTATTCCGCCATACAATATAGTTATCCATTTTACACGCTTAGAAAAGCGCAACGTTTTGTTTTGTGTCACCGTCCTAGGTCGAGTTACACTACGCGAGTAACTGTGTTTAAATAGGGAAAACGTGGAGGTGTTTAGTAGCTTCTCAGCTTGGCCCGTATTTAATGAACTGAGAGAACAAAGTTTCGCCGAGCGCCAGAGCGATTGAGTGCACGCACTGAGACGAGAGAGGTATGTATCAACTCGTCTTAGTTAAGGGAATAACATAGTTTAATATGAAAAGACGGTGGAGTATTCCTTTAAGGTATTCTATAGTCAATGTGTGAGGCACATAATATTTTTTTTGGAAGTATAAAAAAATATTAAATTAGGCCATAACAATTATATTAATAATAAATAATACAATATTAAAAAAAAAACACTATTTTACTAAATTATATACAGTGTACATCTACACCTTTGTACTAGATCATACTAACTAAAAAAAATTAGAACCCAGAATTGCAGCTTTTCACATGTTACTGTCTCCATAGGATAAATCACTTATATTGTCATATTCTTCTTTGAAAATTAGTTTTTCTTAATGAATAAATGTAAAGGTGAAAAGATCAAGTTTCCCTCAAAAAAGCCAGGTCCTCTGCGCCCTCTAGAGGACACGCTTAAAGCTCGTCTTTAACATCAATAAACTGAGTGAGGGCACAGAATACCAGGTACACACACACACGCACGCACACACACACGCACGCACGCACACACACACACACACACACACACACACACTAATAATGACAATAATCATCTTCCTTTAATTAGTCTGATATTAATGGCCTCCTTGTATAATTAGCTGAAGAAACCAGGGAGTCAGCTGTAAACAATGAAGATAAACATGAATGGAGCGATCAAGATAAATCAGCAGGTGACAGGAAAAGCTAAACCACAGTGCCTCAAAGCTGTAATCTAGTTCAAACCTCTATGGGGTTCATTATATTAACATGTGATACGGACTTTAGTGACAGAGTTTAGCGGGTGGAGAGAAGACTATGATAGATTAGCTCCAATTAAACCGTTCAATAGTCTGCACTGCTCAAGCTTTATCATGGTCACAATTATGGCGGAAGTGAACTCTGTTCCATTATGTGAAGTGTCAGGCTTATTAACAAGTAGCTATGGTTGGCTAGTTTTGACACAGTAAAACAAGGGAGTCCAATCTTGCTCCTGGAGTTTAGCTTCAACCTGCTTTAACACACCAGTATGGAAGCCCATTTCTGCCACATAAGAAAAAAATATATATTAAATAAAAAAATGGAAATTATAACATAGGCTACTTAAGTCATAATTATGACTTTAAAAGTCAAAATTATGACTTCCAAATTTTGACATACCAAGTGAAAGTTATGACATACTATGTTGAAATTATGAGATTAAAAAGACAACATTATGAATTTAAAAGTCAAAATTATGACTTTAAAAGTTGAAATTATGACATAACTAAGTTCTGAGCAAACACACTCTTGAAAGTATTCATCTATAGTCATGACTTGTTCTTGCTTAAAATCCTTTCTCAGACCAATTCCATACTGTTCCGCCAAGTCAGCAAGTCATAATTTCGACTGTCATAATTTAGATTTTTAAATTCATAATTTTGACTTTTAAATTCATAATTTTGTTTCCTTATGTGGCAGAAACAGGCTTTCATATGCCTGCTTGGAAGGTTACAGGTCTTCATTTTTTTTGTTAGTATACCTGCAAAATTAGAATAGTTAGGGTGCTGTTGGTGGGCTTACTTTGCGTATACCAACCAATAAAATGAAAAATATAAATGAGAGGCATAATGTTTTGAGATAAGTAAACCAAGCAAACCAAGCATGTTAAACGTCAGTAGTGTTGTATCAAAAATTCCAA
The DNA here is from genome assembly GCF_964197995.2 of Scardinius erythrophthalmus. Lineage (NCBI taxonomy): Eukaryota > Metazoa > Chordata > Actinopteri > Cypriniformes > Leuciscidae > Scardinius > Scardinius erythrophthalmus. The sequence goes on along the minus strand of NC_138225.1, from coordinate 23,786,198 downwards.
AGCCCATCAATAGTGGGTATGTTTTTTTGAGTTTTCCAATGAGCCCGTGTTGCAAGTGCAACCACCAGAAAACTCAATGCAAGTCATTCACATCCTTTAAAAGTTAAAGTTGTGAAACATAAAGGCATATCTTAAACACTGATACAAGTACAGTTCAAACATGCACAACTTTCAACAAGTTACCCTCTTACTTTCTTTGGGACCATCATTTAACCTCAAATATTGACGTAGGGCTATGAGTTTAAAATGTGCATTTCAAGAAGAGCAGCAAGTCACTGAAGCAGTAGATCAGAAAGCCAGTGCGTGTCTCGGTTATTATGAGGAGTCAAATTAAGAATATTGCTTTTGATCAAGCAATGACGTGCGTGCAAGCATGCACACAAACGCGCCGCTGCAAGAGCACTTTAAACGCTTTGACCCATTAATTGTGTTGCTTTCATCTGGGGGGCCGTCCAGCACTGAAGCCTCTCTGACCTGTATACAATTCAGACTGACATATCTTTCATGTGGGGCGATATCGAAACCTATTTTTCTTCTGAGAATTCAAAGAGAAGCCGCTCGGCTTTTATCTGAGACTGAGTTCAGTATTTAAAACCCTCTCACCTTCAGACCTGCTCTTGCATGTTACTTTGATCTTTAACGAAGTTCCTCATACATCTAGTACATCCCGAGGCCATTTGGAGAAGTGGACCTTTCATTCGTTTCTGGCTCGGCCAGCACGCTCTGGTTGAATAAGTAGAAGCATATCAATTTGAATTGACGAGCAGCAATTCAAATTGATCTGCTTTACTTATTCAATCCATCAAGAGCTTCAGCTCTTGACTTTGCTGCATGTTTCTTAGTATTTACATTAGTACTTTTAATGTACTGGAAGAATAAAGGGGTACCAAAAATATAAAACGGCATTGAGTAAATTTTAGTACCTGACGAGTGATAGAAATGGTGGATAATGGGAAAGATATCACTTGCAGTACTCAAATCACTGAAAATCAGTGCTTAAAGGTGAAATATGCTATTACTTTGTATAGACAAAAAACAATGAAACCACAGCAACAACCTTCCGTCGATACGCAAAGTAACGGTTCTGATTAGACGTGTGGCTTCAGGAGGAAATAATCAAATCTCCTGTGCTCAATACAAGGAGATTGGGAGTTGGTGACATTCAACGAATACACATATCCCTAATCATTTTAGAAGACACCTTAACTCATAACTAGGCTACGTTTAAAAAAATATATAGATTTTACCCTTAATTATTTTTCCTCCCTTAAATAAAATTCCCTCATCCTCAGCGGATTGCAAATGTAGTGCTGTACCAGGTGAGCTACTGTACAGAGCAAGTTTACTATGTCAGAAAAGCTGGTTAAGTGACGCAGACGTAAAACTGTATGTTTAAAATCTTGCTTAAGGTAAAAGTGTTTTGTGATCATAACATAGTATTGTGCAATGAACCCCACTGAAATATGTCTTTATTAATCGATAATCTGCCCCTGTAACCATAATTTGTGTGTAAAGCAATACAAGTTGTTGGTGTTTTATGTCCACTAGTGTTGCTTTCAGCTGGTAAATGCAGTGAAATGCAGTGAGGTAGAGGCATTTTTCCAATGAGCCTAGGTTGTTATTTCAGTAAGTACTATTAATCCAGCAAAAATGCAATACAGTGTTCAAAATCCTTATTGTGTCTCAATACTGACATAAATATCAACCCCGAAACAGATTAAAATGAGGACTGCGGGCTAAATAAAGTGGATACAGACATTAATCTCAGCAACTTCAACAGATGCAGAAAAACACTGACCCAATTTTTACAGCTTTCTCAAGGTTAATGAAAAATGCTTAAATATGTGTTAACATACATATAGATGTTGACAGATTGCCTCTTGCTGAGTCTAATTCCCTATTTCAGCCGCTACATGTGTACACAAATAAAATAAAATCTTTAGCTTCTTGTCTCAAAGGGCCGAGAGACGCTTCACATGTCGCACATAAATCTCAAGCTGGAATGAAGCCCAGAATTTCCACTCCTGGAGAGAGCGAGTTTTAAATGATTTCTTAATGAATTTCTTCACACCCAGAGTTGGTATCAGCACAACAATACAGTGCAAAGCAACACTGCAGCTATCTGAGCCATGCCAGCTTTTGTTTTCATGCTGTACATGGGCACACATGAACACGTACAAAGACAACACACATCCACTTACATTCAGGTATCTCTCTCTCACACACACACACACACACGCACGCACGCACGCACGCACACGCACACATTTAGGAATAACCTTTTAATACTTTCTCGTTGTTTAATTATTATTATAATTTTTTTCGTTCTCCAACAGCAGGGATTCTTCAACTGAGGCAATACCGTGGGGGATACAACTATTGTTTGATCTTAAACAAATTTTTTATGAAAAATTCATAAAATTCAAAATATAACAAGAAATCAAGAAAATATAATGAGCTAAAGTTCCGCCATGTTTTATTGTCCCACATAAAAAAATAAAATAAAATAGGCTACATTAATTAAACAGGATAAAAATGTAAATGTAAAATTGATATTAAAATACTGTACATTATAATGGTCAAAGCCATTTCACTTGGCAGCCATCTTCGAAATGCCTCTCAGGCAGCTATTTCAGTCATGCAAGTACAGCTCCTATCTCTTTGATAATATTGTCGATCTACCTTACTTAAGGTGGACGATGACGCAATTTTGTGAATTGGTGCGTTTCGTCGGGGCGCGCAGAAATATAGAGCTGAGTATCATCAGTATAACAGTGAAAACTAATTCCATGCTTCCTAATGATATCTCCCAAGGGTAGCATGTACAGGATGAACAGCAACGGTCCTAGTACTGAGCCTTGTGGTACTCCATACTGAACTTTTGATCGATATGACATCTCTTCATTTACTGCTACAAACTGATAATGGTCAGATAAGTAGGATTTGAATCATGCGGTATAGGGTCTTACATACATGTTGTTGATTCAGATGATTTAATGAGTTTAGACAATTCTTCCTCTCCTATAGCAATGAATGAAGGAAATTTTTCCTCAGGGAGACTAAAATGCACTGTCTGATGCGATACTATAGTAGACGGTTGCATAGTTATAATTTGATCTCTAATATTATCAATCTTGTAAGTAAAGAAGTCATTACTGATGTGCTGTTTGGAAACGTCCAGTGTTGAAGCTTTATTTTTCGTTAATTTAGCCACTGTTTCGAATAAATACCTAGGATTGTGTTTTTTTTTTCTTCCAAAAGTGTTGAAAAGTAAGCAGATCTAGCAGTTTTTAAGGCCTCTCTGTACACAATTGTGCTCTCTCTCCACGAAATGCGAAAAACTTCTAATTTTGTTTTCTAATTTTTCTGGCTGCTCTCTTTAGGGCCAGAGTGTGCTCGTTGTACCATAGTGTTGGACTATTTCCTTTAATCTTCTTTAAGCGCAATGGAGCAACTGTGTCTACTCTGATAGAAAATCAGCAAATTCTTTGATAAAAAAATTATACAAATTTGATAAAAATTTGTTCATTTGCATTATATTTGTTTTTTATTTGTTGAACATCAATAAAATTTTTACCCTTAAATGGGTTTGGGAGTTTTTTGTATTTTCTAGTTCGCTGAACAGACACAGTCTCTATGCGATGATATCTAGAGTAGGTGAAAGATTCTCTATGTCAGTGTTCTTCAACCCTGCTCCTGAAGGACCCCCAACACTGCCCGTTTTCTTTGTCTCCCTAATCAAACACACCTGATTCAACTCATCAGTTCATTAACCCATGTGATACTGAGCTGATGAATTGAATCAGATGTGTTTGATTAGGGAGACATAGAAAATGTGCAGTGTTGGGGGTCCTTCAGGAGCAGGGTTGAAGAACACTGCTCTATGTGATGGGATTTATCTGACCTCAGTGACGTGAGACAGCTAGCAGATGGTTGGTTTAGCCAGTCTGTCTGCTTCCTGACCTGAGCCCCAGATTGTCATGTTTGAGCTCTAAGACTATGGGCCCTATCTTGCACCCAGCGCAACTGACTTTGTACACCGACGCATGTTTCATTCCTATTTTGCACCCGCGCAAAGCGCGCTTTTCCCTTCACAGAAGCACGTCGCTAAACTAGGGAATGAACTTGCGCTCCCTGGGCGGTTCAGCGCAAAAAAGGAGGCGTGTTCCGGCGCAAACAATCCCTGGTGCTATTTTACTGTTCCATAAAACAATTGCGCCACTGGCCAGAAAAAACCTAGTCTAAAGTCAGTGGCGCGTTGTTCATTATGCTATTTTAAGGGCGCATGCTGTATCATAATGTATAGCGTGCACAACGCGCATACACTTTGATTCTCTAATCTACACAGAAGCAGCAGTTTTCATTTTTGCAAATCATATTATTACAAACGATAGATAGATAGATAGATAGATAGATAGATAGATAGATAGATAGATAGATAGATAGATAGATAGATAGATAGATAGATAGATAGATAGACAATTTATTATAAAAGCATACATCTAGCTTACACATTTACCCACATTATTATATACCTGTTTAACCGAAGCTAATTTGGGTGGGTTTCTCCATCCCCAATGTCACTTATCTCTCTTTTACGGCCGTGACGAGAGCGTTGCTCTCCTCGGCTGTGAACCGCTCCTGGCGCGCGCCTGGCAAATCCTCCGTTATAATAGCAATACGCCAAGGAAAAAGCGCGTCTGCTCTTAAAGGGAATGTGAGATGACGCTCTGATTGGTTTATTTCACGTTACGCCCAAACCACACCTATGAATAATGAAGCTACTTCAGACCAACCCCTTTTAGATATGCGTCGAGACCCGCCCACAAAGTTACTTGCGCTTTGCGCTTTGACACTTGCGTTTCAGATCGTTAAAATAGGGCCCTATGTGCCATATTACTAGAGAAGAGCAGCACCATCCCTGAATGAATACCATCTCTTTTCAACAGGTCAGGTCTGCCCCAAAAACTTGTCCAATTGTCTATGAACCCTGTATTATTTTGCGGACATCACTTAGACAGCCAGCCATGCGGACAGTCTACTAAGTATCTCATCACTCCTTCGAAAAGGAAGGGGGCCAGAGCAAATTACAGTGCCTGACATCGTACTTGCAAGTTCACGCACCTCTTTAATGTTAATTTTAGTGATCTCCAACTGGCGAAGTTGAACACCATTAGTGCCGACGTGAATAATAATCTTAGAGAATTTACGATTAACATTAGCCAGCACTTTTAAATTTGCTTTGATGTCAGGCACTCTGGCTCCCGGCAAACATGTGACTATGGTGGTTGGTGTCTCTATTTTCACGTTCCGTGTAATAGAATTGCCAATAACTAGGGCACTTTCAACAGGATTCACAGTGGGTGTTTTACTGAGTGGGGAGAACCTGTTGTAATCGGAATGGAAGAGCGGTGTTTTGTCCCGCGACTACAGCTTCTCACGGTCACCCAGTTGCCCTACTGCACGGGCTCTACAGCCGGAACTGAACAATGTTCAGAGTTCACTAAGCTAGTCGCATCCAAAGCAGTATCTAAAGCCCTTGCATTCTTACTATCCTCGATTAAAGCTTGGATGCATGTCTCTAGTTCTGAAATCTTCTCTGTCTGAAGGCTATACTATACATGTGACATGAAGTGCAAGTGACAATAATAGGAGAAGACATGATTCACCATGTTTGTTGACTGATCCTACTCACCACAGTTGTTTGATGGACTCAAAAAGGCGCGAGCGCGTGCAAGAACACGGATGGCAGATTAACAGAGTAGCGGAAGGCTAGCGCGTTTTGCAAGCGATAGTGATTTAGATTAAAGCTAGCGAAGTCAGAGCAAAGTTTGGATTGGATAATGGCAGATATCTGGTTGATAAGTACGATATATTTAGCGATATAAACAACAAGGAATGATAGTAAATAGAGATTCAAAACGGAAAGCTATGCGGAGCAGCTTACAGACGCAAACCAGCGTACATAATCCATGTAATTATTTTTTTCCACCTCTTTCAAATATTAGGCATGCAGGAAAAGCTATATTGTTTGACATTCATCAATAAATACACATTTCCCAGATCATTTTAGAATACATTTTACTGCTGTAAATCTATTTTGGCAACTTGAAGATCTCCCTTAACAATTTTTTGAGCCATTTTAAGGTAAAAAAAAAAATGTTTTATACAGTTATTAAAGGGGTCATATAATGGTACATGCACTTTTACAAGTTGATTGCACTGAAATGTCTGTTGGCAGTGCCTGTACACAACCATCCTATCATGATAAAAATCCATCCAGTGGTTTTGTTTTAATCTCCTTATATGTTTGACCCTCTCTGAAATCAAGCCGTTCGATATTGTGACGTCATAATATCCAACGCCCCTCCCACGGTGATGATTGACAGCCGTGTTTCAACACAAGACCCGCCTTGAGCGAGCTGTGACAGCTGTCGTCATAATAGTCCGCCATTGTTGATATGCTGGAGCAAATGGCGTCTAAGCGATTGTGGTGTTCAGTTCTTAGATGTAATAAGGAACACAGCAGTCATTTTACTGTTCCTAAGATGCAGTGGCTGAGTTTTGTTTTTGAAGCGATATGCCCAAAGGATTGACGCGGGGATTCCCTCATGGGGATTCCCCACGATCCTGCTTTCATGTTTGCGCGAATCATTTCACACCAGACAGCTTTACAAACGAGAAAAAACGGATCGGTACCAACGTGTTCCTGCTGAACCTCCAGAAGATGTGAGTGTAATGTTTTATTAACCTTTATATTAGTATTTATATTAATCTTTGCGAAATTTGCAAACCTTGCTGCAGGCTTCACGATGAATGCGTCTAAGGTTTACACTCAGGGTACATTACGGCATGTTTTCTATGTACGACATTCTCAATATAATTCATAATCCCACGTTTATAATGAACAACACGTGGTTTTTGTGTTAAAAACGGTGTACGCACAGAACAGAGGGGCGGGGTGAGCAAAGCTCATTATCATTTAAAGACACATGCACTGAAACGGTGTGCTGAAAACAGAGCTGTTTTTGACCAGGTAAAATTTGTGTTTTCTTACAATACTAATGAGAATTTTTAATTAAAGTATATTACAAACTTTTAATTTAGACCCTAAAGAATCATATTAGCTTGTACAAAAATGGCATTATATGACCCCTTTAACGTTATTGTTGCTTTTTTCATTTTCCTTGCCTTGTATAAATGTTAAAAAATAAAATAAAATAAAAAATAACATATTTTGATGGAAAAAGAAAAGCCATAAAAAGAAAATAAATCCGCTTGTGGGTATTGACCAGCATTTTTAATATCAGTGTATCCCTATAAAGTATCCACAAAGAGGCCCTTGGCCTGGAAAAGGTTGAAAATGCCTGACCTTCACAAAGACACACATCAAATACAACTGTTCCCATCTATCCACAAAGTCCAGTCCATTCCTTCTTTTGCCAGCTACTTTATTGTGTTCAAAACACTTTTCTCTCTATTTCTTTTTTAATAATTTTGAAGGTTATATGATACATACTGATGATAGATGTTGGACTGAATAAAAGACCCAGAAGAACAAAGGATGCTCGTCTTCATCTCTCTTTTACTCACACACACAGACTGTAAATGGAGAATTTAGATTCCAAGGCTGCACTATTCTTCAAGAGAATGTCTTCAGCGAGAGCGGAATGTGCAGTTGAAATGAAGTGAATGGAGGGTGTTAGCTGGGCTTATGGGTGCGTGTGCTACATCTGTAGAGTGACAAACGTTTGTGGCACATATTCGAAGTCCAGGGTATGCAGATATATGCAAGTCATTTTCAATTGTCTGAGAGAGCTAATTTGAAAATGACAAATTTCTTATTACAGGACATTAATTGCAAGCTGTCTTAGAGCTGTACCCAATTTAATTTGAGAGAAAAGTATGCCAACAGTATGAATAGGTGTCATTAGGCCAACAGTGTGGCTGGGTTTCATTTGTTTTTTTGTAACTGTGTGCAGGTAAATGTGAGAAACAGGTGTACACAAACTAGTTGTTATTGTATATGCAAATAATGTTTTGTAAATATTGAATTTTTTCAGCATATTTGTAAATGAAAAACTAAACTTAAACAGCTTGAAATAATAAATGAACAAATAAAATAATAAATGATACATTTATTCATTAGTAAATACATTTAGGTACTGAGTAATAATGATTAAAGGTATAGCGGAGGATTTTTTACTTCCGGGTGGATCACCTATACTATTGGTCCTCCTAATTGTCAATCATTCTGGTGAATCAATCAAACTTTTAAAAAAGTGGAGAGGGCGGGTCTTATCTAAAATTAGGAAAGATCCTCCGCTATACCTTTAACTACATGTACATACTATGGGTTAGGGTGCTTTTTAGGTTTAGTTGCATATAATTATGCAGTTACTTTAGTAACTAAATGTACCATGCAACAAGGACACTATAAAATAAAGTGTTACAGAGACACTTTGTTTTTATATATAAAAACATTTATATATACAGTACTACACTCACTGGCCACTCTATTAGGAACATCTTGCTAGTACCAGATTGAACCCCCTTGGAACTGCCTTATTTCTTCATGGCATAGATTCAACAAGGTTCTGGAAACATTCCTCAGAGATTTTGGTTCATATTGACATGACAGCATCACGCAGTTGCTGCAGATTTGTCGGCTGCACATAGAGTATACAAGTCTCATCTCAAAGGTGCTCTATTGGATTAAGATCTTGTGACTGTGGTGGCCATTTGAGTGTAGTGAACTCATTGTCATGTTCAAGAAACCAGTTTGAGAAGATTTGAGCTTTGTGACATGGCACATTATCCTGCTGAAAGTAGCCATCAGAAGATGGGTGTGTTCATCTGCTGCTGTAGCCCATTTGCTTCAAGGTTGATGTGTTTTGCATTCAGAGATGCTCTACTGTAGACCTCGGTTGTAACGAGTGGTTAATTTGCTGCCTTTCAGCTCAAACCAGTCTGGCCATTCTCAACAAGGCATCAGCAGTTTCTGAAATACTCATACCAGCCTGTTTGGCTCCAATAACCATGCCATGTTCAAAGTCACTTAAATCACCTTTCTTCCCCATTCTGATGCTCAGTTTGAACTTCAGCAGATCATCTTGACCATGTCCGAATGCCTAAATGCATTGAGATGTTGCCATGTGATTGGCTGATTAGATATTCGCACTCTTTTAGAAAAAAAGGTACAAAAGCTGTCACAGGGACGGTACCCTTCAAAAGGGTTCTAATATGTACCATTTAGGTACTAATATGTACCTTTTAGGTACTAATATGTACATGTTTGGTACCAATATGTACCTTTGAGGGACTTATATGCACTCTTTAGGTACAAAGGTGTACCTTTTGTAAAGGTACCGCCACAGTGACAGCTTTTGTACCTTTTTTTTTCTGAGAGTGTGCGTTAACAAGCAGTTGAACAGGTGTTCCTAATAAATTGTCCGGTGAGTGTATATAAAACCTTGACACAAATGTGACGTGGAAGTAGATCTCGAGTCACCATTTGAGGCTGTCAACACGACTCAGATATGTGCGCTACTCCTTTCTCTCTTTCATGTCTCCCCAATCTCTCTCAACAGAAAATGAAATATCAGTTGGATCCTGTGTGCATGTGAAAAGCTCCTCTCAGCCGTACCTGCCTGCCCACTTGTGCCCCTCTGCAAGATTTTTTCATATCTTCCCTCACACTTTCCCATACACCTCTTATGCATAGGGCATGGTGATGAGGCATTGCTTGTCACAGAACCTATAATATCTGTCTTCTAACATATATTTTTCTGTCTGAGATGCAAACATAACTCAGCCTTCCTTAAACTCATGTGTCAAGAGCATTCAGCTCATTTCTGTGCTAAAAAAACCTTCTTCCTGGTATGTGTTAAGACAGCAACTGTCAGGATTCTTCATTCTGCTTATCCTCTCATTAACTCTCTTATAATTCTCTCATAGCGCTACTATTGCCTGTCTATTCAGCCAAACAGCATTTACAGTGGCTGCAATGTCTGGATTCTAAAAAACTGCATAATATACTTGTCACTTTCCATGAGTGGAAATATAGAGATTTGAAGTAAATGTGTGAGTGTTTTTCTGCCCTTTCTGAGAAACTTATTCATCCATGTTCTTTGAAGAAACCCATTACTGCCTCACCCACACACGAGAATGTTTTAATATACTGTAGGTCTCATGAGTAAAACATTGTAAAATCAAAAGTAGAGATGAACAGAGAAACAAAGTAATAATCATACCTGCAAACTCAGAAGGTCTGAAAAAGGTAACACAATTTATAAATACAGATTTAACTACTGTGACTTAAAAAATATCTTAAAATTAAATTAAACCGCTTTTCCTAAAGTAGAACAGTTTTTTTTTTCAATTAATGATATATGCATTCTTTATAACTTCTTGCATACATCATTCTTTATTCTTTCAACAGACATATTTAAATGAATTAAATATAATTAATCCTTATTAAAGCTATTAACGAGCAGTGAATGCTTTTCTTTTTCTTTTGTTGCTTGATCAATATTAAAGGGATAGTTCACCTAAAAATTAAAATTCTGTGATCATTTACTCTCCCTCAAGTTGGTCCAAACCTGTATGACTTTCTTTCTTCTGCTGAACACAAAAGAAGATATTTTGAAGAAAGTCGGTAACCAAATGTCTGATGGACCCCATTGACTTCCATAGTAGGAAAAAAAAAATACTATGGAAGTCAATGGGGACCAGCAACTGTTTAATTACCAACCTTCTTTAAAATATCTTCTTTTGTGTATAGCAGAATAAAGAAATTCATACAGGTTTGGAACAACTTGAGGGAGAGTAAATGATCACAGAATTTTCATTTTTGGGTTAACTATCCCTTTAAGGACACAGACCGCATTTAGGTTTATTACCCACTGTCACTTTAAGACATCGGATCATTTCCAATGACATGCGGATCCAGAATTGCACTGAAGCACATCCGATACACTCACAACTGTTTAAGACATAACCGACATATTTTACGTGAATACTCTCCAAAACGGACATTTAGACATAATGTTGTGTGTATTTGTCCATTCAACCACGAAACAGAGCTCAATTCAGAACTCGCACGCTAATAGGTGCCTTTGGCTGCACGCTTTGGGTCGGGTGTGTGCGTGCGCACAGAAAGATGAGACATGAGACATGCATGAGTTCAGTACAAATGTGCGCATCTACTATTAGTTCTGAATGGATCGCTTCCCAAATCGTCACTACATTTTCGTCTAGTTTTTATTCATTGACGAAAATGTCAATAGATTTTCGTCATAGTTTTTGTCATTCAAAACTAGTTTTTATAATTTTCTTTATCGTCTCGGTTTCGTCTGTGAAAAATGTAATTGATGAAAATAATAACGGAAATTATTCATCAACGAAATTAACACTGTAATGCAGTGGAATGAGATAGCCTTGCCAAAATCCATCACATTGAACTAACATTGTAGGCTAACAACACAATTTGCTGATCTTACCTTAGCTCAGTGGTTCCCAATCCTGGTCCTGGGGACCCACAGCTCTGCACAGTTTGTATGTCTCCCTCATTTAACACACCTGATTCAGATCATCATCTCGTTAGGAAAGAGCTCTATGAACTGAACTGGGTGTGTCAGATAAAGGAGACATATAAAATGTGCAGTTTCCATTATAACGTTAATGTTAAACATGTTCACTAACTTGAATTCATCCGCGGGAAAGCTGCAGCCAGGGGCTTTTCAAAGAAGAGCTGCCGTTATCTTGACTGTGATTGCCCCCCCCTCCCTCAAGGGCTCAAGGGCTCAAGGGAGTTGTGGTTGTGTGCTTCGGGAGTTTATTGCAAGTGTGCCGCACAAGTCCTGAAAAGTGAAGCCAAAACGTTTTGATCGCCTCCACGTGGCTGGATGCAGATATGTAATAAACCCCGCCCTCTCCATGTAATCCAATGGGACGTGAGACAAACTAAACAATCAAATTACACTTCAAATAAACTTTTTTTCCAAAGATGGTTTCTGTCATTTTAGGTAGTTTTTTATCACGCTGATTTAAGTTCAAGTGTTCGGTTTTTAAAAAAATAAGTTTGTTTTAGTTAGTTATTTGATGCTATAAAAATGGGGGGTTGACGCCATGGTTGACAGCTGTGATTGACAGCTTCTCAGAACGAAATTGTCACTGAGGCACCAAAAGACTTTTGGGGGGTTTTTGGGAGGAGATTGGAGCTTCAACTTTAATTTCTATATTTCCATTACTGTTTATTTCACACCAACATAATGATTGTTCTGCAGTAAACCATACTAACTGATTCTGCGGGAGTGTGGCTGGGGCCTTGATACCTTGGCTCTACTTCACGCTCACTAATGCGCAGACTCGGGCTCCAAGATGTTAGTGCCATATTTGGACATTGGCGGATACACCTTTTCTACAATGGAAGAGAGTGAAGGTGCAACGTCCATCTTTTTTTACAGTCTATGGTTTATTGTAGCTACATGAATTGGTGAGAGAATATTGCAATGTACAGAACAAATACAGCATAGACTTGTATTTACATCACACTTCCATGTTCGAAAAGCGGAAGCTTCAAATAGTAGTACAAAAATTTCCGCTGCAGCCTGTATTTATGGCTGTGCCCATAGCACAGGATTGTTATGATTTATGTACAATTCAGCACAGATTATTCTAAAGACACCGACCTCAGTTTACAACCATTAATTGAGTGAAAACAAAGAAAAAAAGGTGCCATAATATTCCGGCAGATATTTTGTGATTTAAAAGGGTGTGCGCAAGCCATACTGTGTGGCTGACGCAAACTGTTAGTAACTCTGGCCCTAAATGTCACAGACTCCAAACTTTTGAATGGTATACAATTGTTTATATTAAACATAATTGTAAATGGTGTAATATGTTTAAAAAAGAATGTATTCTGATTTTGAAAAAGGGGAATGATGAAAGGATTAGGATGGCGTTAAAGGTCAGACTGAAACAGTAAGTGAAATAGGGATATGAACATATGACACAGAATGAGGCGTGCTTATGGTTGGATGGATCTGGATCAAAGCTGGATCCTTGAATCAGAGTCAGAACAGCAGACTAACTGGTTATAAACACATATCGATGCAGACTTGTTACTGTTCTGTCAGTTCTGTCATGGTGCAAAATATCAAGCTCTTATTACATCAGCCTTTAGTCACTATGGCCCCAAGGTTTGGATCTCTCTACCAGAAAACCTACGAGCTGTCACATGCTTTCAAAAATAATCTGTCACCATCATTCCAAGACTAAGAGAAGATTCCAGTACCTCTTAAATGAATAATAAAAGTTTGTGCCATAAAATAATTTTAAAATCATCCTTTGAAATTCACAAAATATATTTTTTTCTGCTTTTTTGGCAAGCACCTCTAAATATATATTATTTTTGCAGTTAGATGTGTTGAACTATATCTGAGTGCAGCTAATGTGTTTTGCAATGCCTGACCTCAAAATAGTACTAATTCAGCTAAAAATTAAAATTAAATTACATTTTCACTCACAACTGTGACTTTATTTCTTTGCAATTTTGACTTTATTTCTTGTAATTGTGACTTAACTTACGTGACTTAACACTGTTCAAAAGTTTGGGAGAAAGGATTTAATAAAGAAATTAATACTTTTATTCAAGGATTAAATTGATCAAAAGTGACGACGGTAAATAAATTTATAATGTTACACAAGATTTCTATTTAAAGGTGCACTATGTGACTTTTTTTGGTGCAAAATTAACACAATTGAAATAATGAGTCAACATACCATCGATCCTTCCTCCAAAACGTGTTGTTGTCTTACCCTGATTAACTATGGTAACCCCGTCATAAGTGTTTATATTTTAGGCTGAGCGAGATGCTTTTCAAACAAAATTGCATACTTTCGTCACTCATCTGCGCATGTCTCTGAAAATAGAGTAAAGTTGTTTTGGATACTTTGGCGTATGTGGGAGTGGCATTGGTTAGTCACAATGAGTGAGAAAGATTGAGCAGCATGGAACAGCTAAATCTCGAACCTACAGGAATTCACCTGTTAAAAAAAAAAATGCAGAACAGAGGAGTTTCTGCTTGTAAAAAGAGAACGTGACAGAGCTCGTAATAAAACAAGAATCAAGACTGGAGATGGTGAGAACTGATGAATTTGAAATGTTGTAAAAGCATTATCTATTGTGAAGAGTCATTTCATTATGTTTGCTATAGCGCTGTACTGGAATTTATTTTTCAAAGAAGCACTGTGTCTATTAATGTGTTTAGCTACAGTACCATCTTCAGCTAGTCAGCTTGAGATCCTCTCCCTCTAAACTGGTTATCTCTCTTAAGCTTAGCAGTGAATGTTTTATGAGCAGTAGGACAACCATATTCATCCGCCCAATCACGCAGAGCCAAAGCACAACCAAAACAATGTTCTCCCGCAAAATGCTTACAGTTTTGTTTTTTGACCGCTAGAGGGTCAAAAGTTATAGAGTACCTTTAAAATAAAACCTGCTCTTTTGAACTTTCTCTTCTTCAAAGAACCCTGAAAAATGTATCATTGGCTATGTTTACATGCACAAACTTTGTTTCAGTCGGACTGAATTCAACGCGAAACGTGATCGGGTTAATGTGCGCATTTTATATGTCACAAGCTTCAAGCGCACTGCATGAATATACAGTTTCCTGCTGTTTGAGCATAATAACTATTCTCCTACATAGGTTCATTATTTGTTTTAAACAGCAGACTTAATATTTATACTTTTTTGGTCATAATTTGGAGTCAATGAGCATATGAACCGTTATGCCATGCTGCTTATATTTATCACGCAGTAAAAATGCCCCTGCCCGTGCCCAAAACCATGTCGTCTGTGGATGAGAATCTGAAACAAGGACTGGTGGGATGTTGTCCTGCTTCACTTCACAGACGCTGAGTCAAAGGAGAATTTTAGAATGATGGGACACTCATTTATATGACACTTTATTCAACAGGAAGAACAGCTTGTTCTGCGCATCATACGTCTTTACGCTATTTCAACGTCATTGCACATGGGCAGTCCTTTCAGTTTTGGTTTTCAATCCGATCAAGTATTTACATGTTCTCTCGATTGGATTAGAAAAGGAATAAACCGCCCCTTTCAATCCGATCGAAATTTTATTCGGATTGAGCTCAATCGTATCGATTAAGTACATGAAGGCTTTTCAGTCCGATTGAGCCGTCAATCCGATTACTAACGGATTATTTGGTTGCATGTAAACGTGGCCACTGTTTTCACAAAAATATTAAGCAGCATAACCATTTTCAACCGATAATAATAATAAATGTTTCTTGCGCACAGAATCAGAATATTAAAATGATAATATAATGATAATGGCACAGTATTACTGATTGTACTGTATATTTGATTAAATAAATGAAATGGAGCCTTGGTGAACATAAAGACTTCTTTCAAAAACTTATAGAAACTTTTGAACGGTAGTGTATATTTCACAACTTTGACATTATTTCTCGTAATTTTGGCTTAAGATATCACACTGTGACTTTATATCTAGCAATTGCAACTTAATTTCTCAAAGTGTGAGTTTTAATTCTTATTTTAAACTATAACCCAATTACCCTTTTTTAAATCTGAATTAGAAAGGGCTTCCATGCATACTGTAGTCCTTACACATCCCAAATGGATTAATGTGAGTCTATAGAGTAAATCTGGAACCCTCAGACGTACGTCCTACAAATCTAATAGACTCTAATGAGTGTGGTTGAGGGTAAAAGATACACTCAAAAAAATGCTGGGTTGTTTCTGTAAACAAATTGTTGGGTTGATTGTGCTGGGTCAAAAAGTTGGGTTGTTTGGGGTACTGTAAACACATTATTGGGTTGCTCATGCTGGGTCAAATGAGTTGTAAGGGGGTCATTCACAAATAAACCGCTGGTTGGGTTATTTTGACCCAGCAACTGGTTACTTTTTTCATTCTTTGCGGAACTTTCTGGATTCTTCACTTCTGACCTGACTCGAGGAGCACGCCACTCGGAGCAGGCAGTGTTTTATGGTAAGTTAATATGATGTTTACCTATATTTTTAATAAGTTGTGGTGGTAGCAGCAAGCTAATTTCACTGTTCAACATACAGTCTTTGATATGGAAGTGTGAGGGGTAACGTATTTATTCTGTGAAACATTAATTAGCCACAGCTAGCCGGTTAGAATTTTTGACAATATGCCGCATCGTTAAATCCTTAGTTGAAATTAAACCAGCTATATCAGCAGCCTTTTTGAAACATGCAGTTTAAATTCTAAATTCATCATGTAATTATCGTAGGCCTATTCATTGTGGACGTTGTATTTAAAAGTGAGAAAAGCGTTTTGTATGAAATCCACACACGCAGTTTCCCTCACAGGGCTCGCACGTAAAATCAGCGGGAAATGAGTCTCTAATGTAGGCTAGCTAGTGAGTTGTGAGTGAAAAGTCTGCTGGCGTAGTTTTAGAAATACTCGTCAGAAGAAATGACTGAGGTAAGTTCCAGCACAGTCTGCGTGTGTCTTCTGTAATGTCTCGAACCATAGTTTCTGACAAAAAAAAAAAAGGCTTTCAAGAGCTTGATATAGCCTAGTTTTTTTTTAGTAAATCTATGACTTGCAATCTTTATAAACATCGACTGAGGAAAGCAGAAATAAATGGACAGGCGCCAGTTTTGAGAAGAAAAGTATACCCGTTTAGTTGAACGAATGATCGTCAATATTTAAAACTTAAAAAATGTAAACTTACATGATAGCCTACCCTACCATGATGCATGTCATCTTTCATTTTATTGTGTGTAAGTTAACATCTAAACGAGGCGATCATCAGCGCTGCCAGTCAGGAGATTAACGAGCAGCTTTGTGGGTTTGTGAGTTTTAATGTTAAAGACACTTTCAACATTACAGTAATATTTTACTTTTAATAAAATAATGTTTTATTTTAATGCCTTAATGTTGATAATATTTGTCCAAATTACTATTTTATTACTATTACTATAATTCAGTTTGCAAATGCTGAATACACATTTTGTTTGTTTTTCACATTTGGTCATTTGGTAATGTTTGCAATAATTTTAATTGCATATTCAATAATAAATTGATACTTCCACAAAAAAAGCTTAACTTGACATAGGTCAACATTTAACATAGGTCAGCTGAAACCAGGGATGCTTTCACACCTGATGTACTCATTATTTAATAAGAAGAATGGCATCTATGCTAATGTTTGTCTTTCTGTTCATTCTAAAGTTTACTGAAGTCAGCCGGATCCGGGCCGTATCCAGATCAGAAGGTGGACCTGCGCCTGGACCCATCCATGACGCATCCCTGAAGGACCAGCCTCATCAGCCCTGTGAAGGCCTCATCGACATGACTGATCCTCAACAAACTCGTCTCCATACCAGTGTGATGACTCCAACTTCCAACCAGATGAAACTGGATAAATATTCTGAATGTTCTTATTCAATCTGACTTTTGACCTGTAATGCTGCCTGGATCATAATCATACACTGTTCGCTCGTTGGCCAGAGGAGAACTGAGCGACTGAGACTGGTTTCTCCCAAGGTTTTTTTCTCCATTCTGTCACTGATGGAGTTTTGATTCCTTGCCACTGTTGCCTTGGCTTTTGGCTTGCTAGTTGGGGACATTTAATATTCAACGATATTATTGATCTGCCTTACTTAAGGTGGATGATGATGCAATATTCTTCTAGAAACAAACTTTGTTGTATTATATTCATGTTACAGTATCACTATGAAGCTGCTTTGATACAATCTGTATTGTAAAAAGCGCTATATAAATAAAGATGACTTGACTTGTGTAATCAACAGGTGAGGATCAACATGGTTGAATATTTACAAAATGAGATGACTGGTGAATTGCTGCACATTCTGTGCCTCAGGGATGAAATGAGGGGGACATGTCAGACCTTTGACATTGATTAACATTTGTATTCGATAAAGAAAAGTATTAAAGAAATGTATAAAATAAAAAAAATGAGATTTAAATCATACAGTGGCCTCTCTGGTTTATTGTATTACAGAGATAATAATTATTTTAGTTCATAATATAACAAATATTTGTTTCTAATTTTATTAAGGCAATGAGACAAGAAATAACCCAGCACATGAGTAAGACTTAACCCAGCAAGAGGGTTAATTTCACCCACTGGTTGGGTCAAATGAATGACCCAGAAATATGGGTTAAATGGTAAAACCCAGCACTTGGGTCAAACCAACCCAGCGCGTGTTCTGTCCAATAGTGACCCAGCCGTGTGGTTAAGGTTGGGTTATTTTTTAACCCAGCAGTTTTTAGAGTGTAAGGCTCTGCAAAAAAAGCCTCACAGCTCAGCACGTTTACAGAGACGTACGCTAGGGAAATGGTGTATAACATTTAACATCCCTGAAGCACGCCTGAGGCCACGGTAATACTCACATGTTGCAGGTCAGGGCTGCTGGTGCAATTTAGAGCATTTAATTATCTTAAACTCAGGCCGAGAGAGGGACTAAGGAACGTCACCAAGGGTGAAAGGACTCTGACTAACTACCGATAAATAAACTCTGAGAACAGTAAGCTGTCAGCGTGTCTTATGAGACCCTCAACACATAATTAGTGAGCTTCAGCCACTCGTAGAGAAATATAGACACACATGCACACAGCCACACACACAATTTCTTTTCAATTGCTAAATTCAACTTGTTCATGGATCTGTCAACCATGTACGGCTCTTGGCAAACATTAAAATGCCACCACCTTCTCAATTTTACCTTCTATCAGTCTTTCTGTCATTCTTTCTCGTAGTCCTCATCTTTCTTCTCTTTGTCACTTGTCATTACTGTCTGTAAATGCCAGCTGATAGAGCAGCCATAAATCCACTCCTTCCCTACGCACCTGTCAAATTCATCTTCTTGGGTCTCAAACACAAAGAAAAGAGAACATCTTGAGCATTACATGAAGAAGGTCTTTTGAAAGAATTATTTTAAAAATAGATTCAAATATGAGGGTACCAACTAACATGCTTACTTTAATTAGTCAAGCGCTACTTACAGTAATTAATGCAGCGAGCATATGGTATGTTAGTCAGACGTTACAACAAGGGAATCCTTCAGTCTTAATGCATTCCTTAAAAGGACTGTTCACCCAAAAATGAAAATTTACTCACCCTTATGTCATTCCATACCTGTATGATTGTGTTTCTTCTGTGAATCACAAATATATTTTGAAAAATGCTCATGAAAGTCAATGTTGTTGTGGACCCCACTGACTTTTATTGGATGGACAAAAACAGTTTGTTGCAGAAAAATTCCTTTAAAATATAGTACAGGTTTGAAACGACATGAGGGTGAGTAAATGATTCAGCATTTTCATTTTTCGGGTGAACTATCCCTTTAATCCTTTAAATAACTGCATGTCTGAGTACTCCCATAATCCCAAGTGTTTAAGCAAGATTTCAATCATGTCTGTCTAGAGAGCACTGAGTGTAAAGTCACATTATTCATCTTATCTTCTTGTACTGTGGTTCAGTGTTGCTGTGGCACAGAATTAATGTGCGGTAAATATGCCAACATTAAATATAAACCAAACATATGCTCACCAGGCAGATTTTCATGTTTAAATTGATCACTTTCATTATAAACGACTGAAGACTAAAAGAGCAAAAGCTATCACAGGTATGCTTCTTTGCATAATAAATTAACCAGTCTGTCATATTCTCCATTTCTCTTGTGGGTTTATACAATGTGCTGTCTCTCTGATGAAGTTAACAGACTAATTAAGACTAAGGAAAACTTGTTTCCCAAGGGCAGCCTCTCCAATCCGCTGCTAATTAAATCTATGGAGTGTGAGTGATACACAGCCAGATCGGATGTGATGGCACATTCTTGGATGAGGCTGAGACAGTTTAAGACATGAAAAGAAAGGGAGAGGTGCTTGATACTCATCATTGTGTAATTGATAATAATAAAGAGTCATTGCAGAACTCTTACTCATGTAGAAATACATGAAAGAACCTTGGAAAAAGAAAGAGAAACAGAGCATTGCTCTGACAAAAAAAAAAAAAAAAAAAAAAAAAAAAGTTTAAAAATCCAAGACTGACTGTGTGATACAGTATCAACGGTCTTTTATGTCAGGCTGTAAAATATGTCATGACTTTGGTCATGATTGACAGCATTTCCTTGGCATTTTAAATCATCAGTCATGTCATGGTTTAACATCCTCATTGAAATGTGATTGAAATGGTATTGAACAAATGTATTGTTCAACTATCAATTATGCGATTGTACTATCAATACACTACCGTTCAAAAGTTTGGGGTCGGTATGAATTTTTTAAATGTCTTATACTCACTCAGGCTGTATTTATTTGATAAAAAATACAGTAAAAACTGTATACTGAAATATTACAATTTGAACTTTCAGCAGCCATTACAGCATTGTTCAGTGTCACATGATCCTTCAGAAACATTCTAATATGCTGATTTGCTTTTTTATATATATATATATATATATATATATATATATATATATATATATATATATATATATATATATATATATATATATATATATATCAATATTGAACAGTTAAATGCTGCTGATATTTTTGTTGAAACTGATCTTTTTTTAGGATGCAGAACAATACAATTAAAAATATTTTATACATTTACCACCAATTTACTGTCACTTTTGATCAGTTTTATGCATTCTTGCTGAATAAAAGTATTAATTTCTTTCACAAAAAAAAGAAAAAAAAGAAAAGAAAAAGCTTTAGGCTTTCTCAGAAGTTTTAATGGGTAAACTTCTATAGTGGTTAACTCTTAGAAGGAATGTGTAGAAAAATTACACAAATTATGTGTAACGCTCTAATTGACACATTTTGTGTCAATATTAAAGCTATAGTAGGTAATGTTGGAGAGCTAGCCAGATTTGAAAGTGGCACCTCTTCTAAGCTCCGCCCCCTCCTGTCAGTGCTCCGTCCAAAGCTACGCCCCCCCACAAACATGAACACGCATCCACATTTATAATACAGAAACACTTGCGACTATGGCTGTGCAATATGTTCAAAATGTCATGTCCTAAAAGTCAGCTAAGCTGTATGTACCTACAACCTGTAACGCAACTGGCTTACACCGACAGAGAAGCTAATGTTAGCATTGGGCTAATACAAGCTACAACAGTAACTACGTTGCCTAACGTAACATACAGTCAGGTCCATAAATATTGGGACATTGACACAATTCTAATCTTTTTGGCTCTATACACCACCACAATGGATTTGAAATGAAACGAACAAGATGTGCTTTAACTGCAGACTTTCAGCTTTAATTTGAGGGTATTTACATCCAAATCAGGTGAACGGAGTAGGAATTACAACAGTTTGTATATGTGCCACCCACTTTTTAAGGGACCAAAAGTAATGGGACAGATTAACAATCATAAATCAAACTTTTACTTTTTAATACTTGGTTGCAAATCCTTTGCAGTCAATTACAGCCTGAAGTCTGGAAGGCATAGACATCACCAGTTGCTGGGTTTCATCCCTGGTGAAGCTCTGCCAGGCCTCTACTGCAACTGTCTTCAGTTCCTGCTTGTTCTTGGGGCATTTTCCCTTCAGTTTTGTCTTCAGCAAGTGAAATGCATGCTCAATCGGATTCAGGTCAGGTGATTGACTTGGCCATTGCATAACATTCCACTTCTTTACCTTAAAAAACTCTTTGGTTGCTTTTGCAGTATGCTTCGGGTCAATGTCCATCTGCACTGTGAAGCGCCGTCCAATGAGTTCTGAAGCATTTGGCTGAATATGAGCAGATAATATTGCCCGAAACACTTCAGAATTCATCCTGCTGCTTTTGTCAGCAGTCACATCATCAATAAATACAAGAGAACCAGTTCCATTGGCAGCCATACATGCCCACGCCATGACACTACCACCACCATGCTTCACTGATGAGGTGGTATGCTTTGGATCATGAGCAGTTCCTTTCCTTCTCCATACTCTTCTCTTCCCATCACTCTGGTACAAGTTGATCTTTGTCTCATCTGTCCAAAGGATGTTGTTCCAGAACTGTGAAGGCTTTTTTAGATGTTGTTTGGCAAACTCTTATCTGGCCTTCCTGTTTTTGAGGCTCACCAATGGTTCACATCTTGTGGTGAACCCTCTTTATTCACTCTGGTGAAGTCTTCTCTTGATTTTTTACTTTGACACACATACACCTACCTCCTGGAGAGTGTTCTTGATCTGGCCAAATGTTGTGAAGAAAAGCATGTTGTGACCAAATGCTTCAGAACTCATTGGACGGCGCTTCACAGTGCAGATGGACAATGACCCAAAGCATACTGTGAAAGCAACCAAAGAGTTTTTTAAGGTAAAGAAGTGGAATGTTATGCAATGGCCAAGTCAATCACCTGACCTGAATCCGATTGAGCATGCATTTCACTTGCTGAAGACAAAACTGAAGGGAAAATGCCCCAAGAACAAGCAGGAACTGAAGACAGTTGCAGTAGAGGCCTGGCAGAGCATCACCAGGGATGAAATCCAGCAACTGGTGATGTCTATGCGTTCCAGACTTCAGGCTGTAAATGACTGCAAAGGATTTGCAACCAAGTATTAAAAAGTAAAAGTTTGATTTATGATTGTTAATCTGTCCCATTACTTTTGGTCCCTTAAAAAGTGGGTGGCACATATACAAACTGTTGTAATTCCTACACTGTTCACCTGATTTGGATGTAAATACCCTCAAATTAAAGCTGAAAGTCTGCAGTTAAAGCACATCTTGTTCGTTTCATTTCAAATCCATTGTGGTGGTGTATAGAGCCAAAAAGATTAGAATTGTGTCAATGTCCCAATATTTATGGACCTGACTGTATATCATGGAAATAACAAAGGCTGTTTCGTTGCAGCCTTTTCTGCCTCAGACTTTCTTTTTTTAGCCTTTTTGTCAGGGCGAGTAGTTACAAGCAAAGCTGGTATTGGTAGTTTTGGCTGCATTTTATCTGCCATTGTGCCCATAGGCGTAATTTGCGGGTGGGACATGTCCCCACCACTATTTTCTATGGTCGATATTGTCCCCACCACTTTTGAAACATCTCGCGGCACGAATGTACCAATACAAATAAACAAAACATATCCAGTTAACTGGCAGAGTATTCATTTCGTTCGTTTTTTAAATAAGAGGCGATCTAGCGCCCCCCGTTCGTGAAAACCACATTTTTACCAGGGAGGAGATCACGCCGGTGATGCTCGCAAGATTCTTGAGGTAAGCTGTATTGAATTCATATTTTTACTTATGTTTATTTACATAAGTAAACAATATCTTCTGCTACTGTTATTTTAATACTTTAATACTTTAAAAGCTAGGTTACGACCATAGACTGTAAAAAATATGGACAAAGCGTCTGTGACATCACCCATAGACTTTCTGAAGAACGGTTTTGAAGCTGTTTATGGGGGTATGGGCGGCGCCATCTTGGAAAATCTTGGGAAATCCTAACCCCGCCCACCTTCTGGCCAATCCATATATGGGTAAAGGACGCAGTCCGGTTATAGAGCTGGTAAGTCCCGCCCATCCGTAAAACCCCAAGTGTATATATAATATAAAAAATTCACAGACAACATATGTTCACATTCATGGCACAATTCAAACGGGACCAGAAAATAATTATTTTCTCCCATTCACTTGCATTGACGATTTTTCAACCTAGAGGTCCAGTGGGGTTAGCGGAAGGGGCGGAACTTACCAGCTCTATACCAAGTACAGAACAGCGCGCATCACTCAGCTTGCTCTGCTAACTCCAGTTATCTCTGTATGTATATTTTAGGCAATGAAATATGTTATAAAACACCATACTAACTCTTTTCGTTTTCATTTAAAGAAATCTTAAACATTATAGCCACATAAATGTGGTTCAGGCAACGCGTATTGATTAAATTCACTGCATATAACGTTTGCCTATTTATAACAAAACAAAATATAAAACACAAACCTGCCTCTTTTCGTTTTAAATATAATATAAAAATATTAAACATTTTAATATGGTCCAGGCAATATGTGCATTTGTACTAAACAACAGATGTTGCAGTAAACAACATTACAGATCATCTTTGTTGTATTAAAATTTAAAATGACAAAACTCAACCCAGTCTCTTTTTGTTAAATTTCAGTTTTATCAATATTAGCTATTATAAAAGTACAAGTAAAAGGTACAAGAAGCTATACAAATAAAGCAAACAATTCAGTCAAACATACAAAGTCAGTGCTCTAGTCTAACCATACAACGGTTAAGTTAAATAGCTTATAAAGTTATGAAACTTCCCCTCAGCCAAAACGATTGGCCAGGGAACAAATTATAGATTCACGAGACCAAAAATCGCCCGTTAGATATAGACAAGACAAATTATATCTCATGTTTAACCACTACAGAGACGCCAGAGTCAGTGGCAAACGTCAGAACGACTAGCCGAGGAAAGGCTGTTCCAGGCGGGGTACATGAGCGTTGAGCGCCCGGTGATCGTCTGGATCTCACAACTGGATAAAATTTTCACAAATCTTTATAAATAAACCACAGATTTGAGCTTTAAACAACTACATTCTCGCCTGAAACTACATTTCATGATACAGAAACAGTAGTATTATATTTCAACTGTGTTAAAAAATGGCGCTTCTTATTTTTTTGTCATTCTCCTTGGCGCAGCATATGCTCGTTATCAGCTGTCAATCAAGCTGTCAATCAAAGTTAACCACGCCCTTATTTGTCATACATTTTATATCTAAATACGATCTAAACTAACGAGTTAGAAAAAAATTCACCCCCCTCACAGTTGTCAGGCACTCGGAACCTATCGAGAAATACAATAAAAGTCCATGGGACCAACCTGTAAAAACATGAATTCATGCTGTGAAAACGGACATTTTAACATGGTGGTCTATTGACATTTGCTCCCTTTTGGGACCTCCCTCTAGCGGATTTTCGATGTATTGCAGTTTTTTGCACTTCCGGGTAGGCTTCATTTTTCAGATTAGAATGTTGCCGCTTGGTTACGACGAAATTTTCCACAGAGAATGAGAATGGGACATCACGCGTTTTACTCCGCGTTGCATTCCGGGAAGGCGCCGCCATATTAGGTGGTTACGCTATCCGTCGCCATGGTTACTTTGACAGTGAGACCGAGAGAAATAGCGACAGAGAGAGAAAGAGCAGCTTGATTTTCGTTTGCATTTTTGCGATACGGTTGAATAAATGGAGAAATAGGAAGCGAAAGAAAAGGGGCTCTATCGGGAGAGACAAAATAACAACGCCAGACAGCGTTATTTAGAGAAACTGCTTGGCATCAACATGGACCCGAACGACCTGCAGCTACAGAATGGATGAAAGACCAAGAACCACTACCACCTTTCACACACCCTTGACAGGTCAATTACCTGGTTTATGGTATCAGTGCCTACTGCCTACACAATGCAAAGCTTTAAGTCATTAGAAGCTTATGAATATTTCTGATGCGGCTGGGTGCAACTTACAAACCCACAAACTGCGAGAGCTCAGTCATACTTGAGGTTTCAGGCATCATTTATATGTGGAAAAAAATGTGATATGAATTGGATGTGCATTTGGACCTGCCGTGTAAGCGGACAGATCGGACATTCCCGTCAATGCGAGTCGTACGTCATTGAAAAAAAGTGTCTTTTTGAAACAGTTCGCGGTACAGATATATTTATAACAAATTAAACAACTCTAGTTGACTAACAGAGTATTCATTTTGTTCATTTGTGTTAAATAAAAAGCGATTTGGCGCTGAAATATGTTGCTTTTGAAATCATGCTGAGTGCTTGTTGTCACTGCTGTCAGTTTATTGTCAAGCAGTGCCTAGCATTGTTATTTTGTCTGCCTAGCATTGTTATTTTGTCTCTCCCGATAGTGCCCATTTTCTTTTGCTTCCTCCTTCACCATATCCTCCCAAGAAACTGCGGCGTATCGCTAAAATGTAAACAAATACTAAGGTGCGCTCTCTTTCTTTCGCTATTTCTCTCAGCCTCACTGTCGAAGTAACCATGGCAATGGATAGCGTAACCCCCTAATATGGCGGCACCTTCCCGGAATGCAACGCTGTGTGAAAAGATTGTGACGTAAATCCTCATTCTCTATAGCGATGTTCGCCGGAGTCAAATGTGACGTCACGATATGGGCGCGGGCGCGAATATGATATGGTTGGCAGAAAGAACCAAAACATGTCGCAGCAGTCTACCTGTGCATTGTCAGCATATGCTAATTCTTTGTCCGAAGAAGCTAAAAGGAGATATAAGGTTAAGCTTTTATATAACAAGGGTTCATGTTCTCTGCCTGATCCATATCACCTGAGTGAGAATTGGAGCAAAAGCCCGGACACATGGCCAGATTTGACATTCGGCGACATCTGCCTGTATCTCATCGACACGCCTATGTTTACCAGAGAGTCGATGAAGGCGTACAAATCTTTAGATGCCTATAAGTAAGTCATAATTACTAATATTACTTGTTTTAACTAAGGATAAGTGGTAAATGTGTTACAACTAGAGTAAAATAGAGGTGTAATTTATCCATGGGCTATTTTGAATCAAAATGATCTTACCTCTGATATATAACATTGGTTAACATATATGTAAAAATGTATGAAAATACAATAATTTGCCCTTAATTTATAAGGGTATGTACACAGATGATACACACAGTACAGTACCCAATCATTGGGTTATGTCTTTAATGTCATCATACTTTTTTTTTTTTCCAGGTATGTATTGAGTGGACATGTTCAAGAAATTATATCTCATCAGATTGATGGCCAGTGTCCATATATGGCATTAAAGACAAAAGTGACAGCATCACAGAGAGCAAGAGACAAGCCCCATGAATCCTGGGTGTATTTGGAGAAAGCTAACGGATCAGTGTATTGTGCCCACTGCACCTGCATGGCTGGGTAGGATAAAATTTTTATTATTTTTTCATCTTCAAGATTTCAATTTTTAGATTGTGTAAAATCAATTTATATATTGTTATATATTGTTGATTGAGTAATTATTATTTCAGGCTTGGAGAAGTATGCAGTCACGTAGGAGCACTGTTGTTTAAGGTGGATATGGCAGTAAAGATGGGTTTAACAAAGTCGAGCTCTACCAGCAAAGCCTGCCAGTGAAACTGTACATTTCGGAAGGAGGTAAGTGAAAGTTGTGTGTTTACTTTAAAAAAATCCCTTGTTGTTGTTATCTTATTGATATTTGTCTAAAATAGCTATGTTTTTTTATAGGTTATACCAGCTACAGTTACTGAAATGTATGGCCAGATTAAGGGAAAAAGAACAAAGGAAATAAACTCCGTCCAAGCACATGGCTCATCACCACTTCCACCACAGGATGTTCTTCAAGAATTGTACGTCATCGCACCAAATGCTGCATTTTTCACATCCATAAGTGTTGGACCAACAGTTGACCCTGATCCTGTTGAACAAAAATATCCCAAGCTGTTGTCAACTTTAAGACAAGATGACAGTGAAGGTGACATCTCGAAGATATGTGATGAAGTGTATGCATCATATTCAGTGTCTCACGCTCAAGCCAGCAACTTAGAAATGGCCACAAGAAATCAAAACATTAGTCCGTTGTGGTACCAGCATAGAATGGGGAGGATCACAGCATCTAAAGCTCATGATGTTTTTGTGAGGAAGGACTCCACACCACCTGATGACTTAGTAAGGCGTATATCTGGTTACCATGTTTATGACTTGTCAAAGAATGCTGCAGTTAAATGGGGCACAGAGACAGAAGAAGAGTGCAGGCAGGTATTTTCAAACCATCAGAAAATAAACCACCTGAATTTCAAATGTGCACTCTCTGGATTTGTGATAGATCCTACCCATCCCTTTTTAGGAGTTAGTCCAGATGGTATAATAATTTGTGACTGTTGTGTGAAAGGCGTTTTAGAAATCAAGTGCCCTTATAAACATAGGGATATTCCAGTTGAGGAGGCAGCAAAAAAAGATAAAGACTTCTGTCTGGATCAGTCTCTACAACTGAAAAAGGTCACCAATATTACACCCAAGTACAGCTGCTGATGTGCATCACTAACTATTGTGACTTTGTTGTGTTCACAAAGTGCAATGCATCTGCAAGCATGGTCATAGTGCGGATTTCTATAGATGAGCAGTTTTGCAAAATATTGCTGGAAAAATGTGAACTGTTCATGAAGGACCACGTCCTAAAAGAGCTCTTAACTGGGAAGTTGGAGGAACAACCGACATCCAGGAACAAAGAGGTGGAAATCGATGACAACAACAATCATGAGAGGACCACTTGGTGCATTTGTAACGAGCCTGAATACGGACGTATGATCAAATGTGAAAGTCAAGACTGTCCATATCAGTGGTTTCACTACCCCTGTGTTAGCATTCGACGAAAACCTTGTGGTCAGTGGTTTTGTGCTTCTTGTGACAAATATCTTTTACTGCACTTTATTGTTGACACTGAGGTCTCACTATTTCTGATAAAGCTCAAGATCTATCTTGTGTTCATATGCTTACCGGTAATTTCATTTGCATTTTCTAGAGACGCTAAAATAAAATGTTGTTCTTGTAATTACTTTTGTAGTATTGGGTGCTTATTCATATAAAGCTGCAGTGTCAGACAAACTAAATGACATGTAAACATCCTTAAATGTATATTAAATATGAAAAGAATATGATTCATTGTTAATACAAATAAGGAGTTTAAGCGTAAAATAAAATGTGTAAATTGCAAAATTGGTTTGGTTTTGAAATTTACAATTGCAATATGTTCCCTGTGCTCACGCACTACAGTTTCACATGGTTTTAAGTCATAATATAAATTAACCGATTTAATCGAGGCAGTGAAATTATAATCAAAGCTTTTTTGTCAATTGATTAGCTCGATTCATCGTATCAGCCCTATAACAAGCAATATGACTAATCATCATCATCATCATCATCATTTTCATTTATTTCAGGCAATGGCACAGACCATTCAAATCATTGTAAAGTCATGCCACCAGCTTTGGCTGGAGATTGCATACTGCAGCACAAATAGTCACAATGCTGTCAGCGTGTGGAACCATATGCAAACTCATGCTAGTACTTAATATGTGAAAGTTTTTTATCCTCTCAATTGCTCTCTCGACATGTATCCGTACATGGGCAATCTTCCTGGTCTGTTCCACATCTCTTGCACTAAGCTGAGTTTTCCCTCTGGTAAAGGCAGGAATGACAAGAGTTGCTCCATGATTCGCTAACTCCTCAGTATTAAAGGGATACTTCACCTCTGGGAAGATTAATGTGTATTTAAAATAGGTCATTTAAGTAGAAGAAATGTGGAGAAATTTTTGAATTTGGAGCTTTCTAGACTGAGAAAAGCCAGAAAATGTATTTTTGGCTTATGTGGATGAAAGACAACAACTCCCAGAATGCACTTGCTTCGCTGCCTTAGGAGGCCACGCCTACCGGTTAGAGAGCACAGTTGAAAACAACAAGGCTAGCCTAAGTAAGTGATGAGTTTGCCAGGGATTTAGAGACCCAAAATGTCCGGGATTCGGCTTTTGCGTTCTACAGTCGCCATTCATCATGTTTACTGTGGCGAGCAGGACGAGGCTGACGGCCGCGGGAGAACGGCGCGAGGCCGGTGGCTTCATCACTGAGACGCGCCGGGTATCGCATCTCTCACGGAGGAGCGGGAATTTTTTTAGCAATGTTAAAACGCACATCAACCGATCACTTGTTTAGCGTTCATGTAAACACTACAGTCAGATTCACCGATCGGAATTAATTCAGTTAGATTGAAACGAGAGGTGTGCATGTAAACAATGAATGGCGACCGCAGAACGCAAAAGCCGAAACCCGGACATTTTTAACAGTCTCGCCCGCCGGACAAGTCCGGGAAAAGGAAGATGGTAACCCCTACTTACTCAGCTTTCTCCTATTATTCAGCTTTCTCCACAGAACAAGAGCATGCTAGCTTAGCTTCCAAAGAAAGACGGCTGATACTGTGTACATTCTGTGAGTGAGATCCCACCCTGTATGGGCCAGCTGAAAACATGCGGAACAACGCCATCTACTGGCTGTAGTCTTTAGCCTCTGGACAGAAAATCCTCCGATGACGCAAAATGAAGATTTTTGCGTCATCTGAGGATTTTTTCCAGACAAAAAATACATAAATCTCTCCTCTCAGGGGGATATGAGGGGGGAAAGCATGGTAATTCGAAAATACTACAGGTTTTCTACTAATACAAAGCTTAATGCTAAATCCTGAAGTAACCCTTTAAGGAAGCCTCGGTCTGCCATCACTTGGTCCCCATACTGAAGCTTGTCAAGAAATCCACTCCGAAGTGTTATCACTTTGTCGGATGTCCTCCCACCAAATGCTTTTGAGACAAAGGATATTGCACCTGTTGGTGTAATGGACACTAACAACTTTATGGTGTTATGGTGTTTATAATTGGACCATGTCTGTGCCCTTGCTGTAAGTTGTCCAGGTCGCTGAATATAAACTTCAAAGCAGTCAATAATACTGCAACACTTTGGATATGATGCTTTAAAGACACAGGGCATGTTCTGTATCAGGTTTTCTTTCTCTGGCCACTGAATTAGAAAGCACAATTTTTTGGCTAATATGGGTAGACCTTGATTAATAATATCTGAAACTGTAGTGAGAGAAACCCTGAAACGATAAGCCAAGTCCTGGTGTTGTAAATTTAGTCTTAACTTCATTAATATGCACAAAAGAACACTCTTAGATGACATGACTTTGCTTGTTGGCAGGTCGCTGGTTACATATGAAAGAATCCACTAAAACAAAGCCATAGATGGAAGTCCAGTATGAAACAGCAGCCTGCGGTCACTCTGGGTCACTTGCTCCTCGAAACACACCTGTCCCAATTTCCCTTTGAGATCTGCATTCTCAGATTGAAGTCTCTCCATTTCAGAGTAAAGTTGTTGGTTCTCCAGTCTAAGTTTAGCCATTTTTCTCAAACAACTGTCATGCTGATAGATATCAGATGGACCTGGAATTGTATGAACAGATATTAATAAAATAAATCTGTACTGAAATTATGTTGAGATATATTTCAATGAGATGGAATTTAAACACACCTGGCAATTCTGGTTCTGCAGAAGTACTCTCCTCGTCCAAGAGGGGCAATGCAACCTCATTGTGCTTTCTCTCAGTCTCCCGCTTTTCCGCTCTCAACAATCTTGCCTTCCGTTGTTCTGGATTATGTTTATCCTTGTCATATCCCTAACAGATGGCACATAATCAGGGGATGACTGATCATTGCTTTTCACACCTGCATATCACAGCTATGTTTTTTAATACCGTAACTTGTTTAAAAACAACAACAACAACAATTGCACTGTCAACAACATGCTCACACCATGGAAGTATAATCAATGTTATTATACTTCCATTGCTTAGTCACACTTACAGCATGCACACAAAAATGTATGTAAACAAAGACTTTGACTTTGACACGTCTTCCGAGGTATTTTGTACAGTTATTCATTCATTAATTAACCCATCATTGCGATAGAACCTACTAGTAACATTTATTTACAAAATTAGTTTTAATTTTTAACGCAAAATGCACATACCCGTGACAAAATGTAGGTAGCAGATGCGATCGTGGTCCGCTGGCTCCCATTGTTTTCCGCTGGGTTCTAGACGCCTAATTGCAGAAATCCAAAGCTTTCTTCTTGATTCAGGCTGTTTAGGTACGCGGTAGAAGCTCTTGGGGTTACTCTTATCGAACCTGTTAACACAGCTGATCACACAGCACGATACAACCATCTTTCTTTTTTGTTAGCGGCCATTACTTTTCTTCTGCCAACCAGAGCGCACGTAACCGCGTCGTGACGTCACGGGCGAAGATCGCTATAGTGTAGCTGAAGCACGGCTAAACCAAGCAGCTTTATGTTGATCAACGCTGCGAATTTGCTTGGAAAACGCGATTCAAAATCGAGATCATTTTTTCCACTTTCACAAGAAATTCCCGATAATGAAGAGACCTTTATAAATTAATGGATTTTGCACACAAAATTTCGTCAAACAATGGTAAACGTGACTGCACCTTTAGACTGTATATTGTACTTGATTTACAATAGACAAAATGTTACCTGTACTCTTTATTGATTTGATTATGTCTAAAATGTAGTCGTAGTGGATTTGAAAGTTTGCTGAAATGATTAGCAATATGTGATAAGTGCTCTTGAGCCACTGGTGCTGTGCAGTAGGCTACTACTGTAGGTAGCATTCAATAGATACATTTGCTAACTTTATATCAAATAAGTGACTTTTGCATTATGTCTAATATTTATTACACAGCAAATGAACCAATCAGAAGATGGACCATTTTCTTTGTTCAGTCTCACCAGATTGAATTTATTCAGGTAAGCATTGCAGTAAAACTTACTAAATCATTAATTCATATCAAATCAAGCATTCTAAACACCTTTAGTTTTTATTTTTGCATTATTTTGATCTATTATTAGGCCGAAGAGTCCGTCCTGACCAGAAAGAGTCCGACTCCGATCTGACCAGGAAGGTGCCTATATGATTTCAGCATATCAGCGCACAGGTGTGTTAACTACTGAGGGAAAGAAATATATCATCACATGGATTTCTTGCACTGTGTATTTGTCTCAAACAGCTATTCCTTCACTGCAAACAAGCTGAAATTGGCTTAATCCTTGATTGCAGTATTTACGTATATGAATCTCACCATTTTTGGAGAGAAATGTAAGTAATATCTGGCATCATTTAGTTTACAGTTCAGATGAAATGTTTGAATATGCTGACAAAAGGATATTACTTACAAATATATATTCTGAATTATAGTATGGTGGAGATTAAAAATAATTTGATGCTTGTGTAACTTTCTCCTCTCTCTCTCTTTCCCTCTTATATTTTAATATAGTGTTGGAACTGCGATCTTCTCTGAACAAGAACTGAGCACATTTGTGTTTGTGGACACACATGCATCCAGGGAACAGGGGACTGATGCATATGTCACACTTTTCTGGAAACACTTCAGGAGTTTCAAAGTTGCGATCTGATTGGTTGAATTCTACAGGATGTCCGGGGGATGTGTCGCGTTCTTTATCGGTCCGCCTGGAAACAAATGCCGTGACACCAAAACCCCTTGTGGAAGAAGAACGCCTTTGTGCTTACAACTGTGACAATGACCACTTACCAAGATCAACTAAACGCTGGATTTTCAAAGCATGTGAAGTTCGCGGCTCCATTGTTGCAATAAACTTGCTCAATGTTCTTGAATGAATAATTTATTAGATGCACACCAGTCTGTTGTTGTAGGGACATTGACATAATATTGTCACGCCCCTAAACATGATGCAGAACAAAACGGACTGTGATTGGTTGCGTTACACGTCAGTCAAACGTCCTCTTGGGCAGTCCTTGGTCAAGAAATGCTGCGATAGAGTCTAGGGATATAGGTCTGGCTACACAAGACTAAGTTCTGAACAGGAGAAGTTCATTTAGGTTTAGGGTCATTTACTTTTTCCCAAAGGTGGACAAAATATGCTTATTCCCAAAGGTTGGCTTTTTAAAGACTTTTTTTATGATCACCTTTACTCCTATGCTGTGGAAAAGACAGAGTAATGACATTGATGATCAGAAATGTTTCTTCAGCATCAAATCATCATATAAGAATGGTTTCTAAAGGATCATGTGACACTGAAGACTTGGAGTAATAATGCTGAAAATTCATATTTGTCAAAGGAATAAATTACATTTTAAAATATATTCAAATAGAAAACAGCTGTTTTACATAGTAATAATATTTCACAATATTACTGTTTTTACTGTATTTTTGTATCAAATTAAATATTTGGTGAGCATAAGAGACTTCTTTCAAAAACATTGAAATGCTTAATATTTTCTAAACTTTTGGCCACCGATGTACATCAATCCAAAAATGTTTGGAAATAAGTGAAATTATTTTGAAGGTGGGGTTGTGTGTCATGTTACCTATAATGACATTGTGAAAATAACGGTTTTGTCCTATGTTAGACATTTCCTTTTTGACTGCTTTAAATTGTATTGTTCTATTCTGGATTGAATTTAATTTTTGATATTTCATTATAATAAATAAGATAATCAACCACAGACTTTATATTTATTTTGTCAAATGCTAACGTTTTGTTTAGGAATTTAGATACCTTTAACACAATGTGTAGCAAGGAGAGCACATAATGTAGTAATGTTACACGTTTACACATCTTTATGTTAACCTTTCTGACACATTTAGAGTGTTAAACTCATTAACACAGTGAATGAGTTCAAATTAACACAAAACTAGTGGTCCTGGAACTCACCCATGAATGTGTAAATATTTAACACTGGTTGTGTCATTTTTAACACATTCTTTCTTTCTAAGACAGAATATATAATTTTTGCATTTCCATTCACTTCAATAGCAAAAGAAACAAAAAATCATGATAGCATTTCCATGACTTTCCAAAAGAGGAAAACATTTTACAGAGATTGATTACATTGATCAGAAGAAAGAGACTCCCCCAGCCATTGTATTAGAAACACCCTTGCAGCAGTGTTAATTAATTTTTTGTCATTTACAGCCAAGGTAATATAACACAAAGTGCGGTGTTATAAATAGCCCATGTAGGAAATTTAAAAAAAGGAGAATATGAAAAACTTTACTAGTGTCACCAACAGTTGCAGGAAACACGATGAAAATGAAGTATAACGTCTTTAATAATCCACTCATGGGATGGGACGGGATGGGACGGGACGGGACGGGACGGGATGGGAACGGATGGGACGGGATGGGAACGGCTGGGACGGGACGGGATGGGACAAATGAACACTGAAAAGACTCCAACTTAAATACAAAGCAAATGAGGGAAGTAATGACAAACACCTGTGATGATTAATTATCTCCATATAATCTCCATAATAAGTGGCGGGAAACTAAACAAAGGAGAACAGAGAACATGTGACTAACTAAAAGTCCATGAAAATGAAACTAAGATCAAAATAAGTGAATGTTCGTGACAACTAGATTTGCAATAACTGGGATAATACCTGGAGTTGATAACTGACGAAACACATCATCACAGCCTGTAAAAAGGGTCCATTGTCTTCATCAGTCATCTCTATTGTGACACAGACAACCATTGACGTTTCATTTGTCAGTGGAGAGAAATTGTACAAATCCCTTTTTTTTCAGGAAATTGCAATGGTAGGCCAACCAGGAAGGCTAATTTAGCAATTAATTCCCTCTTAAATATTTTACATTTTAGAATAGCAGTTTTCTGCGTAAAAAAAAAAAAAAAAAAAAGGCTAGAGTAAACATTAGCCTACTTGAAGCCATTTTCCTGAAAATTACACCTCAATCATACCTCTAGAGTGAAATTTATGTTATTTTTTACATTTATTTCTTCATTACTTCAATAGGCCTAGTATTACTGCCCACGTCTGTGTGCTTGGTAAATTATGTGTAGTTAATTGGACAACCACTCTTAATTGTAAATTGTAAATTGTAAATTGTAAAGTTAATTGTACTTTATGTTGTAGAACAAAACAAAAGTCTCTCCAAGTAATGTTAACCACAGACCTTAATTTAGTCATTAATTGAAAACTGCAATTATAAAAGCACAGCAAACTCCAGAAAGAACCCATGTATACAAAATGCTATTTTTTTGTGTCTGGCTTTAGGATTATAGACTGAACAGATCTATTGTAGACCGGCAAATTAACATCATGTCATGTGCACAGTCTGCACACACGTCTTTGGGTACACAATTACAACTATTTTGCTATGTGTGCACATACACTATAACAATTAGATGGTTTTAACAGTGTATAGTGGTATCTTTGATGACATTTATGTGTGTGCTGAAAGAATGTTTAATCTCCTGAGATGTCACTGCAAGGCTATTGTAATTCTATATGCTCTACTTTTTTCCTCTCGCCCTTCATTATATTATATTGCATAGGTCCATAAAAGATACATCCTAGAGCAGGGGTGGGCAACAGTTTTAGTCTGAGGGCCACAGTTACTTTGGCAAAGTAAACGGAGGGCCACACTTTGGACAATTGCAATTAAACATAGTTACATGATTAAATGGTACAAATTAATGAAATGCAAATATGTATAAGGCTACTCTACAGTTACTTTGACAGCCTATTTCAAGGCCTGATACTTATTTTTGCTAGGCCTGTCTGACCTAGGCTACTCTAAGGTTACAATAACTGGATTTACTTTCAAGGATTCATTTTCTACACTACCCTGCATATTGTTCAACTGTCATTCATACCAGCTCAGCTGTAGCTATTCAAGATAGAAAACTTAACAAAACTGCAAATGTATGTGTGCAAGTTACATTAACATACAGACTGCAGGCAATCTGGCTTGGAATTATCAAATTTAATTGAGGCTATATACCAGAGGTAGACCTTCATCACTGAATGAAAAACATATTCAGTTTTCAGTTGTGAT
The DNA here is from genome assembly GCF_964197995.2 of Scardinius erythrophthalmus. Taxonomy (NCBI): domain Eukaryota; kingdom Metazoa; phylum Chordata; class Actinopteri; order Cypriniformes; family Leuciscidae; genus Scardinius; species Scardinius erythrophthalmus. The sequence goes on along the minus strand of NC_138225.1, from coordinate 23,749,690 downwards.
TATTAATTTTTTTGTAATTTCTTTCACATATTTTGTTAAAATCTTTTATAAAATAGAACACAATTTAAGTGCAGATCAACTTCATCACACGTATGTTTGCTTGAAAGATATAAAGGGCCTATATAGGCCTATGCATCTCACAAAATTTAAATTTGATTTAGCTGTATCATCACTATCTACGGGACATGCATAAGAAATGGCAACATGAAACTGAACAATGTTGTAAAAATAACATCATCAATCAAGGTTAACTTAATGGAACTTTGGCTAGGCCTACTTTAGAAAAATGTATTTCGGCCTATGCAACTGAACTGAGATGAAGAGCTTTTTTTCGGTGTTCTGTAACTCAATGTGAACAATTGAGACGGTCGCCTTTCTTTACTAAGTCATCGAAATCTGGGGTCGTGTTCGACGTTGAGATGCGCAACACGGACGACAGGTGTGTGTCGGTTAGTCGTGATCTGTTGCGTGACTTGTTGAAGTTCATTACAGAGAAAGTCTGCTCGCATACATACGTGGACCCGAATAAAACGAGCATCCTTTGCGCATGCCTCCGCATGTTAGGAAACTTGCCCTCGTTCAATGCACCATAAAACCTGTCCAATGATGACGAGGTGAATTTCTCCTTGAGAATCCCACTGCACTGCATGTCAATCAACTCAAGCTGAGCTTCCGGAGGCGCTTGGTCGCTGTCAAAGGAAAAGGGGGCGGACACCAGCTCCATCTCTTTTTCAATTTTTCCGAAATCAGAGAAACGCCTGTTGAATTCAGTGTGCAGATCCTCGAGTGTAGTGGTGTATTTGACAGTGAGTCGGGATGGCACATGCTTCATTGTGGTGAGAGTTGGAAAATGTGTAAAGCTCTTGTTTTTCATTTGTCGGGAAAACAGGGTCAGCTTTCTCTGAATGCTTGCACATTGGAATACAGTTCGTGCACAAACACATCCTTCCCCTGCAGCTTCCGATTGAGGTCATTCAAATGGCCCATTAAATCCACAGCAAATGCAAAGTCAAGCATCCAATCAGAATCTTGAAGTTCTGGAAAGTCACCAGCCTTCCCGACATTCTCCAGAAACACCCCTATCTGATCTCTCAGGTCCCACACACGGCGTAGCACTGTGCCCAGGCTCAGCCAGCGGACGTTTGAGTGGTATGGGACATCAGTGTGTTCTGCCTCACTCTCCTCCAACAACTGGATAAACTGGCGGTGGTTAAGCGCCCGGGCCCTGATGAAATTGACAAGTTTCACCACAGTTTTGGTGACGTGATCAAGTTTTAACACCGACTTAGACAAGGCCTCCTGATGAATGATGCAGTGTAAGAAAATCAGAGTTGAGTTGGGGTCATCCTCTCTCACCCTGTCCTGTATCCTACGCAATAGCCCAGTGTTCTTCCCGGTGAGGTTTGGACAGCCATCGGTGGTCACGTTCAGTAACTTCGCCCACGGTAGGTTCATTCTCTGCATGCATCCTGACACCGCATCATAGAGGTCTGAACCCCTTGTCGTCCCCTTCATTGATTCCATCGCAAGAAACTCCTCCACTATTTCAAATGTGTCAGTAATACCTCTGATGAATATAAGCAGCTGGGCAGTGTCTTTAATATCAGTGCTCTCATCCAGCGCTATTGAAAAGTATGTGAAATCGGTGGCCCTTTTTAGCAATGCAGATGTCAGCTCATCATCAATTACCTCGATGCGACGAGTAACTGTACGGCGAGACAGGCTCACATTTTCGAACTGACTTTTGCTGTCAGGGCACAGCACGCTAGCTGCCTCTACCATACAGTCTTTTACAAACTCACCATCTGAAAATGGTTTGCTGTGTTTGGCGATTTTGTGTGACACCATATAGCTCACTTTTGTTGCTGACTCCTGTACATTAGACTGCTTGGTAAAAATATTCTGCCTGGCAGTTAAGTTGGAGGACAATCTCGTGGCTTTTTCTTCCCTCTCCTTTGCGGAGAAATTCACGGCATAATTAGCATGTTTAGCATTGAAGTGCCTGCTAATATTATATTCTTTAAAGACAGCGATGCTCTCTTGACATATCAGACAAATCACCTTTGAGCCGACGTTCGTGACGAAATATTTTGACGTCCATTCTTTATTGAATGCTCGACATTCAGAGTCAACTTTTCTCTTTTTTACTGCACTCATTTTGACAATTTTTTTATGCCGCCGGCCGTTTAGAATTTGTTACTTTGAAGAGTGAAGAAGAGAAGTAAAGGCGCAAATTGTAATTTCACACAGCGACATCTGTTGGATTGTTTTTAACCCCTTCAAAGATCAGATTATTGTTGTTCAAAATTCATTACTCGTCAAAACATCACACTATTACTTCTGGACAATCTGAGCATCATTTTAGAAACTTCAGAAAGGTTTAAGACTCCAGCTTCGATATTTGACCACTATGATTAAACTTGCAGTGACATTAATTTCTTAATTTATGACAGGAGTGCAAAATAATGAATCTGTAACGATCGTTATTTTGAATTGAAATCATTACTCACACAACCTTTATTCTCGTCTTCTCCGGTTTATTTGTGTCAAAAATACATAAAAAATACAGCATCCGCCAGGCCTATTAGTCCAATGGTGCGCATATTTGGAGAAATAATGATTAATTATCACATGTTAGTAAAATATTTCGTCATACAGAAAAACATTTCTATTCATTTCCACTGAATTATGCGTTCTGAAGAGTTCAAACAGCGAACGGACTGAGCTAGATGTGTGTCCTCTTCCTTTTGCGTCAGATTTGACCTGTCAATCATCTCACGTCACGTGGTTCATGACGCGTCCTGTATACACTACTTCCTCATTTTGGACATGCGTGATAACTAAGCTAAAGTGACATTTCTTCACTGAAACAATTAGCTAATAAATGCACGATTTAAGTATCTGTACGATTATGTGTTTTGTGTGTGATTTTCGTGCGATTTGGGGTTTTCATATAAATAATGAATGTCCAAATTGCGAGTGCATCGAGCGCATCGCGGGGGCCGGATTGAAGCAATATATGGGCCGGATCCGGCCCCCGGGCCGTATGTTGCCCATGTATGTCCTAGAGCATTAACATGGACAGAATGCATAGAAGACAAAAAGATAGTTATTACCAACCAAATGAATGCCCAAGATGTCACGCTTGTTTTATGAAGCCACATATACACACCAGTGCCCAAACCAAGAATAGCAAAGTCCACCTGAGAAAACCAAAGCAGAAATTGATGAGAAAATATGTAGGTGTGAACGTAAGTAGAAATTGTGATGACAAATGAAGGTGAAACAGAAAAAAAGAAAGAGCTGATGAAAGCAGAACATATGCTATGGACATAAATAGATTTGCATTTATTTCAAGACTTCACGTAAAGTATCCTTCCATATATAACCCACTTACGCGTCAATTTAAAGGAACATGCCAACTTTTTGGGACTTTAGATTATTCACCGTATCCCCAGAGTTAGATAAGTCCATACATACCCTTTTCATTTCCGTGCATGCCGTAACTCTGTCTGATGCACCCACCGCTAGCCTAGCTTAGCACAAAGACTGGAGGTAAATGGCTCCAGCTAGCATACTGCTCCCAATAAGTGACAAAATAACGCCAACATTTACCTATTTACATGTTGTGATTTGTATAGTCCAGCGTGTACAAATAACAAGGTCACATGAGACCAGTGGCGTAACTTTGTTTTAAAAAGTGGGTGGGACGGGTTTTTAAAAAAAAAACCGGGGGGGGGGGATTTATGAATGCTAAATCATAAATCGATGTATGTACAATAACATTACGATGTCCAGCAATCGATTGAAATAGTGCATGGGTTTAATTTGTCGTTTAATGAGGTCTGATATATGTTGGTTTGGGTAAATCCGTTATAGAAATGTGTATATTGAAATGGTCCAGTGGTAGAACTTTTGCCAAGCAGAGGTTGTGGGTTCTAATCCGCACTCGTAGGCTATATTTTTATATCGTTGACTCGTAGTTTTTTTTTTTTTTTTTTTTTTTTTCATTAAAACCGATTATGTTTATCATCAGTGGTTGTATATCAGGCAAGCATTTTGTTTTGTAATTTCACCGGAACGAATAGAGTCTCCACAACGGATTGAAGCACGCGTCCGAGTGAAGACTGTGCGCGAGCCACAAGAGAACACAGTATCCGCGCCTGTGTCTGTATCTGTATCTGATCACAGCGGCAACGAGCACTTTGATCACTTGATTTCAAAAACAACACATTTCAGTGCTAGATCGCCTCCTACAAACGAACTAAATGAATGCTCTGCTAGTTAACTGGAGATGTTTTATTTATTTGTATTTGTACATTCGTGCCGCGAGATGTTTCAAAAGTGGTGGGGACAATATCGACCTTAGCAAAAAGTGGTGGGGACATGTCCCACCCGTCCCACCCGCAAATTACGCCTATGCATGAGACACAGCCATCTTCTAACTGTATACATACTGGGAACTATATTCTCAGAAGGCGAAGCACTGCTACTTGGACGGAGTTTTGGGCGGAGACTAAAGGTATAATGTATCTCAAAATATACTGACATGGAATCCAAATTATGTTCATGCCCAACTGAATCATTGTCTGTTCTCATTTTAATCAATGTCAAACAATCCAACTGGTCTGGACAGTGGTCTTATCTTTGACCTTATCATACAGTAAACCACTCATCTGGTAGTTGGCACTTGTTGATCAAGAAAGTTGCTCTAGCTGGAAACTCATGGTATAATACTCTAGCCGTTTAATTCCAGCTGTAAGAATTCATGTACACACAACCATTGCAATTCAGTGCGGTACAGCTGCTCAGGTATGAAAAATATATTTTTGGTGAAAAAACGATTAATTCACAAGACTGGAAGGGCCTATTTTTTTGCCAGAACCCCTTCAGTGAAGCAGCATTTTAGACCTCCATTAAGTCAAAATACCAAACGGTCAAGAGTCATTTTAGCTAAATAGCACCACAAGTAGGCCAGGTATCACACATTGTGCTGTCAGTGTCACAGCATGACACTTAAACTGGGGTTCAATGGGGTTGTTCCAGTAACAATAATACAAGTTGCATTGGATACAAACATCTGTTTAGTAACTATTGCTCTCAGTCAATTTCTACATCAGCAGATCCTTCAGGATAACAGATTAGAGTCACTGACTGAACAAACATATACATCTCTGGCTGCACTAAAAATCCAATATGAGTGTTCAAAATATCCACTTTATCAAAGGTTCTTCATGCACCTTGATTTATCAGCCCTGCTATCAGAGACGTTTACTTTCCATAAAACATTCCATTCTGAATGAACATAGGAGATAAATTCACATGGGAGGTTACATTTTAAAATATTGGCAATCTGTAGGCGATACTTACAGATTAACACAGACCCAGGTTTGAGGAAATGTCAGCAAAGTCAAATAAATTTAAAAAAGTAGACAAGGTTTGGGCTTCATTTAAAATTACAAATGAAAACATAGATTTAAGTGCAGAGAAATGCATTTTAGGTTTGCGCTTGCTTCCTGAGAAGAGTCCAATTTAATTGCAAACAAAATATAATAAGTAAGGAATGATTGACGACAGGCCGTTGAATTATTAGAAAAATAATGCACACCCGAGGTGGTAATGCGGTCACGACGCGAAGCGGAGGACTAATTTCTTACGCATCTATTCAAATGCCTCCGTTGCTAATTCCAAAACGTCATTTTAGAGTTAGTAACGGAGGTTTGAGCCACTGCAGACTAATGCTGGGAACACACGACTAGCTGACACATTCTCTGACTGTTTTCATCGACTGCAGCAGATTTTAAACACCGACTTTGAACACAGACTGAACGCGCTGAACACGCGTTTGGGCATGATCAGTCATCAAATTACATTCATAACCGGCCTTAAAGTGTGTTCCCAGTTATTAATGTAGTTATTAGAGAGAGAGAGATGTTGCAATAATGAGACAGAAAAGCATTTGCGTCAATATTATTATTTATTTATTAATTCAATTCCTTTTAATTAATTCGAATTCATTCTTTTTTTCCTATTATTGACAGATGACAGACTAGCCAAATAAATGAAACACAAAGCCCTTTTAACAAGTAGGCCTATCAATAATTATTTGTTTGTTATATTATCTGCAATAATAATCCGTGCTGCAGGACTATCCATTTATTTAGCCTATATTCAGTTTAATTTTCTATTGATTATAGATAGGACTATATACTTTATTTATTCAAATTAAACTGCATGTTTCCATTGATTGTGAAGCTAGACATTGAAAATTCCAGATCAAGCTCATGCGGCTAAATGTTTTTTCTTGTTATGAATTGTATCCTATTTTCCGTTATTACCGTTAACTACGCGAAGTGATATGGAACTGTAATGCGGTCAAGACCTGCCTGGAACTACTTTAGCTGTGCGTTTCCCTGAAAATAATGCACACCTTAGAACGTTCGTCAACCAATCAGATTCAAGCATTCAACGGCCCTGTAGTATAAATCAATTTAATTCCCACACTTTTCCTTTTAGGACTGCCCTCAACTAAAGATTTTCTTGGTCGACTGTCAGACATTCATTTATGGGCAAGCTCACACTACAGGACTGTAAGACTAGCTGAATTGCTGTGGTGCTCACACTACACAACACGGTTTCATGTCATCTGTCATCATCTTTTCATAGCAGCGCGAATACTACACATCACAATGCTAACGAGGTGCACAAACTAGAACACATTTGGTCAAGAGGCAACAGAAAAAAAGAAGAAAAAAAAAGTCAACTTTCTCACATAAACGAATGCCAAAAATTCATGGAAGTGTTTACGAGATTTTTCCATTCATACCATCTACACTGTGATTGGCTGGATTAGTTCCACCTTGTTACTACAAGATCATGTGGCGATAATATCAAATAGGTTCGAAAAAATATCACAGCGTCTGTGACTCCTCGAGGCTCAGATCACATCGCTGACCTGCTCATACTTAACCAGCATAAATCTGTCCGCAATCCGAGGGTTTTGTCACAGATGTTGGAAATCTGGCTGCGAAAAAAAAAATCCAGCCAAAAGTCGTGGAGTGTGAGCTTGCCTTTAGCACACATTTATGTCAGAGGTTCCCAAACATTTTATTGTGATGTACCGCCATGGGCATTTAACATCCTTCTGCGTACCCCCTCACTTCCACTTAGACTGCAGTCACACCTTTTCCGTTAAAAGGGAAGTTCACCCAAAAATGAAAATTCTGTTATCATTTTTCATCTAAGTTGTTCCAAATCTGTAAGAATTTCTTTCTTCTTCTGAAAAGAAGACATTTTGAAGAATATGGATAACCAAACTGTTGGTGGTGAAAAAAATAAAAATACTATGGAAGTTGGTAGTTTGCCAGGTCTTTTCCCAACCCTCCCCACTACATGAGGAGGGTTGGGACTCACATAGACACACTCTGTCACGGTGTGGGTTTTGTGTGTCTTGTTCTTGTCTGTAATGTGTTCCCCTGTCTTTTCATGTTTAGCTGTCTCCCGTTATGTTGATTAGTCTTCCCAGGTGTCTCTGATTAGCCACGCCCCCTTGTTATCTTGTTTAGCTTGTTTGCCTTTGTATTTAAATATGAATCGCGTTTCTGTGTATGAATGAATGAATGAACGAACGCACAGATGCGTGCTGTTGTGGAGCTACTACAGCTGGCAAAAATACTGTTTAAATATGAATCGCGTTTCTATGTATGAATGAACGCACAGATGCGCGCTGTTGTGGAGCTACTACAGCTGGCAAAAATACTGTTTTAATATGAATCGCGAATACAAAGAAAGATTACACTGGAAATATTGTTACAATTTTAAATGTTGTAATTGTATAACCTTAAAAATATATATATATATATATATATAAGGATAGATGTAAACAAAATCTTAAAAGGTCATTATAAGCCTTCTCTTTAAATAATTTTATTATGCTTTATTAGTGACACATTTGGGAAGAGAATATATTCCAGATCTGAAAATACAGTATGAGAACAATTAACTGCACAATTACTAGAAATGTGTACCTTGGATATTGTACAATTTGCAAGCAAAATTTGTGGAAAAAAACAACAAACCAGTTATATATTGTCCTTGCATTCTTGTGGCTCAGTCACACACCTGAATGAAAGGCTCATTACGTATGCAGCCTCATTATGCGGGCCCCATTGACTCCGCAGATGTGAATCACGCCCACCCGCATATGGCCTTTCCAAACAAAAAGTGTTTTACAAGATTTAAATCAATGTATTGTGTTATGAGAATGATTAGGCAGGATGATTTTCACATAATTTTGAAGAAAAAATTCTAGGCAACGTCATCCATTAGTCAAAAGTCTTATTTACATATATTTAGAATGTGTTTTATGGCCTTATTTCAGAAACTTTAGTTCCCCTTCGTTACGGGGAACTCCCGCTGCGTCTAATATAAACGCTACGGGGAATGCCTTCGGCATGCGTTATCTGAAGTCACTATACAACTATTCCAATCTGGATTGGTGTGCGTCATCCTGCGTCATGACGTTGCATGTGACGGTGACCCGGACGCTATAAGGGTCACAGGAACAAGGAAATGACAGCTTCTGTTCTTCAGCAGCGTTCTATGTCAAACTGTACGTCTTATTTGGTGTTGTCTGTCAAATCTACTATGGCGAAGGCAGTGTGCGTCTCCTTGATTTAAGAAAAATTAAAGAAGCAAGGATGGCGCACACTTGCTTTGTGGTGTTGGGTTGTGAGCGGAGCTTGCACGGACAGTTCTCGAGGGCACTGTCTATTTTGTGCAAACTGAAAGGATTCTGTGACTGGGAATCTCGCGTCTGCCGAGGCAGCGCGTAGATTACAGGTCTGCAGGGTGTAGACTCCGAGTTTACTCTTCCGCTCCCGCCTAAGCCTGTTTAAAAATAATAAAATAGGCTTGCGTTCCTTGTGCATCAGCTTGCGTCTGTCGAGGCAGCGCGTTGTCTATTTGCATTGGGTTCGCACGTGGAGCAGTGTTTACAGGTCTCGCGCACGGTTCGGAAGCCCGCGTCACTGCGGCTTCTTCCGACCGTGTTAAAGACCCGGTGTTTGATTTATCTGATTCTGAGGAGTCAGATACTATCAACACTGAACCACGAATATTCACCACATTATGAGGAGTTGCTGGAGAAAGACTGGGGCTGTAATGAAATTAAATGTTTGGTAATTTAATAAGAAGGAAGCGACTAAAAAGAGTGCTTCCTGCAAACCCAGTCAAAATCCTTGTGTCAGAGTCTTCCTTTTTCAAACGATCTCCATACTGAGGTATTGAGATTGTGGAATAATTGAAGAAGAAAATTAAAGGGGATTTAATGATGCAGGGGGTAGAAGAATATTTCTCCCAGATATCGTATTACCTCTGATGACTCAGACACGTCCCTCCAAAATTAAAGTGGAGCTAATATAAATATTATCTCGAATTTGGTAGGGAAGGCTTATATGGCGGCATGTCAAAAAAAAAAAAAAAAATGCATACCTACATATGGTAGTCCAGGTCCCCCGGGGACAGTCACCAGCTCCTCATATTCTGGGAAGTCACCTCTTCCCCTCCCCTTCCCCCTGTACAGGGCTCGGGGTCAGAGGAGACGTTCTCATAAAAAAAAAAAAAAAAAGCCCCGAAGTCAGGTCTGAGGACTGCCTTTCGGGCTAAGAAAAAATAAATAAATAAACTATGAGGTCCTGGCGTAAAAACGCGGACCCTTATGGGCACTTCATATTATTTTCGGTTAGTTCCTGCCGATCTATCGCTTCAGGTCACCGAATCTCAAAACCTGAGGTCAGTCTCGAGGGACTGATCTCCCTATTAGATTATTCATCGGTTACGTCCTGCCAGTAAACTGCTTCAGACCACCGATAAGCACATTATATCACCTGAGACTAACCCAGAGAAATTGATTTCTCTTGTAGATTGTTTAGACGCCTGGTCAGGCCTTCCGAATATATCTAAATGGACCCTGGGTATAGTTAAAGGATATAGAATCCAGTTTAAAGTGAGACCACCCGATTTTAACGGGGTATTTCACACACTGGTTTTCTCACATCAGCGCCAGGTGATGGAAAATGAAGTTGAATCTCTTTTAGCAAAAGCAATAGAAATTGCCCCTAATCAGGAGAGGGATTCAGGTTTTTACAGCCGTTACTTCATTGTTCCGAAAAAGGATGGTGGACTTCATCCTATTGTAGATCTTAGAGTATTGAATAAATATTTGAGGAGATTTAGTTTCAATATGCTCACTATACCCAGTATCATTCAGCAAATCAGATCTGAAGACCTGTTGTGACAATAGATCTCATGGATGCTTATTTTCATAACTTCATCATCCATTATCATAGGAAGTTCCTTAGGTTCGCTTTTGGGGGGAAAAGCTTACCAATATAGGGTTCTTCCTTTCGGCCTAACTCTATCCCCTTGCACTTTCTGTATGGATGCTGCCCTTGCTCCACTGAGACTTGAGGGGAACCGCATCCTAAATTATTAGAT
>NC_138225.1:23516762-23738993 GCF_964197995.2 Scardinius erythrophthalmus | reverse complement strand
AAATGTCATTTTGCATAGGGTAATACAGAGGCCTTCTCACCTTTATGACAGTTAAAGCGCCACCAATGGCCCGACGTCCATGAAAGTTTTCAAGCTTCTTCAGGATCACGTGACGCATGCGCATGCCCGATTTTGTGAGCTTGTATGCAAATCAGACAGCAAGATGGCCGCTTTCAGCCATTTCATGTGTTTTTTCCATAGAAATACATCATTTTGACACCCTTTTAACAGTTATAGCGCCACCAAGTGGCCAGTCGCTGCGCCCTTTTTCACGTGACCACAGAATGAGCTCGTACATGCGTGTGCTGAGTTTGGTGCAAAAATCTCGTTCCGTTCACGAGTTATAGCCAATTAAGCAAAATGGGCTCCTCCCACTTCGAACATTTTGGCGGCCCTTAGGGACCGTGAAGCGAAATTTACACTTTTTTTTGATAATTATTGACAATCAGACTCCAGAGAATCTTGCCGCACTGGTTTGGTTCCGGTCGGGCCAAAAACCTAGGACTAGTTCGCGAAAGTAGGTTTTTGGAAAAACCCCAAATACCCTAAAATTTTCCCAGGGTGACGAGCAAATCCGAGGCATGCATCTGGTCCGCCTCGAGCCAAGGATTCCAGCGATATAAGACACTTGAGCCTACGCCTCACGGTTGATGAGTTATGAGCCGTTTCGTACTTTTGCCCGCTGTAGCGCCCCCGTCAGGCCGATCGGGGCGGGCCTTGGTGACGCTGTAGGCGGTGTGAGTACTATCAGCCCCCAAAGTTTCAAGTCTCCACGACTTACGGTTTGGTCTGCCCGATCAGTTTTATGTCTGAATGTTGCATCATGGGAAAATTAACAATTACAATAGGTTGTTCAGCACTGAAGTGCTTGAACCCCTAATAAGTGGCTAAAAAAGGGCCACAAAAAGGCCTCTAAAAAAAAAACTATAGGGTCTAGGCGCTTGCCGTCTGCGCTGCTGCGTTCCAAAAACTTTATCCAGCCTTCTAACATGTGCCTCGGAGAGGAAAAAGAACGTTTGTTGCCCTTTTAGCTCATTTATCATGGAAATGTGGTGCATTTTTTTTTTTACCTTTTAAACTGTGACACCCCCACTGATGGCCCGATCTCCATAAAAGTTTGCACGCTTCTTTAGAATAATATGGCGCATGTGCTCAGCTAATTTGGTGAAGCTCTGCTCTTTTCCCCCCATTTTTCAGTCATTTAAATGTCATTTTGCATAGGGTAATACAGAGGCCTTCTCACCTTTATGACAGTTAAAGCGCCACCAATGGCCCGACGTCCATGAAAGTTTTCAAGCTTCTTCAGGATCACGTGACGCATGCGCATGCCCGATTTTGTGAGCTTGTATGCAAATCAGACAGCAAGATGGCCGCTTTCAGCCATTTCATGTGTTTTTTCCATAGAAATACATCATTTTGACACCCTTTTAACAGTTATAGCGCCACCAAGTGGCCAGTCGCTGCGCCCTTTTTCACGTGACCACAGAATGAGCTCGTACATGCGTGTGCTGAGTTTGGTGCAAAAATCTCGTTCCGTTCACGAGTTATAGCCAATTAAGCAAAATGGGCTCCTCCCACTTCGAACATTTTGGCGGCCCTTAGGGACCGTGAAGCGAAATTTACACTTTTTTTTGATAATTATTGACAATCAGACTCCAGAGAATCTTGCCGCACTGGTTTGGTTCCGGTCGGGCCAAAAACCTAGGACTAGTTCGCGAAAGTAGGTTTTTGGAAAAACCCCAAATACCCTAAAATTTTCCCAGGGTGACGAGCAAATCCGAGGCATGCATCTGGTCCGCCTCGAGCCAAGGATTCCAGCGATATAAGACACTTGAGCCTACGCCTCACGGTTGATGAGTTATGAGCCGTTTCGTACTTTTGCCCGCTGTAGCGCCCCCGTCAGGCCGATCGGGGCGGGCCTTGGTGACGCTGTAGGCGGTGTGAGTACTATCAGCCCCCAAAGTTTCAAGTCTCCACGACTTACGGTTTGGTCTGCCCGATCAGTTTTATGTCTGAATGTTGCATCATGGGAAAATTAACAATTACAATAGGTGTTCAGCACTGAAGTGCTTGAACCCCTAATAAGTGGCTAAAAAAGGGCCACAAAAAGGCCTCTAAAAAAAAAACTATAGGGTCTAGGCGCTTGCCGTCTGCGCTGCTGCGTTCCAAAAACTTTATCCAGCCTTCTAACATGTGCCTCGGAGAGGAAAAAGAACGTTTGTTGCCCTTTTAGCTCATTTATCATGGAAATGTGGTGCATTTTTTTTTTTTACCTTTTAAACTGTGACACCCCCACTGATGGCCCGATCTCCATAAAAGTTTGCACGCTTCTTTAGAATAATATGGCGCATGTGCTCAGCTAATTTGGTGAAGCTCTGCTCTTTTCCCCCCATTTTTCAGTCATTTAAATGTCATTTTGCATAGGGTAATACAGAGGCCTTCTCACCTTTATGACAGTTAAAGCGCCACCAATGGCCCGACGTCCATGAAAGTTTTCAAGCTTCTTCAGGATCACGTGACGCATGCGCATGCCCGATTTTGTGAGCTTGTATGCAAATCAGACAGCAAGATGGCCGCTTTCAGCCATTTCATGTGTTTTTTCCATAGAAATACATCATTTTGACACCCTTTTAACAGTTATAGCGCCACCAAGTGGCCAGTCGCTGCGCCCTTTTTCACGTGACCACAGAATGAGCTCGTACATGCGTGTGCTGAGTTTGGTGCAAAAATCTCGTTCCGTTCACGAGTTATAGCCAATTAAGCAAAATGGGCTCCTCCCACTTCGAACATTTTGGCGGCCCTTAGGGACCGTGAAGCGAAATTTACACTTTTTTTTGATAATTATTGACAATCAGACTCCAGAGAATCTTGCCGCACTGGTTTGGTTCCGGTCGGGCCAAAAACCTAGGACTAGTTCGCGAAAGTAGGTTTTTGGAAAAACCCCAAATACCCTAAAATTTTCCCAGGGTGACGAGCAAATCCGAGGCATGCATCTGGTCCGCCTCGAGCCAAGGATTCCAGCGATATAAGACACTTGAGCCTACGCCTCACGGTTGATGAGTTATGAGCCGTTTCGTACTTTTGCCCGCTGTAGCGCCCCCGTCAGGCCGATCGGGGCGGGCCTTGGTGACGCTGTAGGCGGTGTGAGTACTATCAGCCCCCAAAGTTTCAAGTCTCCACGACTTACGGTTTGGTCTGCCCGATCAGTTTTATGTCTGAATGTTGCATCATGGGAAAATTAACAATTACAATAGGTGTTCAGCACTGAAGTGCTTGAACCCCTAATAAGTGGCTAAAAAAGGGCCACAAAAAGGCCTCTAAAAAAAAAACTATAGGGTCTAGGCGCTTGCCGTCTGCGCTGCTGCGTTCCAAAAACTTTATCCAGCCTTCTAACATGTGCCTCGGAGAGGAAAAAGAACGTTTGTTGCCCTTTTAGCTCATTTATCATGGAAATGTGGTGCATTTTTTTTTTTTACCTTTTAAACTGTGACACCCCCACTGATGGCCCGATCTCCATAAAAGTTTGCACGCTTCTTTAGAATAATATGGCGCATGTGCTCAGCTAATTTGGTGAAGCTCTGCTCTTTTCCCCCCATTTTTCAGTCATTTAAATGTCATTTTGCATAGGGTAATACAGAGGCCTTCTCACCTTTATGACAGTTAAAGCGCCACCAATGGCCCGACGTCCATGAAAGTTTTCAAGCTTCTTCAGGATCACGTGACGCATGCGCATGCCCGATTTTGTGAGCTTGTATGCAAATCAGACAGCAAGATGGCCGCTTTCAGCCATTTCATGTGTTTTTTCCATAGAAATACATCATTTTGACACCCTTTTAACAGTTATAGCGCCACCAAGTGGCCAGTCGCTGCGCCCTTTTTCACGTGACCACAGAATGAGCTCGTACATGCGTGTGCTGAGTTTGGTGCAAAAATCTCGTTCCGTTCACGAGTTATAGCCAATTAAGCAAAATGGGCTCCTCCCACTTCGAACATTTTGGCGGCCCTTAGGGACCGTGAAGCGAAATTTACACTTTTTTTTGATAATTATTGACAATCAGACTCCAGAGAATCTTGCCGCACTGGTTTGGTTCCGGTCGGGCCAAAAACCTAGGACTAGTTCGCGAAAGTAGGTTTTTGGAAAAACCCCAAATACCCTAAAATTTTCCCAGGGTGACGAGCAAATCCGAGGCATGCATCTGGTCCGCCTCGAGCCAAGGATTCCAGCGATATAAGACACTTGAGCCTACGCCTCACGGTTGATGAGTTATGAGCCGTTTCGTACTTTTGCCCGCTGTAGCGCCCCCGTCAGGCCGATCGGGGCGGGCCTTGGTGACGCTGTAGGCGGTGTGAGTACTATCAGCCCCCAAAGTTTCAAGTCTCCACGACTTACGGTTTGGTCTGCCCGATCAGTTTTATGTCTGAATGTTGCATCATGGGAAAATTAACAATTACAATAGGTGTTCAGCACTGAAGTGCTTGAACCCCTAATAAGTGGCTAAAAAAGGGCCACAAAAAGGCCTCTAAAAAAAAAACTATAGGGTCTAGGCGCTTGCCGTCTGCGCTGCTGCGTTCCAAAAACTTTATCCAGCCTTCTAACATGTGCCTCGGAGAGGAAAAAGAACGTTTGTTGCCCTTTTAGCTCATTTATCATGGAAATGTGGTGCATTTTTTTTTTTACCTTTTAAACTGTGACACCCCCACTGATGGCCCGATCTCCATAAAAGTTTGCACGCTTCTTTAGAATAATATGGCGCATGTGCTCAGCTAATTTGGTGAAGCTCTGCTCTTTTCCCCCCATTTTTCAGTCATTTAAATGTCATTTTGCATAGGGTAATACAGAGGCCTTCTCACCTTTATGACAGTTAAAGCGCCACCAATGGCCCGACGTCCATGAAAGTTTTCAAGCTTCTTCAGGATCACGTGACGCATGCGCATGCCCGATTTTGTGAGCTTGTATGCAAATCAGACAGCAAGATGGCCGCTTTCAGCCATTTCATGTGTTTTTTCCATAGAAATACATCATTTTGACACCCTTTTAACAGTTATAGCGCCACCAAGTGGCCAGTCGCTGCGCCCTTTTTCACGTGACCACAGAATGAGCTCGTACATGCGTGTGCTGAGTTTGGTGCAAAAATCTCGTTCCGTTCACGAGTTATAGCCAATTAAGCAAAATGGGCTCCTCCCACTTCGAACATTTTGGCGGCCCTTAGGGACCGTGAAGCGAAATTTACACTTTTTTTTGATAATTATTGACAATCAGACTCCAGAGAATCTTGCCGCACTGGTTTGGTTCCGGTCGGGCCAAAAACCTAGGACTAGTTCGCGAAAGTAGGTTTTTGGAAAAACCCCAAATACCCTAAAATTTTCCCAGGGTGACGAGCAAATCCGAGGCATGCATCTGGTCCGCCTCGAGCCAAGGATTCCAGCGATATAAGACACTTGAGCCTACGCCTCACGGTTGATGAGTTATGAGCCGTTTCGTACTTTTGCCCGCTGTAGCGCCCCCGTCAGGCCGATCGGGGCGGGCCTTGGTGACGCTGTAGGCGGTGTGAGTACTATCAGCCCCCAAAGTTTCAAGTCTCCACGACTTACGGTTTGGTCTGCCCGATCAGTTTTATGTCTGAATGTTGCATCATGGGAAAATTAACAATTACAATAGGTGTTCAGCACTGAAGTGCTTGAACCCCTAATAAGTGGCTAAAAAAGGGCCACAAAAAGGCCTCTAAAAAAAAAACTATAGGGTCTAGGCGCTTGCCGTCTGCGCTGCTGCGTTCCAAAAACTTTATCCAGCCTTCTAACATGTGCCTCGGAGAGGAAAAAGAACGTTTGTTGCCCTTTTAGCTCATTTATCATGGAAATGTGGTGCATTTTTTTTTTTACCTTTTAAACTGTGACACCCCCACTGATGGCCCGATCTCCATAAAAGTTTGCACGCTTCTTTAGAATAATATGGCGCATGTGCTCAGCTAATTTGGTGAAGCTCTGCTCTTTTCCCCCCATTTTTCAGTCATTTAAATGTCATTTTGCATAGGGTAATACAGAGGCCTTCTCACCTTTATGACAGTTAAAGCGCCACCAATGGCCCGACGTCCATGAAAGTTTTCAAGCTTCTTCAGGATCACGTGACGCATGCGCATGCCCGATTTTGTGAGCTTGTATGCAAATCAGACAGCAAGATGGCCGCTTTCAGCCATTTCATGTGTTTTTTCCATAGAAATACATCATTTTGACACCCTTTTAACAGTTATAGCGCCACCAAGTGGCCAGTCGCTGCGCCCTTTTTCACGTGACCACAGAATGAGCTCGTACATGCGTGTGCTGAGTTTGGTGCAAAAATCTCGTTCCGTTCACGAGTTATAGCCAATTAAGCAAAATGGGCTCCTCCCACTTCGAACATTTTGGCGGCCCTTAGGGACCGTGAAGCGAAATTTACACTTTTTTTTGATAATTATTGACAATCAGACTCCAGAGAATCTTGCCGCACTGGTTTGGTTCCGGTCGGGCCAAAAACCTAGGACTAGTTCGCGAAAGTAGGTTTTTGGAAAAACCCCAAATACCCTAAAATTTTCCCAGGGTGACGAGCAAATCCGAGGCATGCATCTGGTCCGCCTCGAGCCAAGGATTCCAGCGATATAAGACACTTGAGCCTACGCCTCACGGTTGATGAGTTATGAGCCGTTTCGTACTTTTGCCCGCTGTAGCGCCCCCGTCAGGCCGATCGGGGCGGGCCTTGGTGACGCTGTAGGCGGTGTGAGTACTATCAGCCCCCAAAGTTTCAAGTCTCCACGACTTACGGTTTGGTCTGCCCGATCAGTTTTATGTCTGAATGTTGCATCATGGGAAAATTAACAATTACAATAGGTGTTCAGCACTGAAGTGCTTGAACCCCTAATAAGTGGCTAAAAAAGGGCCACAAAAAGGCCTCTAAAAAAAAAACTATAGGGTCTAGGCGCTTGCCGTCTGCGCTGCTGCGTTCCAAAAACTTTATCCA
The DNA here is from genome assembly GCF_964197995.2 of Scardinius erythrophthalmus. NCBI lineage: Eukaryota > Metazoa > Chordata > Actinopteri > Cypriniformes > Leuciscidae > Scardinius > Scardinius erythrophthalmus. Next base: position 23,732,002 of record NC_138225.1, on the reverse strand, counting down.
GCCTTCTAACATGTGCCTCGGAGAGGAAAAAGAACGTTTGTTGCCCTTTTAGCTCATTTATCATGGAAATGTGGTGCATTTTTTTTTTTACCTTTTAAACTGTGACACCCCCACTGATGGCCCGATCTCCATAAAAGTTTGCACGCTTCTTTAGAATAATATGGCGCATGTGCTCAGCTAATTTGGTGAAGCTCTGCTCTTTTCCCCCCATTTTTCAGTCATTTAAATGTCATTTTGCATAGGGTAATACAGAGGCCTTCTCACCTTTATGACAGTTAAAGCGCCACCAATGGCCCGACGTCCATGAAAGTTTTCAAGCTTCTTCAGGATCACGTGACGCATGCGCATGCCCGATTTTGTGAGCTTGTATGCAAATCAGACAGCAAGATGGCCGCTTTCAGCCATTTCATGTGTTTTTTCCATAGAAATACATCATTTTGACACCCTTTTAACAGTTATAGCGCCACCAAGTGGCCAGTCGCTGCGCCCTTTTTCACGTGACCACAGAATGAGCTCGTACATGCGTGTGCTGAGTTTGGTGCAAAAATCTCGTTCCGTTCACGAGTTATAGCCAATTAAGCAAAATGGGCTCCTCCCACTTCGAACATTTTGGCGGCCCTTAGGGACCGTGAAGCGAAATTTACACTTTTTTTTGATAATTATTGACAATCAGACTCCAGAGAATCTTGCCGCACTGGTTTGGTTCCGGTCGGGCCAAAAACCTAGGACTAGTTCGCGAAAGTAGGTTTTTGGAAAAACCCCAAATACCCTAAAATTTTCCCAGGGTGACGAGCAAATCCGAGGCATGCATCTGGTCCGCCTCGAGCCAAGGATTCCAGCGATATAAGACACTTGAGCCTACGCCTCACGGTTGATGAGTTATGAGCCGTTTCGTACTTTTGCCCGCTGTAGCGCCCCCGTCAGGCCGATCGGGGCGGGCCTTGGTGACGCTGTAGGCGGTGTGAGTACTATCAGCCCCCAAAGTTTCAAGTCTCCACGACTTACGGTTTGGTCTGCCCGATCAGTTTTATGTCTGAATGTTGCATCATGGGAAAATTAACAATTACAATAGGTGTTCAGCACTGAAGTGCTTGAACCCCTAATAAGTGGCTAAAAAAGGGCCACAAAAAGGCCTCTAAAAAAAAAACTATAGGGTCTAGGCGCTTGCCGTCTGCGCTGCTGCGTTCCAAAAACTTTATCCAGCCTTCTAACATGTGCCTCGGAGAGGAAAAAGAACGTTTGTTGCCCTTTTAGCTCATTTATCATGGAAATGTGGTGCATTTTTTTTTTTACCTTTTAAACTGTGACACCCCCACTGATGGCCCGATCTCCATAAAAGTTTGCACGCTTCTTTAGAATAATATGGCGCATGTGCTCAGCTAATTTGGTGAAGCTCTGCTCTTTTCCCCCCATTTTTCAGTCATTTAAATGTCATTTTGCATAGGGTAATACAGAGGCCTTCTCACCTTTATGACAGTTAAAGCGCCACCAATGGCCCGACGTCCATGAAAGTTTTCAAGCTTCTTCAGGATCACGTGACGCATGCGCATGCCCGATTTTGTGAGCTTGTATGCAAATCAGACAGCAAGATGGCCGCTTTCAGCCATTTCATGTGTTTTTTCCATAGAAATACATCATTTTGACACCCTTTTAACAGTTATAGCGCCACCAAGTGGCCAGTCGCTGCGCCCTTTTTCACGTGACCACAGAATGAGCTCGTACATGCGTGTGCTGAGTTTGGTGCAAAAATCTCGTTCCGTTCACGAGTTATAGCCAATTAAGCAAAATGGGCTCCTCCCACTTCGAACATTTTGGCGGCCCTTAGGGACCGTGAAGCGAAATTTACACTTTTTTTTGATAATTATTGACAATCAGACTCCAGAGAATCTTGCCGCACTGGTTTGGTTCCGGTCGGGCCAAAAACCTAGGACTAGTTCGCGAAAGTAGGTTTTTGGAAAAACCCCAAATACCCTAAAATTTTCCCAGGGTGACGAGCAAATCCGAGGCATGCATCTGGTCCGCCTCGAGCCAAGGATTCCAGCGATATAAGACACTTGAGCCTACGCCTCACGGTTGATGAGTTATGAGCCGTTTCGTACTTTTGCCCGCTGTAGCGCCCCCGTCAGGCCGATCGGGGCGGGCCTTGGTGACGCTGTAGGCGGTGTGAGTACTATCAGCCCCCAAAGTTTCAAGTCTCCACGACTTACGGTTTGGTCTGCCCGATCAGTTTTATGTCTGAATGTTGCATCATGGGAAAATTAACAATTACAATAGGTGTTCAGCACTGAAGTGCTTGAACCCCTAATAAGTGGCTAAAAAAGGGCCACAAAAAGGCCTCTAAAAAAAAAACTATAGGGTCTAGGCGCTTGCCGTCTGCGCTGCTGCGTTCCAAAAACTTTATCCAGCCTTCTAACATGTGCCTCGGAGAGGAAAAAGAACGTTTGTTGCCCTTTTAGCTCATTTATCATGGAAATGTGGTGCATTTTTTTTTTTACCTTTTAAACTGTGACACCCCCACTGATGGCCCGATCTCCATAAAAGTTTGCACGCTTCTTTAGAATAATATGGCGCATGTGCTCAGCTAATTTGGTGAAGCTCTGCTCTTTTCCCCCCATTTTTCAGTCATTTAAATGTCATTTTGCATAGGGTAATACAGAGGCCTTCTCACCTTTATGACAGTTAAAGCGCCACCAATGGCCCGACGTCCATGAAAGTTTTCAAGCTTCTTCAGGATCACGTGACGCATGCGCATGCCCGATTTTGTGAGCTTGTATGCAAATCAGACAGCAAGATGGCCGCTTTCAGCCATTTCATGTGTTTTTTCCATAGAAATACATCATTTTGACACCCTTTTAACAGTTATAGCGCCACCAAGTGGCCAGTCGCTGCGCCCTTTTTCACGTGACCACAGAATGAGCTCGTACATGCGTGTGCTGAGTTTGGTGCAAAAATCTCGTTCCGTTCACGAGTTATAGCCAATTAAGCAAAATGGGCTCCTCCCACTTCGAACATTTTGGCGGCCCTTAGGGACCGTGAAGCGAAATTTACACTTTTTTTTGATAATTATTGACAATCAGACTCCAGAGAATCTTGCCGCACTGGTTTGGTTCCGGTCGGGCCAAAAACCTAGGACTAGTTCGCGAAAGTAGGTTTTTGGAAAAACCCCAAATACCCTAAAATTTTCCCAGGGTGACGAGCAAATCCGAGGCATGCATCTGGTCCGCCTCGAGCCAAGGATTCCAGCGATATAAGACACTTGAGCCTACGCCTCACGGTTGATGAGTTATGAGCCGTTTCGTACTTTTGCCCGCTGTAGCGCCCCCGTCAGGCCGATCGGGGCGGGCCTTGGTGACGCTGTAGGCGGTGTGAGTACTATCAGCCCCCAAAGTTTCAAGTCTCCACGACTTACGGTTTGGTCTGCCCGATCAGTTTTATGTCTGAATGTTGCATCATGGGAAAATTAACAATTACAATAGGTGTTCAGCACTGAAGTGCTTGAACCCCTAATAAGTGGCTAAAAAAGGGCCACAAAAAGGCCTCTAAAAAAAAAACTATAGGGTCTAGGCGCTTGCCGTCTGCGCTGCTGCGTTCCAAAAACTTTATCCAGCCTTCTAACATGTGCCTCGGAGAGGAAAAAGAACGTTTGTTGCCCTTTTAGCTCATTTATCATGGAAATGTGGTGCATTTTTTTTTTTACCTTTTAAACTGTGACACCCCCACTGATGGCCCGATCTCCATAAAAGTTTGCACGCTTCTTTAGAATAATATGGCGCATGTGCTCAGCTAATTTGGTGAAGCTCTGCTCTTTTCCCCCCATTTTTCAGTCATTTAAATGTCATTTTGCATAGGGTAATACAGAGGCCTTCTCACCTTTATGACAGTTAAAGCGCCACCAATGGCCCGACGTCCATGAAAGTTTTCAAGCTTCTTCAGGATCACGTGACGCATGCGCATGCCCGATTTTGTGAGCTTGTATGCAAATCAGACAGCAAGATGGCCGCTTTCAGCCATTTCATGTGTTTTTTTCCATAGAAATACATCATTTTGACACCCTTTTAACAGTTATAGCGCCACCAAGTGGCCAGTCGCTGCGCCCTTTTTCACGTGACCACAGAATGAGCTCGTACATGCGTGTGCTGAGTTTGGTGCAAAAATCTCGTTCCGTTCACGAGTTATAGCCAATTAAGCAAAATGGGCTCCTCCCACTTCGAACATTTTGGCGGCCCTTAGGGACCGTGAAGCGAAATTTACACTTTTTTTTGATAATTATTGACAATCAGACTCCAGAGAATCTTGCCGCACTGGTTTGGTTCCGGTCGGGCCAAAAACCTAGGACTAGTTCGCGAAAGTAGGTTTTTGGAAAAACCCCAAATACCCTAAAATTTTCCCAGGGTGACGAGCAAATCCGAGGCATGCATCTGGTCCGCCTCGAGCCAAGGATTCCAGCGATATAAGACACTTGAGCCTACGCCTCACGGTTGATGAGTTATGAGCCGTTTCGTACTTTTGCCCGCTGTAGCGCCCCCGTCAGGCCGATCGGGGCGGGCCTTGGTGACGCTGTAGGCGGTGTGAGTACTATCAGCCCCCAAAGTTTCAAGTCTCCACGACTTACGGTTTGGTCTGCCCGATCAGTTTTATGTCTGAATGTTGCATCATGGGAAAATTAACAATTACAATAGGTGTTCAGCACTGAAGTGCTTGAACCCCTAATAAGTGGCTAAAAAAGGGCCACAAAAAGGCCTCTAAAAAAAAAACTATAGGGTCTAGGCGCTTGCCGTCTGCGCTGCTGCGTTCCAAAAACTTTATCCAGCCTTCTAACATGTGCCTCGGAGAGGAAAAAGAACGTTTGTTGCCCTTTTAGCTCATTTATCATGGAAATGTGGTGCATTTTTTTTTTTACCTTTTAAACTGTGACACCCCCACTGATGGCCCGATCTCCATAAAAGTTTGCACGCTTCTTTAGAATAATATGGCGCATGTGCTCAGCTAATTTGGTGAAGCTCTGCTCTTTTCCCCCCATTTTTCAGTCATTTAAATGTCATTTTGCATAGGGTAATACAGAGGCCTTCTCACCTTTATGACAGTTAAAGCGCCACCAATGGCCCGACGTCCATGAAAGTTTTCAAGCTTCTTCAGGATCACGTGACGCATGCGCATGCCCGATTTTGTGAGCTTGTATGCAAATCAGACAGCAAGATGGCCGCTTTCAGCCATTTCATGTGTTTTTTCCATAGAAATACATCATTTTGACACCCTTTTAACAGTTATAGCGCCACCAAGTGGCCAGTCGCTGCGCCCTTTTTCACGTGACCACAGAATGAGCTCGTACATGCGTGTGCTGAGTTTGGTGCAAAAATCTCGTTCCGTTCACGAGTTATAGCCAATTAAGCAAAATGGGCTCCTCCCACTTCGAACATTTTGGCGGCCCTTAGGGACCGTGAAGCGAAATTTACACTTTTTTTTGATAATTATTGACAATCAGACTCCAGAGAATCTTGCCGCACTGGTTTGGTTCCGGTCGGGCCAAAAACCTAGGACTAGTTCGCGAAAGTAGGTTTTTGGAAAAACCCCAAATACCCTAAAATTTTCCCAGGGTGACGAGCAAATCCGAGGCATGCATCTGGTCCGCCTCGAGCCAAGGATTCCAGCGATATAAGACACTTGAGCCTACGCCTCACGGTTGATGAGTTATGAGCCGTTTCGTACTTTTGCCCGCTGTAGCGCCCCCGTCAGGCCGATCGGGGCGGGCCTTGGTGACGCTGTAGGCGGTGTGAGTACTATCAGCCCCCAAAGTTTCAAGTCTCCACGACTTACGGTTTGGTCTGCCCGATCAGTTTTATGTCTGAATGTTGCATCATGGGAAAATTAACAATTACAATAGGTGTTCAGCACTGAAGTGCTTGAACCCCTAATAAGTGGCTAAAAAAGGGCCACAAAAAGGCCTCTAAAAAAAAAACTATAGGGTCTAGGCGCTTGCCGTCTGCGCTGCTGCGTTCCAAAAACTTTATCCAGCCTTCTAACATGTGCCTCGGAGAGGAAAAAGAACGTTTGTTGCCCTTTTAGCTCATTTATCATGGAAATGTGGTGCATTTTTTTTTTTACCTTTTAAACTGTGACACCCCCACTGATGGCCCGATCTCCATAAAAGTTTGCACGCTTCTTTAGAATAATATGGCGCATGTGCTCAGCTAATTTGGTGAAGCTCTGCTCTTTTCCCCCCATTTTTCAGTCATTTAAATGTCATTTTGCATAGGGTAATACAGAGGCCTTCTCACCTTTATGACAGTTAAAGCGCCACCAATGGCCCGACGTCCATGAAAGTTTTCAAGCTTCTTCAGGATCACGTGACGCATGCGCATGCCCGATTTTGTGAGCTTGTATGCAAATCAGACAGCAAGATGGCCGCTTTCAGCCATTTCATGTGTTTTTTCCATAGAAATACATCATTTTGACACCCTTTTAACAGTTATAGCGCCACCAAGTGGCCAGTCGCTGCGCCCTTTTTCACGTGACCACAGAATGAGCTCGTACATGCGTGTGCTGAGTTTGGTGCAAAAATCTCGTTCCGTTCACGAGTTATAGCCAATTAAGCAAAATGGGCTCCTCCCACTTCGAACATTTTGGCGGCCCTTAGGGACCGTGAAGCGAAATTTACACTTTTTTTTGATAATTATTGACAATCAGACTCCAGAGAATCTTGCCGCACTGGTTTGGTTCCGGTCGGGCCAAAAACCTAGGACTAGTTCGCGAAAGTAGGTTTTTGGAAAAACCCCAAATACCCTAAAATTTTCCCAGGGTGACGAGCAAATCCGAGGCATGCATCTGGTCCGCCTCGAGCCAAGGATTCCAGCGATATAAGACACTTGAGCCTACGCCTCACGGTTGATGAGTTATGAGCCGTTTCGTACTTTTGCCCGCTGTAGCGCCCCCGTCAGGCCGATCGGGGCGGGCCTTGGTGACGCTGTAGGCGGTGTGAGTACTATCAGCCCCCAAAGTTTCAAGTCTCCACGACTTACGGTTTGGTCTGCCCGATCAGTTTTATGTCTGAATGTTGCATCATGGGAAAATTAACAATTACAATAGGTGTTCAGCACTGAAGTGCTTGAACCCCTAATAAGTGGCTAAAAAAGGGCCACAAAAAGGCCTCTAAAAAAAAAACTATAGGGTCTAGGCGCTTGCCGTCTGCGCTGCTGCGTTCCAAAAACTTTATCCAGCCTTCTAACATGTGCCTCGGAGAGGAAAAAGAACGTTTGTTGCCCTTTTAGCTCATTTATCATGGAAATGTGGTGCATTTTTTTTTTTACCTTTTAAACTGTGACACCCCCACTGATGGCCCGATCTCCATAAAAGTTTGCACGCTTCTTTAGAATAATATGGCGCATGTGCTCAGCTAATTTGGTGAAGCTCTGCTCTTTTCCCCCCATTTTTCAGTCATTTAAATGTCATTTTGCATAGGGTAATACAGAGGCCTTCTCACCTTTATGACAGTTAAAGCGCCACCAATGGCCCGACGTCCATGAAAGTTTTCAAGCTTCTTCAGGATCACGTGACGCATGCGCATGCCCGATTTTGTGAGCTTGTATGCAAATCAGACAGCAAGATGGCCGCTTTCAGCCATTTCATGTGTTTTTTCCATAGAAATACATCATTTTGACACCCTTTTAACAGTTATAGCGCCACCAAGTGGCCAGTCGCTGCGCCCTTTTTCACGTGACCACAGAATGAGCTCGTACATGCGTGTGCTGAGTTTGGTGCAAAAATCTCGTTCCGTTCACGAGTTATAGCCAATTAAGCAAAATGGGCTCCTCCCACTTCGAACATTTTGGCGGCCCTTAGGGACCGTGAAGCGAAATTTACACTTTTTTTTGATAATTATTGACAATCAGACTCCAGAGAATCTTGCCGCACTGGTTTGGTTCCGGTCGGGCCAAAAACCTAGGACTAGTTCGCGAAAGTAGGTTTTTGGAAAAACCCCAAATACCCTAAAATTTTCCCAGGGTGACGAGCAAATCCGAGGCATGCATCTGGTCCGCCTCGAGCCAAGGATTCCAGCGATATAAGACACTTGAGCCTACGCCTCACGGTTGATGAGTTATGAGCCGTTTCGTACTTTTGCCCGCTGTAGCGCCCCCGTCAGGCCGATCGGGGCGGGCCTTGGTGACGCTGTAGGCGGTGTGAGTACTATCAGCCCCCAAAGTTTCAAGTCTCCACGACTTACGGTTTGGTCTGCCCGATCAGTTTTATGTCTGAATGTTGCATCATGGGAAAATTAACAATTACAATAGGTGTTCAGCACTGAAGTGCTTGAACCCCTAATAAGTGGCTAAAAAAGGGCCACAAAAAGGCCTCTAAAAAAAAAACTATAGGGTCTAGGCGCTTGCCGTCTGCGCTGCTGCGTTCCAAAAACTTTATCCAGCCTTCTAACATGTGCCTCGGAGAGGAAAAAGAACGTTTGTTGCCCTTTTAGCTCATTTATCATGGAAATGTGGTGCATTTTTTTTTTTACCTTTTAAACTGTGACACCCCCACTGATGGCCCGATCTCCATAAAAGTTTGCACGCTTCTTTAGAATAATATGGCGCATGTGCTCAGCTAATTTGGTGAAGCTCTGCTCTTTTCCCCCCATTTTTCAGTCATTTAAATGTCATTTTGCATAGGGTAATACAGAGGCCTTCTCACCTTTATGACAGTTAAAGCGCCACCAATGGCCCGACGTCCATGAAAGTTTTCAAGCTTCTTCAGGATCACGTGACGCATGCGCATGCCCGATTTTGTGAGCTTGTATGCAAATCAGACAGCAAGATGGCCGCTTTCAGCCATTTCATGTGTTTTTTCCATAGAAATACATCATTTTGACACCCTTTTAACAGTTATAGCGCCACCAAGTGGCCAGTCGCTGCGCCCTTTTTCACGTGACCACAGAATGAGCTCGTACATGCGTGTGCTGAGTTTGGTGCAAAAATCTCGTTCCGTTCACGAGTTATAGCCAATTAAGCAAAATGGGCTCCTCCCACTTCGAACATTTTGGCGGCCCTTAGGGACCGTGAAGCGAAATTTACACTTTTTTTTGATAATTATTGACAATCAGACTCCAGAGAATCTTGCCGCACTGGTTTGGTTCCGGTCGGGCCAAAAACCTAGGACTAGTTCGCGAAAGTAGGTTTTTGGAAAAACCCCAAATACCCTAAAATTTTCCCAGGGTGACGAGCAAATCCGAGGCATGCATCTGGTCCGCCTCGAGCCAAGGATTCCAGCGATATAAGACACTTGAGCCTACGCCTCACGGTTGATGAGTTATGAGCCGTTTCGTACTTTTGCCCGCTGTAGCGCCCCCGTCAGGCCGATCGGGGCGGGCCTTGGTGACGCTGTAGGCGGTGTGAGTACTATCAGCCCCCAAAGTTTCAAGTCTCCACGACTTACGGTTTGGTCTGCCCGATCAGTTTTATGTCTGAATGTTGCATCATGGGAAAATTAACAATTACAATAGGTGTTCAGCACTGAAGTGCTTGAACCCCTAATAAGTGGCTAAAAAAGGGCCACAAAAAGGCCTCTAAAAAAAAAACTATAGGGTCTAGGCGCTTGCCGTCTGCGCTGCTGCGTTCCAAAAACTTTATCCAGCCTTCTAACATGTGCCTCGGAGAGGAAAAAGAACGTTTGTTGCCCTTTTAGCTCATTTATCATGGAAATGTGGTGCATTTTTTTTTTTACCTTTTAAACTGTGACACCCCCACTGATGGCCCGATCTCCATAAAAGTTTGCACGCTTCTTTAGAATAATATGGCGCATGTGCTCAGCTAATTTGGTGAAGCTCTGCTCTTTTCCCCCCATTTTTCAGTCATTTAAATGTCATTTTGCATAGGGTAATACAGAGGCCTTCTCACCTTTATGACAGTTAAAGCGCCACCAATGGCCCGACGTCCATGAAAGTTTTCAAGCTTCTTCAGGATCACGTGACGCATGCGCATGCCCGATTTTGTGAGCTTGTATGCAAATCAGACAGCAAGATGGCCGCTTTCAGCCATTTCATGTGTTTTTTCCATAGAAATACATCATTTTGACACCCTTTTAACAGTTATAGCGCCACCAAGTGGCCAGTCGCTGCGCCCTTTTTCACGTGACCACAGAATGAGCTCGTACATGCGTGTGCTGAGTTTGGTGCAAAAATCTCGTTCCGTTCACGAGTTATAGCCAATTAAGCAAAATGGGCTCCTCCCACTTCGAACATTTTGGCGGCCCTTAGGGACCGTGAAGCGAAATTTACACTTTTTTTTGATAATTATTGACAATCAGACTCCAGAGAATCTTGCCGCACTGGTTTGGTTCCGGTCGGGCCAAAAACCTAGGACTAGTTCGCGAAAGTAGGTTTTTGGAAAAACCCCAAATACCCTAAAATTTTCCCAGGGTGACGAGCAAATCCGAGGCATGCATCTGGTCCGCCTCGAGCCAAGGATTCCAGCGATATAAGACACTTGAGCCTACGCCTCACGGTTGATGAGTTATGAGCCGTTTCGTACTTTTGCCCGCTGTAGCGCCCCCGTCAGGCCGATCGGGGTGGGCCTTGGTGACGCTGTAGGCGGTGTGAGTACTATCAGCCCCCAAAGTTTCAAGTCTCCACGACTTACGGTTTGGTCTGCCCGATCAGTTTTATGTCTGAATGTTGCATCATGGGAAAATTAACAATTACAATAGGTGTTCAGCACTGAAGTGCTTGAACCCCTAATAAGTGGCTAAAAAAGGGCCACAAAAAGGCCTCTAAAAAAAAACTATAGGGTCTAGGCGCTTGCCGTCTGCGCTGCTGCGTTCCAAAAACTTTATCCAGCCTTCTAACATGTGCCTCGGAGAGGAAAAAGAACGTTTGTTGCCCTTTTAGCTCATTTATCATGGAAATGTGGTGCATTTTTTTTTTTACCTTTTAAACTGTGACACCCCCACTGATGGCCCGATCTCCATAAAAGTTTGCACGCTTCTTTAGAATAATATGGCGCATGTGCTCAGCTAATTTGGTGAAGCTCTGCTCTTTTCCCCCCATTTTTCAGTCATTTAAATGTCATTTTGCATAGGGTAATACAGAGGCCTTCTCACCTTTATGACAGTTAAAGCGCCACCAATGGCCCGACGTCCATGAAAGTTTTCAAGCTTCTTCAGGATCACGTGACGCATGCGCATGCCCGATTTTGTGAGCTTGTATGCAAATCAGACAGCAAGATGGCCGCTTTCAGCCATTTCATGTGTTTTTTCCATAGAAATACATCATTTTGACACCCTTTTAACAGTTATAGCGCCACCAAGTGGCCAGTCGCTGCGCCCTTTTTCACGTGACCACAGAATGAGCTCGTACATGCGTGTGCTGAGTTTGGTGCAAAAATCTCGTTCCGTTCACGAGTTATAGCCAATTAAGCAAAATGGGCTCCTCCCACTTCGAACATTTTGGCGGCCCTTAGGGACCGTGAAGCGAAATTTACACTTTTTTTTGATAATTATTGACAATCAGACTCCAGAGAATCTTGCCGCACTGGTTTGGTTCCGGTCGGGCCAAAAACCTAGGACTAGTTCGCGAAAGTAGGTTTTTGGAAAAACCCCAAATACCCTAAAATTTTCCCAGGGTGACGAGCAAATCCGAGGCATGCATCTGGTCCGCCTCGAGCCAAGGATTCCAGCGATATAAGACACTTGAGCCTACGCCTCACGGTTGATGAGTTATGAGCCGTTTCGTACTTTTGCCCGCTGTAGCGCCCCCGTCAGGCCGATCGGGGCGGGCCTTGGTGACGCTGTAGGCGGTGTGAGTACTATCAGCCCCCAAAGTTTCAAGTCTCCACGACTTACGGTTTGGTCTGCCCGATCAGTTTTATGTCTGAATGTTGCATCATGGGAAAATTAACAATTACAATAGGTGTTCAGCACTGAAGTGCTTGAACCCCTAATAAGTGGCTAAAAAAGGGCCACAAAAAGGCCTCTAAAAAAAAAACTATAGGGTCTAGGCGCTTGCCGTCTGCGCTGCTGCGTTCCAAAAACTTTATCCAGCCTTCTAACATGTGCCTCGGAGAGGAAAAAGAACGTTTGTTGCCCTTTTAGCTCATTTATCATGGAAATGTGGTGCATTTTTTTTTTTACCTTTTAAACTGTGACACCCCCACTGATGGCCCGATCTCCATAAAAGTTTGCACGCTTCTTTAGAATAATATGGCGCATGTGCTCAGCTAATTTGGTGAAGCTCTGCTCTTTTCCCCCCATTTTTCAGTCATTTAAATGTCATTTTGCATAGGGTAATACAGAGGCCTTCTCACCTTTATGACAGTTAAAGCGCCACCAATGGCCCGACGTCCATGAAAGTTTTCAAGCTTCTTCAGGATCACGTGACGCATGCGCATGCCCGATTTTGTGAGCTTGTATGCAAATCAGACAGCAAGATGGCCGCTTTCAGCCATTTCATGTGTTTTTTCCATAGAAATACATCATTTTGACACCCTTTTAACAGTTATAGCGCCACCAAGTGGCCAGTCGCTGCGCCCTTTTTCACGTGACCACAGAATGAGCTCGTACATGCGTGTGCTGAGTTTGGTGCAAAAATCTCGTTCCGTTCACGAGTTATAGCCAATTAAGCAAAATGGGCTCCTCCCACTTCGAACATTTTGGCGGCCCTTAGGGACCGTGAAGCGAAATTTACACTTTTTTTTGATAATTATTGACAATCAGACTCCAGAGAATCTTGCCGCACTGGTTTGGTTCCGGTCGGGCCAAAAACCTAGGACTAGTTCGCGAAAGTAGGTTTTTGGAAAAACCCCAAATACCCTAAAATTTTCCCAGGGTGACGAGCAAATCCGAGGCATGCATCTGGTCCGCCTCGAGCCAAGGATTCCAGCGATATAAGACACTTGAGCCTACGCCTCACGGTTGATGAGTTATGAGCCGTTTCGTACTTTTGCCCGCTGTAGCGCCCCCGTCAGGCCGATCGGGGCGGGCCTTGGTGACGCTGTAGGCGGTGTGAGTACTATCAGCCCCCAAAGTTTCAAGTCTCCACGACTTACGGTTTGGTCTGCCCGATCAGTTTTATGTCTGAATGTTGCATCATGGGAAAATTAACAATTACAATAGGTGTTCAGCACTGAAGTGCTTGAACCCCTAATAAGTGGCTAAAAAAGGGCCACAAAAAGGCCTCTAAAAAAAAAACTATAGGGTCTAGGCGCTTGCCGTCTGCGCTGCTGCGTTCCAAAAACTTTATCCAGCCTTCTAACATGTGCCTCGGAGAGGAAAAAGAACGTTTGTTGCCCTTTTAGCTCATTTATCATGGAAATGTGGTGCATTTTTTTTTTTACCTTTTAAACTGTGACACCCCCACTGATGGCCCGATCTCCATAAAAGTTTGCACGCTTCTTTAGAATAATATGGCGCATGTGCTCAGCTAATTTGGTGAAGCTCTGCTCTTTTCCCCCCATTTTTCAGTCATTTAAATGTCATTTTGCATAGGGTAATACAGAGGCCTTCTCACCTTTATGACAGTTAAAGCGCCACCAATGGCCCGACGTCCATGAAAGTTTTCAAGCTTCTTCAGGATCACGTGACGCATGCGCATGCCCGATTTTGTGAGCTTGTATGCAAATCAGACAGCAAGATGGCCGCTTTCAGCCATTTCATGTGTTTTTTCCATAGAAATACATCATTTTGACACCCTTTTAACAGTTATAGCGCCACCAAGTGGCCAGTCGCTGCGCCCTTTTTCACGTGACCACAGAATGAGCTCGTACATGCGTGTGCTGAGTTTGGTGCAAAAATCTCGTTCCGTTCACGAGTTATAGCCAATTAAGCAAAATGGGCTCCTCCCACTTCGAACATTTTGGCGGCCCTTAGGGACCGTGAAGCGAAATTTACACTTTTTTTTGATAATTATTGACAATCAGACTCCAGAGAATCTTGCCGCACTGGTTTGGTTCCGGTCGGGCCAAAAACCTAGGACTAGTTCGCGAAAGTAGGTTTTTGGAAAAACCCCAAATACCCTAAAATTTTCCCAGGGTGACGAGCAAATCCGAGGCATGCATCTGGTCCGCCTCGAGCCAAGGATTCCAGCGATATAAGACACTTGAGCCTACGCCTCACGGTTGATGAGTTATGAGCCGTTTCGTACTTTTGCCCGCTGTAGCGCCCCCGTCAGGCCGATCGGGGCGGGCCTTGGTGACGCTGTAGGCGGTGTGAGTACTATCAGCCCCCAAAGTTTCAAGTCTCCACGACTTACGGTTTGGTCTGCCCGATCAGTTTTATGTCTGAATGTTGCATCATGGGAAAATTAACAATTACAATAGGTGTTCAGCACTGAAGTGCTTGAACCCCTAATAAGTGGCTAAAAAAGGGCCACAAAAAGGCCTCTAAAAAAAAAACTATAGGGTCTAGGCGCTTGCCGTCTGCGCTGCTGCGTTCCAAAAACTTTATCCAGCCTTCTAACATGTGCCTCGGAGAGGAAAAAGAACGTTTGTTGCCCTTTTAGCTCATTTATCATGGAAATGTGGTGCATTTTTTTTTTTACCTTTTAAACTGTGACACCCCCACTGATGGCCCGATCTCCATAAAAGTTTGCACGCTTCTTTAGAATAATATGGCGCATGTGCTCAGCTAATTTGGTGAAGCTCTGCTCTTTTCCCCCCATTTTTCAGTCATTTAAATGTCATTTTGCATAGGGTAATACAGAGGCCTTCTCACCTTTATGACAGTTAAAGCGCCACCAATGGCCCGACGTCCATGAAAGTTTTCAAGCTTCTTCAGGATCACGTGACGCATGCGCATGCCCGATTTTGTGAGCTTGTATGCAAATCAGACAGCAAGATGGCCGCTTTCAGCCATTTCATGTGTTTTTTCCATAGAAATACATCATTTTGACACCCTTTTAACAGTTATAGCGCCACCAAGTGGCCAGTCGCTGCGCCCTTTTTCACGTGACCACAGAATGAGCTCGTACATGCGTGTGCTGAGTTTGGTGCAAAAATCTCGTTCCGTTCACGAGTTATAGCCAATTAAGCAAAATGGGCTCCTCCCACTTCGAACATTTTGGCGGCCCTTAGGGACCGTGAAGCGAAATTTACACTTTTTTTTGATAATTATTGACAATCAGACTCCAGAGAATCTTGCCGCACTGGTTTGGTTCCGGTCGGGCCAAAAACCTAGGACTAGTTCGCGAAAGTAGGTTTTTGGAAAAACCCCAAATACCCTAAAATTTTCCCAGGGTGACGAGCAAATCCGAGGCATGCATCTGGTCCGCCTCGAGCCAAGGATTCCAGCGATATAAGACACTTGAGCCTACGCCTCACGGTTGATGAGTTATGAGCCGTTTCGTACTTTTGCCCGCTGTAGCGCCCCCGTCAGGCCGATCGGGGCGGGCCTTGGTGACGCTGTAGGCGGTGTGAGTACTATCAGCCCCCAAAGTTTCAAGTCTCCACGACTTACGGTTTGGTCTGCCCGATCAGTTTTATGTCTGAATGTTGCATCATGGGAAAATTAACAATTACAATAGGTGTTCAGCACTGAAGTGCTTGAACCCCTAATAAGTGGCTAAAAAAGGGCCACAAAAAGGCCTCTAAAAAAAAAACTATAGGGTCTAGGCGCTTGCCGTCTGCGCTGCTGCGTTCCAAAAACTTTATCCAGCCTTCTAACATGTGCCTCGGAGAGGAAAAAGAACGTTTGTTGCCCTTTTAGCTCATTTATCATGGAAATGTGGTGCATTTTTTTTTTTACCTTTTAAACTGTGACACCCCCACTGATGGCCCGATCTCCATAAAAGTTTGCACGCTTCTTTAGAATAATATGGCGCATGTGCTCAGCTAATTTGGTGAAGCTCTGCTCTTTTCCCCCCATTTTTCAGTCATTTAAATGTCATTTTGCATAGGGTAATACAGAGGCCTTCTCACCTTTATGACAGTTAAAGCGCCACCAATGGCCCGACGTCCATGAAAGTTTTCAAGCTTCTTCAGGATCACGTGACGCATGCGCATGCCCGATTTTGTGAGCTTGTATGCAAATCAGACAGCAAGATGGCCGCTTTCAGCCATTTCATGTGTTTTTTCCATAGAAATACATCATTTTGACACCCTTTTAACAGTTATAGCGCCACCAAGTGGCCAGTCGCTGCGCCCTTTTTCACGTGACCACAGAATGAGCTCGTACATGCGTGTGCTGAGTTTGGTGCAAAAATCTCGTTCCGTTCACGAGTTATAGCCAATTAAGCAAAATGGGCTCCTCCCACTTCGAACATTTTGGCGGCCCTTAGGGACCGTGAAGCGAAATTTACACTTTTTTTTGATAATTATTGACAATCAGACTCCAGAGAATCTTGCCGCACTGGTTTGGTTCCGGTCGGGCCAAAAACCTAGGACTAGTTCGCGAAAGTAGGTTTTTGGAAAAACCCCAAATACCCTAAAATTTTCCCAGGGTGACGAGCAAATCCGAGGCATGCATCTGGTCCGCCTCGAGCCAAGGATTCCAGCGATATAAGACACTTGAGCCTACGCCTCACGGTTGATGAGTTATGAGCCGTTTCGTACTTTTGCCCGCTGTAGCGCCCCCGTCAGGCCGATCGGGGCGGGCCTTGGTGACGCTGTAGGCGGTGTGAGTACTATCAGCCCCCAAAGTTTCAAGTCTCCACGACTTACGGTTTGGTCTGCCCGATCAGTTTTATGTCTGAATGTTGCATCATGGGAAAATTAACAATTACAATAGGTGTTCAGCACTGAAGTGCTTGAACCCCTAATAAGTGGCTAAAAAAGGGCCACAAAAAGGCCTCTAAAAAAAAAACTATAGGGTCTAGGCGCTTGCCGTCTGCGCTGCTGCGTTCCAAAAACTTTATCCAGCCTTCTAACATGTGCCTCGGAGAGGAAAAAGAACGTTTGTTGCCCTTTTAGCTCATTTATCATGGAAATGTGGTGCATTTTTTTTTTTACCTTTTAAACTGTGACACCCCCACTGATGGCCCGATCTCCATAAAAGTTTGCACGCTTCTTTAGAATAATATGGCGCATGTGCTCAGCTAATTTGGTGAAGCTCTGCTCTTTTCCCCCCATTTTTCAGTCATTTAAATGTCATTTTGCATAGGGTAATACAGAGGCCTTCTCACCTTTATGACAGTTAAAGCGCCACCAATGGCCCGACGTCCATGAAAGTTTTCAAGCTTCTTCAGGATCACGTGACGCATGCGCATGCCCGATTTTGTGAGCTTGTATGCAAATCAGACAGCAAGATGGCCGCTTTCAGCCATTTCATGTGTTTTTTCCATAGAAATACATCATTTTGACACCCTTTTAACAGTTATAGCGCCACCAAGTGGCCAGTCGCTGCGCCCTTTTTCACGTGACCACAGAATGAGCTCGTACATGCGTGTGCTGAGTTTGGTGCAAAAATCTCGTTCCGTTCACGAGTTATAGCCAATTAAGCAAAATGGGCTCCTCCCACTTCGAACATTTTGGCGGCCCTTAGGGACCGTGAAGCGAAATTTACACTTTTTTTTGATAATTATTGACAATCAGACTCCAGAGAATCTTGCCGCACTGGTTTGGTTCCGGTCGGGCCAAAAACCTAGGACTAGTTCGCGAAAGTAGGTTTTTGGAAAAACCCCAAATACCCTAAAATTTTCCCAGGGTGACGAGCAAATCCGAGGCATGCATCTGGTCCGCCTCGAGCCAAGGATTCCAGCGATATAAGACACTTGAGCCTACGCCTCACGGTTGATGAGTTATGAGCCGTTTCGTACTTTTGCCCGCTGTAGCGCCCCCGTCAGGCCGATCGGGGCGGGCCTTGGTGACGCTGTAGGCGGTGTGAGTACTATCAGCCCCCAAAGTTTCAAGTCTCCACGACTTACGGTTTGGTCTGCCCGATCAGTTTTATGTCTGAATGTTGCATCATGGGAAAATTAACAATTACAATAGGTGTTCAGCACTGAAGTGCTTGAACCCCTAATAAGTGGCTAAAAAAGGGCCACAAAAAGGCCTCTAAAAAAAAAACTATAGGGTCTAGGCGCTTGCCGTCTGCGCTGCTGCGTTCCAAAAACTTTATCCAGCCTTCTAACATGTGCCTCGGAGAGGAAAAAGAACGTTTGTTGCCCTTTTAGCTCATTTATCATGGAAATGTGGTGCATTTTTTTTTTTACCTTTTAAACTGTGACACCCCCACTGATGGCCCGATCTCCATAAAAGTTTGCACGCTTCTTTAGAATAATATGGCGCATGTGCTCAGCTAATTTGGTGAAGCTCTGCTCTTTTCCCCCCATTTTTCAGTCATTTAAATGTCATTTTGCATAGGGTAATACAGAGGCCTTCTCACCTTTATGACAGTTAAAGCGCCACCAATGGCCCGACGTCCATGAAAGTTTTCAAGCTTCTTCAGGATCACGTGACGCATGCGCATGCCCGATTTTGTGAGCTTGTATGCAAATCAGACAGCAAGATGGCCGCTTTCAGCCATTTCATGTGTTTTTTCCATAGAAATACATCATTTTGACACCCTTTTAACAGTTATAGCGCCACCAAGTGGCCAGTCGCTGCGCCCTTTTTCACGTGACCACAGAATGAGCTCGTACATGCGTGTGCTGAGTTTGGTGCAAAAATCTCGTTCCGTTCACGAGTTATAGCCAATTAAGCAAAATGGGCTCCTCCCACTTCGAACATTTTGGCGGCCCTTAGGGACCGTGAAGCGAAATTTACACTTTTTTTTGATAATTATTGACAATCAGACTCCAGAGAATCTTGCCGCACTGGTTTGGTTCCGGTCGGGCCAAAAACCTAGGACTAGTTCGCGAAAGTAGGTTTTTGGAAAAACCCCAAATACCCTAAAATTTTCCCAGGGTGACGAGCAAATCCGAGGCATGCATCTGGTCCGCCTCGAGCCAAGGATTCCAGCGATATAAGACACTTGAGCCTACGCCTCACGGTTGATGAGTTATGAGCCGTTTCGTACTTTTGCCCGCTGTAGCGCCCCCGTCAGGCCGATCGGGGCGGGCCTTGGTGACGCTGTAGGCGGTGTGAGTACTATCAGCCCCCAAAGTTTCAAGTCTCCACGACTTACGGTTTGGTCTGCCCGATCAGTTTTATGTCTGAATGTTGCATCATGGGAAAATTAACAATTACAATAGGTGTTCAGCACTGAAGTGCTTGAACCCCTAATAAGTGGCTAAAAAAGGGCCACAAAAAGGCCTCTAAAAAAAAAACTATAGGGTCTAGGCGCTTGCCGTCTGCGCTGCTGCGTTCCAAAAACTTTATCCAGCCTTCTAACATGTGCCTCGGAGAGGAAAAAGAACGTTTGTTGCCCTTTTAGCTCATTTATCATGGAAATGTGGTGCATTTTTTTTTTTACCTTTTAAACTGTGACACCCCCACTGATGGCCCGATCTCCATAAAAGTTTGCACGCTTCTTTAGAATAATATGGCGCATGTGCTCAGCTAATTTGGTGAAGCTCTGCTCTTTTCCCCCCATTTTTCAGTCATTTAAATGTCATTTTGCATAGGGTAATACAGAGGCCTTCTCACCTTTATGACAGTTAAAGCGCCACCAATGGCCCGACGTCCATGAAAGTTTTCAAGCTTCTTCAGGATCACGTGACGCATGCGCATGCCCGATTTTGTGAGCTTGTATGCAAATCAGACAGCAAGATGGCCGCTTTCAGCCATTTCATGTGTTTTTTCCATAGAAATACATCATTTTGACACCCTTTTAACAGTTATAGCGCCACCAAGTGGCCAGTCGCTGCGCCCTTTTTCACGTGACCACAGAATGAGCTCGTACATGCGTGTGCTGAGTTTGGTGCAAAAATCTCGTTCCGTTCACGAGTTATAGCCAATTAAGCAAAATGGGCTCCTCCCACTTCGAACATTTTGGCGGCCCTTAGGGACCGTGAAGCGAAATTTACACTTTTTTTTGATAATTATTGACAATCAGACTCCAGAGAATCTTGCCGCACTGGTTTGGTTCCGGTCGGGCCAAAAACCTAGGACTAGTTCGCGAAAGTAGGTTTTTGGAAAAACCCCAAATACCCTAAAATTTTCCCAGGGTGACGAGCAAATCCGAGGCATGCATCTGGTCCGCCTCGAGCCAAGGATTCCAGCGATATAAGACACTTGAGCCTACGCCTCACGGTTGATGAGTTATGAGCCGTTTCGTACTTTTGCCCGCTGTAGCGCCCCCGTCAGGCCGATCGGGGCGGGCCTTGGTGACGCTGTAGGCGGTGTGAGTACTATCAGCCCCCAAAGTTTCAAGTCTCCACGACTTACGGTTTGGTCTGCCCGATCAGTTTTATGTCTGAATGTTGCATCATGGGAAAATTAACAATTACAATAGGTGTTCAGCACTGAAGTGCTTGAACCCCTAATAAGTGGCTAAAAAAGGGCCACAAAAAGGCCTCTAAAAAAAAAACTATAGGGTCTAGGCGCTTGCCGTCTGCGCTGCTGCGTTCCAAAAACTTTATCCAGCCTTCTAACATGTGCCTCGGAGAGGAAAAAGAACGTTTGTTGCCCTTTTAGCTCATTTATCATGGAAATGTGGTGCATTTTTTTTTTTACCTTTTAAACTGTGACACCCCCACTGATGGCCCGATCTCCATAAAAGTTTGCACGCTTCTTTAGAATAATATGGCGCATGTGCTCAGCTAATTTGGTGAAGCTCTGCTCTTTTCCCCCCATTTTTCAGTCATTTAAATGTCATTTTGCATAGGGTAATACAGAGGCCTTCTCACCTTTATGACAGTTAAAGCGCCACCAATGGCCCGACGTCCATGAAAGTTTTCAAGCTTCTTCAGGATCACGTGACGCATGCGCATGCCCGATTTTGTGAGCTTGTATGCAAATCAGACAGCAAGATGGCCGCTTTCAGCCATTTCATGTGTTTTTTCCATAGAAATACATCATTTTGACACCCTTTTAACAGTTATAGCGCCACCAAGTGGCCAGTCGCTGCGCCCTTTTTCACGTGACCACAGAATGAGCTCGTACATGCGTGTGCTGAGTTTGGTGCAAAAATCTCGTTCCGTTCACGAGTTATAGCCAATTAAGCAAAATGGGCTCCTCCCACTTCGAACATTTTGGCGGCCCTTAGGGACCGTGAAGCGAAATTTACACTTTTTTTTGATAATTATTGACAATCAGACTCCAGAGAATCTTGCCGCACTGGTTTGGTTCCGGTCGGGCCAAAAACCTAGGACTAGTTCGCGAAAGTAGGTTTTTGGAAAAACCCCAAATACCCTAAAATTTTCCCAGGGTGACGAGCAAATCCGAGGCATGCATCTGGTCCGCCTCGAGCCAAGGATTCCAGCGATATAAGACACTTGAGCCTACGCCTCACGGTTGATGAGTTATGAGCCGTTTCGTACTTTTGCCCGCTGTAGCGCCCCCGTCAGGCCGATCGGGGCGGGCCTTGGTGACGCTGTAGGCGGTGTGAGTACTATCAGCCCCCAAAGTTTCAAGTCTCCACGACTTACGGTTTGGTCTGCCCGATCAGTTTTATGTCTGAATGTTGCATCATGGGAAAATTAACAATTACAATAGGTGTTCAGCACTGAAGTGCTTGAACCCCTAATAAGTGGCTAAAAAAGGGCCACAAAAAGGCCTCTAAAAAAAAAACTATAGGGTCTAGGCGCTTGCCGTCTGCGCTGCTGCGTTCCAAAAACTTTATCCAGCCTTCTAACATGTGCCTCGGAGAGGAAAAAGAACGTTTGTTGCCCTTTTAGCTCATTTATCATGGAAATGTGGTGCATTTTTTTTTTTACCTTTTAAACTGTGACACCCCCACTGATGGCCCGATCTCCATAAAAGTTTGCACGCTTCTTTAGAATAATATGGCGCATGTGCTCAGCTAATTTGGTGAAGCTCTGCTCTTTTCCCCCCATTTTTCAGTCATTTAAATGTCATTTTGCATAGGGTAATACAGAGGCCTTCTCACCTTTATGACAGTTAAAGCGCCACCAATGGCCCGACGTCCATGAAAGTTTTCAAGCTTCTTCAGGATCACGTGACGCATGCGCATGCCCGATTTTGTGAGCTTGTATGCAAATCAGACAGCAAGATGGCCGCTTTCAGCCATTTCATGTGTTTTTTCCATAGAAATACATCATTTTGACACCCTTTTAACAGTTATAGCGCCACCAAGTGGCCAGTCGCTGCGCCCTTTTTCACGTGACCACAGAATGAGCTCGTACATGCGTGTGCTGAGTTTGGTGCAAAAATCTCGTTCCGTTCACGAGTTATAGCCAATTAAGCAAAATGGGCTCCTCCCACTTCGAACATTTTGGCGGCCCTTAGGGACCGTGAAGCGAAATTTACACTTTTTTTTGATAATTATTGACAATCAGACTCCAGAGAATCTTGCCGCACTGGTTTGGTTCCGGTCGGGCCAAAAACCTAGGACTAGTTCGCGAAAGTAGGTTTTTGGAAAAACCCCAAATACCCTAAAATTTTCCCAGGGTGACGAGCAAATCCGAGGCATGCATCTGGTCCGCCTCGAGCCAAGGATTCCAGCGATATAAGACACTTGAGCCTACGCCTCACGGTTGATGAGTTATGAGCCGTTTCGTACTTTTGCCCGCTGTAGCGCCCCCGTCAGGCCGATCGGGGCGGGCCTTGGTGACGCTGTAGGCGGTGTGAGTACTATCAGCCCCCAAAGTTTCAAGTCTCCACGACTTACGGTTTGGTCTGGCCGATCAGTTTTATGTCTGAATGTTGCATCATGGGAAAATTAACAATTACAATAGGTGTTCAGCACTGAAGTGCTTGAACCCCTAATAATAATAATAAAAATCAGCACAATTACAATAGGGTTTCAGCACTTCGTGCTTGAACCCCTAATAATAAAGACGGCTTCCACTCGACAACAGCGTGTGTGTGTGTGAGGTTCCAGTCCAAACTCTCTCTCATCTCCTCCCGCATGCCGGCTTATATCCGGTCTCTCCACGCCAATCACTGCAATCAGACACAGGTGTTCATCATTTTGCACTTGACCTACTTACTCACCGATCGGCCCCCACCTTTCTCTCCGGCTACAGACTTCGCAAAACCACGCCCCCCTCGCCACATACCCCGACCGCCCGACTCAGGCCGGGGAGCCATCCGGCCTGCAGCCTCCCCCCCCCTCCTCCTGGAGAGGAAGTCAGCCACAGCCATCTGTACACCCGGCCTGTGGATCACCTGGAACTTAAAAGGCTGTAAAGCGAGATACCAACGAGTGATCCGCGCGTTGGTATCCTTCATGCGGTGGAGCCACTGCAGGGGAGCGTGGTCCGAGCAGAGGGTGAACTCCCGTCCCAGGAGGTAATAGCGGAGGGTGAGAACGGCCCACCTGATGGCCAAACACTCCTTTTCTATGGTGCTGTACACCGTCTCTCTCTTAGAGAGCTTCCGACTGATGTACAGCACCGGCCGCTCCTCACCCTCTACCTCCTGGACAGGACCGCGCCCATCCCCCTGTCCGACGCGTCGGTCTGTAGGATGAAAGGGAGAGAAAAATCAGGGGCATGTAAGAGCGGTCCACCACATAAAGCAGCCTTTATCTGGGTAAAAGCCCGCTGACACTGCTCCGTCCATTGAACCGTATCTGGTACCTCCTTTTTAGTTAGATCAGTCAGCGGGCTGGCGAGATCCGAATAATTAGGCACAAACCTTCTATAATAACCCGCCAGCCCCAGGAACTGTCTAACCTCCTTTTTGGTCTTGGGTCTCGGACAAGTCGCAACCGCTGCCGTCTTATCAATTTGTGGACGCACTTGTCCATGACCCAAGTGGAAGCCCAGATATCTAACTTCCACCCGTCCAATTGCACACTTTTTCGGGTTGGCCGTGAGCCCAGCCCGTCTCAACGTCTTCAGGACAGCCCGCACTTGCTGCATATGACGCTGCCAGTCACCACTATAGATGATTATATCATCCAAGTAGGCAGCGGCATATGCAGCATGCGGTCGGAGAATCCTGTCCATCAGACGCTGAAACGTTGCCGGAGCCCCAAACAACCCGAAAGGAAGAGTGACAAACTGGTGTAATCCAAACGGCGTGGTGAAAGCTGTCTTTTCTTTGGATATGGGAGATAAGGGGATCTGCCAATATCCCTTAGTTAAGTCCAATGTCGAATAAAATCGAGCAGTACCCAGCCGATCAAGCAATTCGTCAACCCTTGGCATTGGATAAGCGTCGAACTTCGACACAGCATTCACCTTCCTGTAATCTACACAGAACCGGACCGAGCCGTCCGTTTTAGGAACTAAAACTATCGGGCTCGCCCAGTCACTGTTAGATTCTTCTATTACTCCCAATTCTAGCATCGCCTCTAGTTCGCTTTGCACAACTTTCTTTTTGTGCTCTGGCAGTCGATACGGCCGGCTGCGAACCACCACGCCCGGCTCCGTCTCAACGTGGTGTTGAATGAGGTCTGTCCGACCAGGCAGGGGCGAGAACACATCAGCAAAATCTGCTTGTAAATTCCGTACATCAGTGAGTTGGGATGGTGAGAGGTGGTCCCCCCCCAGCGGCCAGGGCGAGAGATTTTGTTTTGACATTCGCCTCTGGACCGAGATCCTCCTCTCCACTCACTACCATCGCCAGCATCACTGATTCCACCTCAGACCATTTTTTAAGAAGGTTGATGTGGTAAATTTGATGTGCCCCGCCCCTATCTGTTCGTATTACCTCATAGTTAAGATCTCCAATTCGCCGTGTAACCTCAAAGGGTCCTTGCCACTTTGCGAGTAATTTTGAGCTAGAAGTAGGAAGTAATACAAGCACTTTCTCTCCCGGTGTGAATTGACGCAGTTTAGCCCCCCTGTTGTACAGCCGACTTTGCTTGTCCTGAGCCTGTAACAAATTCTCCCGTGACAGCCGCCCCAAAGTGTGGAGTTTTGTTCTCAGGTCCAGGACATACTGAATTTCATTTTTACTAGCTGAAGGTCCGTCCTCCCAAGTCTCTCTAAGGACGTCTAACACCCCACGGGGCTGAAGCCCATAGAGAAGCTCGAAGGGGAAAAACCCCGTGGAGGCTTGGGGAACCTCCCGTACAGCGAACAAGAGGGGTTCTAACCACCGATCCCAATTTTTGGCGTCTTCTTGTACAAACTTTCGAATCATGGATTTCAAAGTGCGGTTAAATCGTTCGACCAGCCCGTCTGTTTGTGGGTGATAGACACTGGTCCGGATCGATTTAATGCCCAATAATTCGTAAAGTGCGCGTATCGTCCGTGACATAAACGCCGTGCCTTGATCGGTGAGAATCTCTTTCGGGATTCCCACCCGGGAGATTAATTGAAACAGAGCGCTCGCCACGCTATTTGCGGAAATATTGCGAAGCGGAACTGCTTCCGGATATCGCGTTGCGTAGTCCACCAGGACTAAAGCAAAGCGATGTCCCCGTGCTGACCGTTCTAATGGCCCGATGAGGTCCATGCCAATTCGTTCGAAGGGGACCTGCATCAACGGAATAGGGCACAATGGTGCTTTTGGGTTGGCCGGTGGGTTCACCAACTGACATTCACGACAAGACGCACACCACTTGCGTACATTCTCATGAATGCCCGGCCAAAAGAATCGGGCCATGAGACGGTTTAGTGTCGCTGTTTGTCCTAAATGCCCGGCCATTGGATTAGAATGAGCCGCCTGAAAAAGCATTTCCCGGCGGCTTTTGGGTACTAACAACTGAGTTGTATCCTGCTTTGATTGGGCATCTTGGGTCACCCGATACAACTTATCTTTTATAATTGCAAAATACGGATAGGTGAGCGGTTGGTCCGTGTGGAGAAGCTGGCCGTCGATAGAGCGAACCTGATCAAAGGCATGTTTCAGCGTGTCATCCTGGGACTGTTCCAGGGGAAAATCATCGCGCTCTGTGAGGATAGTTCTCTCCAGTGCGCTCTGTTCCCCTGAACCAGTACCCAGAGGTTCCGGATCAGCTTCTCCCAACTGAGCAATCGCCACCTTCCTCTTATCTTTTCCTACCCAAGAAGCATCCGCACATAAATGACCCAATAATTCATTAAACGCTGGCCAATCTGTCCCCAAAATCAGCGGATGCCGGAGGTGCGGGTTAATCGCCACCTCCACACTATGCTTTTGACCCCTAAATTGAATATCCACAGGCATTAACGGATAATTCACCACTTCCCCGTGCACACACCGTACCTTAACCATGCGGCCATTATCTAATGCCTTAGGTTGAATCAGGCTTTGGTGGATAGAGGTTTGGTTACAGCCTGAATCCACCAGAGCCTGAAAAGTACCCCCCTTTATACTCACGGGTATTTGGTACAGGCCAGCTTGATCGGGGGCAGCTTGCGGCGCATCGGGGACCCGGATCAGCGTCCCCACCTCCATCACGGGACACCGGTCGATAAAATGACCCGGGTCCCCACAGCGCCAACAAGCCGGGCCGGGCTTCCCCGCCGCTCCAGTGGCGGGAAGCGGGTCAAGAGATTGACGTGGAGAGAGAGACAGCGCAGCCTGCGGGGAGAATCCCCCCCTCGATGGGACCCCTCCCCGGGGAAGAGGCCTGGGGGCAGATCCCAGCTCCGCGGATCCCCCTGTCCTCCACCTTGGAGCGGGCCTCGGCGGCAGATTCCCCCGGTACCTGGGAAGGGGAGAGGGCTTAGGGGGGGGGGGGTTAGAGAGAGAGAGAGAGAGAGAAGCAGATGGTAGGGGTTCGCCGACCCCGGAGCACGCCACCATTTGGTCCTCCGCCAGCTGGATGACCTGGTTCAGCGACGTCGGGCGGTGGCACTGGACCCACTGCGCGGTCTTTTCCGGCAACCGCGCCACGAACTGCTCCAGCACCACACGGTCGATGATTCCCTCGACGTCGCTTTCGTCGGCCATCAGCCACTTGCGGCATGAGTCCCGGAGCTGTTGGGCCATGATGAAGGGTCGACCAGACTCCTCGAGGTTCAGTGTCCTGAACCTCTGCCGATGTTGTTCCGGAGTCCGGCCAACCCGCTGAAGAATGGCCCGTTTGAGATCCTGATAGACCAGGAGATTCTGGACTGGCAGTTGGTGTGCGGCTACCTGCGCCTCTCCTGACAGCAGGGGTATCAGCCGCATTGGCCAGTCCGTCGAGGGCCATCCCCGGTCCTCAGCCGACCTCTCAAATAGTTCCAGGAAAGCCTCCGGATCATCCTGGGGACCCATTTTATTGAGAGGTATCGGCGAGGACGAGTCTTTGCCTGATGGGGGGACAGCCCTAACCTCCCGGTCTATCCAGCTCCGGAACAGCTCGCGGTCTTCATGCTGGCCTCGGAGGAGCGCCTCGAACCGTTTGTCCTGCTCCTCCTTTATGGCCAGCAGATGTTGATGTTGCTCCTGGTGAAGACCAGCGAGCGATTGGATAATGTCCGCAAATGGCGTACCTGGCGGGGTCTGCATGGCGGCGGCAATCTTCTTCCTTCCCGGGTTTCGGCACCAGTGTAACAAGGTTCAACGTTGTATGGGTAAGGAAGGAAGAAGACAGGGGTCGGCGTGACTGAAACACTCACTTTTATTTAAACACAAAACAAATAAACAAAAAGGGCGCACGTAGCGCATTCACCGTGCCACGCACAGCAATAACAAATATAAATAATAAAGACGGCTTCCGCTCGACAACAGCGTGTGTGTGTGTGAGGTTCCAGTCCAAACTCTCTCTCATCTCCTCCCGCTTGCCGGCTTATATCCGGTCTCTCCACGCCAATCACTGCAATCAGACACAGGTGTTCATCATTTTGCACTTGACCTACTTACTCACCGATCGGCCCCCACCTTTCTCTCCGGCTACAGACTTCGCAAAACCACGCCCCCCTCGCCACACCAACATCGAGATGTTGTTTTGCGTCATCTTCAGGGCTTGGGGCTAAGGCTCAATGTCAAGAAAAGTTCTCTGTCTCCTCTTCAAAGAATAAAATTTCTTGGAGCTGAGTGGGACTCGCAATCTATGCAAGTTCACTTGACCCAGCCACGTATTTAAAGTATCGTGGCTGCAGTTAGAGCTATCAGGTTAGGCCAGGCCATCACTGTCAAACATTTTCAAGGAATTTTGGGCCTTTTGGGGCCCTACAGTGGTGGCTCGGGACCAGGGGGTTTTCCCCAAGGGGCAACCCTTTCCGTATGATTAGAGTTACGACCAGGTACCTTCGTTCTCTAGTCATATGGAAAGACATACGGTTCCTGTCCCAAGGCCAGGTGCTTGGAGCTTCGTGTCCCAGAAAAATTCTGACCACGGATGCTTCCCGCATGGGCTGGGGTGCGGTCATGGAGGGCCGGTACACCCGCGGGGTCTGGAAGGACCATCACCTCTCATGGCACATCAGTTGCCTGGAGATGCTGGCAGTATTCTTTGCCCTCAGGCATTTCCCTCCAGACCTCAGAGGCCATCAGGTCCTTATTAGGTCTGATAATATATCGGTGGTTTTCTATATCAACCATCAGGGGGGCTTGAGGTCTCGTCCTCTGTGCAAATTGGCCCATCATATTCTATTTTTGTCTAAGGACAAATTTCTCTCTGTGAGGGCTATGTATATACCTGTGGTTGATAATGTGGGAGCAGACACCCTGTCGAGGCAGGGGCCCAGGCCAGGGGAATGGAGGCTCCACCCCGAGGTGGTGGAGCTTATATGGGAGAAGTTCGGCCAGGCGGAGGTAGATTTATTCGCTTCTCATGAGAATTCTCATTGCCCGCTCTGGTTCTCTCTCTCGCATCCAGCCCCGTTGGGTCTGGATGCCATGGTACAGACGTGGCCGAGGCAACGTCTGTACGCCTTTTCCCCCGGTCGCTCTACTCCCTGGAGTTCTGGAGAGGGTAAGAGGATTTTGAGTAGATCTTATTCTCGAAAAACCACACTGGCCTTCTCGAATAGGGTGATCTGGTGGCCGAGGTCATCAGATTAGCTACCTCCAGAACTCCCCGGCTCAGGAAGTTTTAATTGAGTTAGCTGGACCCAGCCTTTTACTGCCCTATGGCTTCAGTACTGGGATTCTTCTATACTCTAATCGGGACCTCTCGTCCACGCTCAGAGCCGCTATGGCGCCTACGGCCTCCGTATGCTCTCAGGGTGGTCCACCCGGGTCGTCCCATGACCTCCATATTTCCCTGTAGCCTTCTAGGATGAATCCTGTTATCCTTGCAGGCTGACAGGTCTGTGGAAAGAAAAGCCCCTGTCGGTTCTGCGGGATACGTGTATATATGTTAGATTAAAAGAAAATCTACATATTTTGGAAATCTGTTAGCTTTCTAGTATGAAATTTCCCCGGTCACCAATAAGGGTACCGGAGGCTATCTTATGATTTCCTCTGGCTCTTCATCCTTCGTTGCTTTAAGTGTGACAGGAGAGCCTTCTAGGCTTTTAGGGTTATCCACTAATGGTGCCTTGGAGTCAGTGTCCTGCCTTTTTAGGCATATGTATATATTGGACCTCACTTCTGAGGCTGTTAACTCAGCCTTTTTCTTACACCAAAAAAGACAAGATTAAAATTCTTAGTATAGTGTGTTCTATAAATTCTCCCCTGTCCTTAGCAATGATCCTCACCTTCAGAGTGCTTTCTGCCTCTGTATGCTTTGTCAAAATCTGGATGAACCCTGTCTCTGCAGGCTATCATATTAAATTGCTTAGAGCCTTTATTCGGCTCCGCAGAGTATATCTATATAGGGTATTAAATGGGAGTTTGTTAGCTTTCTTTGAGATATTTCTCCCCGGTAACCAAGGTACCGGAGGCTATTCTAAAAATTCCTCAGGCTCTTCATCCTTCGTTGCATGTGCGGTGTAAGCAAGAGAGCCTCTTAGGCTTCCAGAGATGATCCACTAAAAAGGTGTTAGGAGTTAAGTGTTCTGCCTGTCATTAATCAGGCCTATCTACTTGGACCTTAATATCGAGGTTGTTGATGCAACCTTCCCTTTGTACACCAAACAAGAAAGAATAAAATTCTTAGAACAGTTGGATCTTTCACTCTCCCTTGCTTTAGTGCTCTTGAGTGTGCCAGATGTTTCACACCAGGGGCGCCTGTTCTCGGTGGGGGCTAGCTGGTACTCGTTCCCCGTAGCGTTTATATTAGACGCAGCGGGAGTTCCCCGTAACGAAGGGGAACGTCTCGGGTTACTGGATGTAACCCTGGTTCCCCGAGAGAGGGGAACGAGACGCTGCGTCCCCTCTCCCCACCTTCGGGGCGCCCTGAGAACAGCTGCTTTGAACCTTTTTCGAAGCTGTCATTTCCTTGTTCCTGTGACCCTTATATAGCGTCCGGGTCACCGTCACATGCAACGTCATGACGCACGATGATGCACACCAATCCAGATTGGAATAGTTGTATAGTGACTTCAGATAACGCATGCCGAAGGCATTCCCCGTAGCGTTTATATTAGACGCAGCGTCTCGTTCCCCTCTCTCGGGGAACCAGGGTTACATCCAGTAACCCGAGACGTTTTTTGTTTTTGAAAAAAAACATGCATAAACATTATTCTATCAAAAATACAAACATGTACATGCAAGTTGTTCACATATTATGGTAGCCCTGTTTGTGCTAAATAGAGTGAATTTACACCTTTGCCATTAATATGTTTATAAGCAACTGAAAAAAGCACAAATGTCAGGGCATGTCAGAACATCTCAAGGACCCCAAAAACCCCTCAGACCCCAGAGGGTTAACGGATCAAACAGCGCTGACGTAGAAACCAGGAAGAAACATTGTGCCATGAATGAACTATCCAGTGTCCACAGATCAGCAACATTCACCATGGATTTACTGTAGTAACTGCAACTATGGAAGTTTGGCAAGAAAGTAACATTACGTCGGTTTTATTTTGACATTATGAATACAATTGCTGCCCTCAAATGTTAATCTGAAATAAAATAAACATTTGTTTATAACTACTACAATATTACATTTATTTTTTTCCAAGGAGCTGTTTTGTTTTATATGCTCATAAGAAGAGTGAATTATAGCTCTAGAATTGCTCAAAGTAAAAAAAATCATACTTTATGATGTTAGTTTTAATATAAAAAAGAATAAAAAAATTTATTCAAGGAAATTTCTCTGGCATTTCTTCTTTTTGCTGTATCAAAAACGTACCGAACCGAACCGTGACACAAGTGTATCAAATTGAACCGAACCGTGAATTTTGTGAACCGTTACACCCCTAATATATATAGATATATAGATATATGGGGGGGGGGGGGGGGGGGGGTTGTTAAATATGTACATGGGGGGGCCCCAAGGAAAAAGGTTGGGAACCACTGGTCTAGGCAGCTAGTGAAAAACAGCAGCAGCACCTGGAATAGCTCAGTCTGTTTTATGTTACATGTTTCCCTTATACAGTGTAAATGGAAGCGACTGATGTCCTGAGACTAAGGGTCATCCTTGATGATGTCAATGCTGAGAGGCTTATTTTGCCCTCTCGTCCTGAGACTGTAAATGCCCTCATAATTGAGATAAAAATCTAACCAGTCTTCTAACCAGTCTTCTAACCAATCTATCATAAGTTTAACCTTGCCTATGACCTTCGGCTTCAGTTTCAAGACCCAGAATTTGACAATGCCCTATGCAATTTAGTCAACATCGAGGACCTACCATCCAAGGCAACCATTAAGATAGTTATATATCTTGAGCCAGATCTCAGTTCAACCAGCACAGACGATATAGTGTTACTGCCTGATAACACAGATTCACCAGATCGTCTTTGCCGATGGCCAGAGATCTTTGTTATTCCAACATCCTCCTACGAGGTGGAGCATGCTCTAAGAGATGGCAATGCATTTGTCACAGAGGGGAAAACTCTAAGCTTGACTAGGGATCAAAAACACAACATACTGGATGGAATGTCTGCTGAAATATACAAGTATAAATCATATCCTAGTACCAAAAATATTGTCATGGCTGCAGAGGCTCTGGTGAGCAAACACCGCTGTCTAAAAGAAAAAGGTTCCGAAACAGGGTATGAGGGTTGGAAGAACAGCCTGCGCTTCAAGATGGGCAACTACAGGACCAAACTGAGCAGGGCTGGCATAAAGGATGTGGCTGTGAATGCGGGAAAACGCAGCAGGTCCTATCCAGAAGGTGCAGCATCCAGGGCCAACATCAAAAGACCCAGAAGAGGAGAAATAAACTTCATGCCAAATTATCCCCAAGGAGAAACTAAGGACTACTGGAGAACCAGAGGCTTAAGATGGTGGAGCAGTTCAAGAAGACAGTGACTGATAGAGACATGATTATCATCAATCAACATATGCAGCGTACCTTCTATGCTGCACTTGACAAGTACACACCTCAGCTGTTGAAGCTCTACAAAAAGAGGAAGACTGGAAGTTTTGGCAAGAAAATGAAAGATGTTTTGAGGGCATATGAGGAACAGGTAAAAACATTTTTAAAGCATTAATGCATTACATTGATGTTGAATCTGAACAGAACTGCAGCCCCCAACATGCATACCTTGTCTTTGTTTGTGCAACAGGACAAGAACAACATCACTGCAGCTGCAACATCTGCATTCTGCAACATTCTGCAGCTGTACAGAACAACATCACTGCACTGCAACATCACTGCAGTAAACTGATCACTTTATCAGATATTCTGAGCTAAACCTTGGTAACAAGTGAAGACCTGGACTAGAACTCTTCCCTGATTATATGGGCAGGTAAATTGAGGGTATGAAACCACTTAAATAATCTTATAGTCTCAGTTTGTCACAAGATATTAGTAGTGAAACACCACATTGCTGAAATAATACATGGAATTATGGACCAAAATCTTTTTGGTTAAACTTGCATGGTGGCCTTTTTTAATATTGCTTCTGCATGTAAAAATCTGAAAGCAGTGGTGTAATGATGATTTCTTTTACACCTTTAGGCTTTTTGTAAGCTTGATGATTTGTACAATTCTACAAGTGTGAATCTACACACTGAACATGTATTCCCTTTTCAGGATGAGTTGGAGGCAATCCAGGATGTACCAGTGGCTCTGGTGGCAGTGGTGAATGAAGAGGAGGTGCCTGCTGGAGTTCCCTTTGAAAGTCACCATGTGTCAATTGTCCTTGAGGATTGGGTTGTAATGTCTCACAGATCTTGGACTGATTCACTGGTGATTTTGTTTGGAATGATCTATGCTCTTCATTTGAGCTATCCTGAGAAGCTAAGTGGCTTCTTTGAGTTCATCCAGGTTATCCTCTTAAGCCTTGATGATGGAAGAAAGCAGCTCAAACCTAAGTTACAAGCCTTGAGAAATGAGCTAGAGTAAAGGTGTTAACATGTTATTTTGTTGAAGGTCAGTTGTGTTCTGAAAAGTATCTTTTTGCTTGCATTCCAAAAATGTTTCTGTTTAGATTTCTGTGTGTTGAAACAAATACTTGTGTACATAATTACAGCTTGGTTGGTTGGCTTTCTACTTGAGCTGAAGTGAGAAACACGGGCACTAATTTAGTAACAAAAAAGATGCTCTAAAGAGTTTTTCTATATTTCTTTTAAACATTGGGAGGTAAATATTCTTTCTTTCTAAATGTTCTTTCTTTTGTAACTTTTTGTTAATGATAAACTCTTTGCAAATTGAAACATACTAGTATAAAGTAGCACACTGTATGTTACATAAATGGACAATACAGTTGCAAATAACTTGATAGTTATAACTTGAAAGAGCCTGGGTTCAAGTTTTCTGTTTTCTTTTTACTACAATGTGTGTCTGCATTGTGTGGTATTCTGTGGTGTCTTGTCAAATGTCAAACGTGTGTTTATATTGTGTTAATGCCACTTAAAAGGTTAAAGGCAATCGGTTTCCTCAAATTAATTGAGTAGCCACAACAGAGTTTAAAGTTGTCACAACTAAAACATAATATTTTGCTTTAGTGGAAATAAACTGGGTAAATGAAACTTAAGTGGTAACATTTGTGTAAAGAAGAGGGATTTAAGTTAGTCTTACTTAAAACAGATAAACTAGATTAACACATTTTTAATAAGTTTGGAGAAATGCAACATTTGAGTCAAAAATAATTCATAGATTTAAGTTATGTTAACTGAATGGAATTAGTACTATTAACTTTATTTACCCAAGTTTTCTTAACAATGAGTTATTGAGTTACTTGGACACAAATCAAATATTTTTCTATTCTTAAATTGTTTGAGTTAATAAACTTAAATGATTTAAGGCAAACGGTTTTCTCAAATTAATTGAGTAGCCACAACAGAGTTTAAAGTTGTCACAACTAATACATATTATTTTGCTTTAGGGGGAATAAACTGAGTAAATGAGTAGTAACATTTGTGTAAAGAAGAGGGATTTAAGTTAGGCTTACTTAAAACAGATAAACTAGATTAACACATTTTTAATAAGTTTGGAGAAATGCAACATTTGAGTCAAAAATAATTCATAGATTTAAGTTAGCCTATGTTAACTGAATGGAATTAGTACAATTAACTTTATTTACCCAAGTTTTCTTAACAATGAGTTATTGAGTTACTTGGACACAAATCAAATATTTTTCTAAGCTTAAATTGTTTGAGTTAATAAACTTAAATGATTTAAGGCAATCGGTTTCCTCAAATTAATTGAGTTGAACTAACTCATCAGGTTTTACAGTGTAGGTATAGTAGATACATGTTAATTTAAAGCCCTGTCCGCTGGTATTATTATTAAAGGTTAAAAATAACATCTCAAATTAAATATAATTCATTTTTTAATAACAACATTATAATATTTTAATGATATAGGTAAAAATATAATAAATATGTAATATAGTTATCATATTTAGCAAAATACTCCTCTTTACAGCAATTATTTTAAAGTCTAACTAATGTGCTATGTCATTAAATGGCTTTCCAGAGGTAAATGTAATGTTACATGACATATTGTTCTCCAACTGTTATTATAAACCTCTTTCCACAGTTGAAAAAACACTGATCGATCGATTTTATTTCATTTCGGTAAGTTGAACTGTATCTTTCAAATTACCTATTGATCATTCGTGTTTAGCCTACAGTATTTTGGGACAAAATATTACTATAGAAGGACTATAAGATTACTATAGAAATACTATAGCGGCTCTAGGATATTATAGAGGTATTACAGAACATAACATACTTCTGTGATGTTCTGTAATACCTCTATAATATTTTAAAGCTGCTATAGTATTTCTATTTCTTATCGTACTTCTATAGTATGTCCCAAATTACTATAGTATTCCTATAAGATTACTATAATATTTTGTCCCAAAATACTATAAGATTCCTATAGTACTTTTTCGTAAGGGTATGTCCCCACCGAATCGGCTTCAATAGCCTACCACTTACGGTTTGCAAAGATACAATTATAAAATTACTGCAAACCTTTAATCAATATTTATGTTCTATTATGCATTTTCCTTGTTATATGAATAACAGAAATTCATGAAATAATATATATGCAGACACACAGTAATAAGATATTTATTCAAATGTTGATTTTGAAATTAGTGAACATCACCATATGATTTGGAAAAATAAATAAATAAATAAATAAATAAATAAATAAATAAATAAATAAATAAATAAATAAATAAATAAATAAATAAATAAATAAATAAATAAATAAATAAATAAATAAAATTATAAATGAACATTTCTAAAGACAGTTAATCTTTTACAGAGAATATCACAAAAATATTAACAACTTGTTTTTTCAACATCTTCATTGAAAGTGCACACAGTAAACGTTTCAATGGCAAGAACAAAAACAATCTATGAATGTCATATTACAGGCGGAAAGGTACAAAAAAGATGTGCATTTTAAATCCTCTTTTGAGGAAGCATTTTTGTATGGACACCTCTACTGTCACTCTCTGTCTGTCTACCAAGGTGTATGTGTTTACAAGGTATGGATTTTATGCTTCCCTGATCCTATTTGTGGTATACTGGCTGTGGAGATTACTAACTTCACTCACAATTGTGTTTGAGCTGGTGTGAAGAGGACAACAACATTTATTGTGTGTGTAAAGAAGAGAGTGCTTTAAAACTTCTGCCTCCTCACAACCTTGCTCATAAACGCACACACACACACACACACACACACACACACACACACACACACACACACACACACACACACACACACACACACACACACACACACACACACACACACACACACACACACACACACACACACACACACACACACACACAACACACACACACACACACACACACACACACACACACACACACACGCACACCATTAAACATTAAATCTATGGAGCTTACCACTTCCACTTTACCATCCTAGTGAGACAGCGTGCTGCCACTCTGCCTTTCACATGCTAAGAGGAAAGAACACCACATTCCTTCTATACTTCAATGGAAGCTTTTTGTCATCTTCAGGCACTAACTCAAAGTCACTCACAGTGCCAATGGAAAGCCAAGTCATTTTCTTCCACTGTGCCCGGTAAGTAAATGGATCATAATATCTGATGGCAATATCTGACCTTATATATATATACAGACAGTATATAATTTCCAAAAATATTCTTCCAGGTCTCAAGGTACCATTTTTAGATATTAACACAACAAAAATGGCACTTTCTGCAGTGAAATAATACATTTTAAAAAGAGATCACATATTGCACATATTGCTGAGTAAATTACAATGCCTTTCTAGCCTAATGTGATCTCACTTTCAAAAACAGACCACATCTAGAGCAACCAATCCATTTAAAACCAACCGTTTTATTCTTTGGTGGAATTATTTTAATCCTTTATGGCACCCAGTCCTTTATACCCTCAAAATTAAACATATATTTATTTTTTTTAAATGTAAATGAGTTCATTAATAATAATTAGTTTTTTTAATAAAAACATAGATTGTGTTGACTATAAAGAAGTGGTCATGGTTCCCGAAACAAAGTACCTGAATTTGTAAGATTTTACGAGGTGGCTAATTCATTCATACGACCTCACTCATACGAATTCGTAAGATTTTTGCTAATTCGTACATATTTTACGAGTTGCCCAATTCGTATGAATTCGTACAAATGACTTACCTCCGACCCCACCCCTAAATATACCCATCACTGGGGTATAGACAAATCATACGAATTCATACGAATTAGCCACCTCGTACTCACGTGTACGCATTTGTACGAATTGATCATGAAATAGTGTTGGACCTGTGGGCTGATTAGCTTGTGGCTCTCTCTTACTCTGCCAGTGCACTGAATGTCAAGTGGCTGAACAGAAACAGTGTTCATTAAAGAGAGACCATGTCAAAGCATAGACAGGCTTGAAAAGTTTATCTACATCAAAACCTTAAAGGCTTTGCTTCTGCTTACATCTGGAAAAAGATATGTCATGACTGAAGACATATGAACAAGTAGATGCATCAGCCTCTGTCATAAGATGTTATTCTGTAAGTTTACAGAAATATCACCCTTGATTCATATTTTCACTTGGATATCACAGGTAATGGACACATTCCCCAATTAATTATTAATTATAAATACAATATGTGTTCTATGCACTTCTAAGTTGTAAACATTTCCACATCTCTACATTTGTTTATATTTGAAATTTAGGAGGATAACCCCTTGAGATAAACATCTCGTTTTTGAGGGGGTCCTCGAGACAAAGACAAAGAGAATACAGCACATTCACACTCACTAAAGCTCTCCCTCATCCCGCCTCACCCGGCCCACCCGGCCCACCGGGCCCACCGGGCCCACCGACTCCTTATTGGAAACAAATCCATGTATAAAACATATTGCAGTATTAAGAGGCATGCTTTTAGCCTTTACATACACATATGTATATACATACATAAACACACAATATACATACATGTACGCACACCTACACCCATACTTGCGTATATACAGTACACATAAATAAAAAGAAAGGACAAAAAAAATCTCGCATATTTAGGTATATAAAACAAATGTCCAGTCACACATGAGGAAAACATTTACAGCAACAGTTTGCTTGCATGTAAGTAAAGAGCGATATTTTGAAGGAACACAAGGAAGTGATAGAACACAAGGAAGTGACAGAGACCCATGCAAGCTTTAAATTTAAAGGCACGTCTACCACTCTCTTTGAATATGTTTGGCACAGTGAAGGAGGGATATTCAGTGTGTCTCAATCTATAGCTGGGTCTATATGGAATTAAATATTCCTTCAGGTAAGGAGGATAATCATAATACACACATTTCAAAATGACCTGATACCAGTGATATGTCTTCTGGCTTTTGGTGATAATAAGTTCAGTGAGTCATTCATTACACAGTGGTGACTAATAAAAGGACATCTCAGCACAAATCTACATATATTATTGAAAACAACATTTAATGCTTTCAAATTTGATTCTGATGTGTTTTGATAGACAACATCCGCATAGTCTAATATGGGAAATATTAACTGTGACACAATTCTTAACCTAGCTGAGTGAAACAGTTAATAGAGCGATACAATATTCGTAAATTTACAACAGAATTGATATGACACCTAAAGGAGAGTTGTGAGTCAAGCCAAAGGCCCAAATATTTACATTAAGTTCATCAACTTGAACAAGTGGAGTATCGTCTAGGAATTTTAGTGAAAGTTTGTTATCTTGATTCAGTGTAGCTGATCTGGTGGGAAACATATGCTATAGGACTTTTTCTTATTCAATAGAAGATGGTTGGATTGGTACCAAAGTTGAATAGCATTAAAGTTAGATTGCATTGAGGATTGAATCTTAGAAACAGACACATTAGATGTGTAGATCACTGTGTCATCTGCATATATACAACAGTCTGAGCAAATTAGAGGAAGATCATTGATAAATAAGGAAAATATATTGAAGGGGTTTTCATTTTAGATGCTGCCTTATACAAAGATGTGTGTGCTTACTGTGCTAGAATCGCACATTTGCGTACAAACACCTACAATAGTAATGAGATCAGGATGGTTTGGATGTTTTACTTTGAGTAAAATCTTTTTGAACAGTGATATCTAAACGATTTGCGTCTTACTGTATGTTTTATTAAATTGAATAATATAAATTTGCTCTGCAGCAATACATATCTAAACAGTTCATGTCAGCCTTTTCGGTTATCAACAGCTTCAGCTGCTGAAGCAGTTTCTCAGCTTATTGATGGTTGATTGTGCTCTCTGATCTAAATTTCACACTTTTTCATGAAAATGAACATCACCAACAAAATTCGTTCAATACCAAAGTGTTTTACTCAATAAGCTGTTTATTCTCAACTCAAGATAATCTTTATTTTATGTGTATTTATTTTATAATTTTATAATGTTTATTTTATAATTAAATAAAAAGAAAATTTATTTAATAATAGTAACAACATTGGTCAGTTTTATTGCTGAGCAAGCAGGTGATTAGCTTTCATATTTTTCCTCAATCCTCTACTTTTGTGTCATCACAAAGATCTGTAAATGCTGAAAGGAATATAAAATTGTATTTCCAATTATTCATCATCAAATTAATCAATATCATTGCATGTGCTATATCAACGTCATCTAAAGCCATACTGTATGCTTGCGTGTCATTGTAAGCTTTTGAGATTTTTGTAAGATTTTGAATAGTAATTCCTTCCGATGGATTTGGTAACAATTTAGTCATTGCTAGTGTGTTCCCATGATCTTCACTTTAGAATACTGATCCAAACTTAGTAGTAGTTCCTTTAGAAGGATGTAGTAACACTTGTTTCATTACTAATGGGTTACTTTACCTTTACCTTACATTATATTTTATACATTATTAAAATTAATTATGAACCTGTATAGTTCTTAGTAGTCTTCAGTGAGGTATGAAAAATAGGAGTAACTGATTAGTTAATAGTGAACTACCACATTCAACTGAGCGCTATTACTAACTCATTAATCAGAGTTTCTTGTTAGTTAATAGTAGTTACTAGAATGTTAATAGTGCGTTACTCACTTGTTCCTGTGCAATTATTCATTAATGAAGGAACAGTATTCTGAAGTGTTACAGCATATTTTCTACACATTTCTATTAGACTTTTTTTGTAAATGTGTCCTGAACTGATGAATTGCAGAGCTAATGAAGGGAAATGTAAAGGGGTAGATCAATGATCAACCAGTTCTCTAAAATAGCTCAGAGGTACATGTCATGAAGCATAATTTGGAAAGCATATATAGAGAGAGCACAGCACAGAGTTACAAATTCTGACAATGGAAGAATAAAAAAGGAAACAAATGGGGTCGAGAAGCTGAGAAAAAGAAGATGAGTAAGGATGTGTGGTGGAAGATTAGGGAGGCATTCTGATCGTGTTTGTATCCAGTTTCTCCTGTGTCCCGGTTACCTTGATGCCTGTTCCCTCGGATTTCTCTCCTTGCCTCGCCCCTTTTTCTGTTATAGCTTGTTTGTGTATGACCCTTGCCTGGATGTGGATTACGTCTTTGGATTACCCTTTCAAAATAAATACTGCATTTGGATCCTCAACCTTCTTGTCTCGGAGCAGTATGTGACAATATATATGTGTGTGTCTTTTTCTTTATATCACAATGACATTTTACTGTAATTTGTCCACAGACCAACAGTAAAAGTGTAACTGAATCCTGTCCAGTCTCTTGCAATCAGTATTAACAGTTAACAGTATTTACACATTACTTTATGTGGGATACTGATATCCCACATCAATTAAGGTGTAAATTTGTACTGTTAACATTTACATATGCCATACAGATAAAGTACAGTCTTGTGCATTTTCGATCATTGTCATCCAAATCGTAGCCATAGTTTACATCTGAAAATACTGACAGAGTACAGTAATATTGACAACATGACTAAGCATTTTGACTATCTGTTTTTGTGATCAATGATACAAGGACTTTTCATTCTGATGGCACTGATATGTTCATTGACATAAATACTCTTGAGAGATTAATAAAATAAAGATTTTGAGCAAGTTGCAGGCTTTTGCAGGTAATCTATTGTGTGGTGCTGTTTGTACAAATTGTTTTGAGAAAAGATCTTACTAGTTTGCAAATATTAAGGATGATTCGAGAAATGTACCAAAGCGACTGAGAAAAACTGTAACTTGTTTACTTATTGCCTTGTTATCTGTGTTCTTAAGGTTACACTGCAACTTTACCTCTTAAACTGTTTGTATTTGCACTAAAGTAACACTGAACTTTTAAGTTCTCTGCTGTCTGCCTGAGAGACACAGTATGTCAATATATTAGGTATTTTAGGAGAATTTCCGAAACAACAGAAGTGTCTGTTGTAGTTTGTGCGATGTGATGAAAATTGACTTGCTATTTTTAATAATTCCGGGGGAACATCACTCATATATCTTGCTCGGATATGGAGCAGCTTTGCTCAGTAGATGTTTTGGGACTGGGCCAGCTCTTGTCCCTTTAGTGTAAAATGGAGTTCTATAGTGTTCCATGGAGAGGAGAGGTAATAGAGTCTAAGAGAAAAGAGGGTATCACTAAAGGGAGTTAAATGAGATCTCTTAAAACATCTTTGAGTATGCCAAAGAGTCTTCCTGTGCAATATGAGAGCACTCTCTCTCTCTCTCTCTCTCTCTCTCTCTCTCTCTCTCTCTCTCTCTCTCTCTCTCTCTCTCTCTCTCTCTCTCTCTCTCTCTCTCTCTCTCTCTCTCTCTCTTTCTCTCTCTCTCTCTCTCTCTGTCTCTCTCTCTCTCTCTCTCTCTCTCTCTCTCTCTCTCTGTAGCTCTCACTTACTCAAACACGCATATGCAAGTCTCTTACCATTATATAAACTAGATGTACCGCATGGCGGTACAAAATATGACCGCTGCTCAGGCCTGCACTGGCTTTCCACAAAAATAAATGACGTGGAGCAATTTGGCTGTATTGCATGTTTATGTATATACTAGGGGTGGAACGGTACACAGAAGTCACGGTTCGGTTCATACCTTGGTTCAGACATCACGGTTCGGTACGAGTTCGGTACAATGGAGGGAAAAGCAAAACAAAAATGCAGAAGGCAATTTTTTGTATTGTGCATGTCTCAGGCTGTACCACATAGTGTCATACAGTCTCTCCCCTGAGCTAGCTGCAACAGCCTGCCCTGAAGTGTGTAAAGTAAGATTTAAACAAAATAAGACAATCAGCTATAAAACTGAAAATAAAGCATCTCTTATTTATGTGCAGACGCACGAGCGCAAGGGTGCGCATGGCAAAATGTCGTCATTGCTGTGTGGGCGGTCGCGTGCGTTGGGTGCGCAAGGCCACATTTCGTGTGGCGGTGGGCAGTGCGCGGCTTTTTAGCGCGCACGGCTCCGCATCCGAAGACGCACGACTTCGAGCCGAATCTGGCCGAGCATGTACATCTCACAGCACCGGCACCCAGTTCTTGCGTCTAAATTAGTTGCTTACATTAACAAAATGAGCCTACAATAGCAGGCACAAGCCCTTTAAATAAAAATAAATGGCCATGTTTTATAAAAAGGTTCACAAAACTAAATAAAAATGTTTAGAAATTATGTAAGATAACGTTAATTTAGTTGTAGGTTACGTTCTCATATCCATTTTTTTTCTAATGTTACAAGGAATAATCTGGTTGCTTTACACGATTCTTTTATAGTGTGGGTTTGGTGTACTAAGTGTTGTTGTACTAAAATAAACATTCACGAGTGTACCTTACTTCTCACCGCTGATTCCTGATGGTTTAGAGGACAATTACACCGAGTCGCACCCTGTCGTTCCAAAGAATAGCCTACACCGGCGAGCGCTAATAGATTGTGTTGACTATAAAGAAGTGGTCATGGTTCCCGAAACAAAGTACCTGAATTTGTAAGATTTTACGAGGTGGCTAATTCATTCATACGACCTCACTCATACGAATTCGTAAGATTTTTGCTAATTCGTACATATTTTACGAGTTGCCCAATTCGTATGAATTCGTACAAATGACTTACCTCCGACCCCACCCCTAAATATACCCATCACTGGGGTATAGACAAATCATACGAATTCATACGAATTAGCCACCTCGTACTCACGTGTACGCATTTGTACGAATTGATCATGAAATAGTGTTGGACCTGTGGGCTGATTAGCTTGTGGCTCTCTCTTACTCTGCCAGTGCACTGAATGTCAAGTGGCTGAACAGAAACAGTGTTCATTAAAGAGAGACCATGTCAAAGCATAGACAGGCTTGAAAAGTTTATCTACATCAAAACCTTAAAGGCTTTGCTTCTGCTTACATCTGGAAAAAGATATGTCATGACTGAAGACATATGAACAAGTAGATGCATCAGCCTCTGTCATAAGATGTTATTCTGTAAGTTTACAGAAATATCACCCTTGATTCATATTTTCACTTGGATATCACAGGTAATGGACACATTCCCCAATTAATTATTAATTATAAATACAATATGTGTTCTATGCACTTCTAAGTTGTAAACATTTCCACATCTCTACATTTGTTTATATTTGAAATTTAGGAGGATAACCCCTTGAGATAAACATCTCGTTTTTGAGGGGGTCCTCGAGACAAAGACAAAGAGAATACAGCACATTCACACTCACTAAAGCTCTCCCTCATCCCGCCTCACCCGGCCCACCCGGCCCACCGGGCCCACCGGGCCCACCGACTCCTTATTGGAAACAAATCCATGTATAAAACATATTGCAGTATTAAGAGGCATGCTTTTAGCCTTTACATACACATATGTATATACATACATAAACACATAATATACATACATGTACGCACACCTACACCCATACTTGCGTATATACAGTACACATAAATAAAAAG
Source organism: Scardinius erythrophthalmus (assembly GCF_964197995.2). Taxonomy (NCBI): domain Eukaryota; kingdom Metazoa; phylum Chordata; class Actinopteri; order Cypriniformes; family Leuciscidae; genus Scardinius; species Scardinius erythrophthalmus. Next base: position 23,688,343 of record NC_138225.1, on the reverse strand, counting down.
AAAGGACAAAAAAAATCTCGCATATTTAGGTATATAAAACAAATGTCCAGTCACACATGAGGAAAACATTTACAGCAACAGTTTGCTTGCATGTAAGTAAAGAGCGATATTTTGAAGGAACACAAGGAAGTGATAGAACACAAGGAAGTGACAGAGACCCATGCAAGCTTTAAATTTAAAGGCACGTCTACCACTCTCTTTGAATATGTTTGGCACAGTGAAGGAGGGATATTCAGTGTGTCTCAATCTATAGCTGGGTCTATATGGAATTAAATATTCCTTCAGGTAAGGAGGATAATCATAATACACACATTTCAAAATGACCTGATACCAGTGATATGTCTTCTGGCTTTTGGTGATAATAAGTTCAGTGAGTCATTCATTACACAGTGGTGACTAATAAAAGGACATCTCAGCACAAATCTATATATTATTGAAAACAACATTTAATGCTTTCAAATTTGATTCTGATGTGTTTTGATAGACAACATCCGCATAGTCTAATATGGGAAATATTAACTGTGACACAATTCTTAACCTAGCTGAGTGAAACAGTTAATAGAGCGATACAATATTCGTAAATTTACAACAGAATTGATATGACACCTAAAGGAGAGTTGTGAGTCAAGCCAAAGGCCCAAATATTTACATTAAGTTCATCAACTTGAACAAGTGGAGTATCGTCTAGGAATTTTAGTGAAAGTTTGTTATCTTGATTCAGTGTAGCTGATCTGGTGGGAAACATATGCTATAGGACTTTTTCTTATTCAATAGAAGATGGTTGGATTGGTACCAAAGTTGAATAGCATTAAAGTTAGATTGCATTGAGGATTGAATCTTAGAAACAGACACATTAGATGTGTAGATCACTGTGTCATCTGCATATATACAACAGTCTGAGCAAATTAGAGGAAGATCATTGATAAATAAGGAAAATATATTGAAGGGGTTTTCATTTTAGATGCTGCCTTATACAAAGATGTGTGTGCTTACTGTGCTAGAATCGCACATTTGCGTACAAACACCTACAATAGTAATGAGATCAGGATGGTTTGGATGTTTTACTTTGAGTAAAATCTTTTTGAACAGTGATATCTAAACGATTTGCGTCTTACTGTATGTTTTATTAAATTGAATAATATAAATTTGCTCTGCAGCAATACATATCTAAACAGTTCATGTCAGCCTTTTCGGTTATCAACAGCTTCAGCTGCTGAAGCAGTTTCTCAGCTTATTGATGGTTGATTGTGCTCTCTGATCTAAATTTCACACTTTTTCATGAAAATGAACATCACCAACAAAATTCGTTCAATACCAAAGTGTTTTACTCAATAAGCTGTTTATTCTCAACTCAAGATAATCTTTATTTTATGTGTATTTATTTTATAATTTTATAATGTTTATTTTATAATTAAATAAAAAGAAAATTTATTTAATAATAGTAACAACATTGGTCAGTTTTATTGCTGAGCAAGCAGGTGATTAGCTTTCATATTTTTCCTCAATCCTCTACTTTTGTGTCATCACAAAGATCTGTAAATGCTGAAAGGAATATAAAATTGTATTTCCAATTATTCATCATCAAATTAATCAATATCATTGCATGTGCTATATCAACGTCATCTAAAGCCATACTGTATGCTTGCGTGTCATTGTAAGCTTTTGAGATTTTTGTAAGATTTTGAATAGTAATTCCTTCCGATGGATTTGGTAACAATTTAGTCATTGCTAGTGTGTTCCCATGATCTTCACTTTAGAATACTGATCCAAACTTAGTAGTAGTTCCTTTAGAAGGATGTAGTAACACTTGTTTCATTACTAATGGGTTACTTTACCTTTACCTTACATTATATTTTATACATTATTAAAATTAATTATGAACCTGTATAGTTCTTAGTAGTCTTCAGTGAGGTATGAAAAATAGGAGTAACTGATTAGTTAATAGTGAACTACCACATTCAACTGAGCGCTATTACTAACTCATTAATCAGAGTTTCTTGTTAGTTAATAGTAGTTACTAGAATGTTAATAGTGCGTTACTCACTTGTTCCTGTGCAATTATTCATTAATGAAGGAACAGTATTCTGAAGTGTTACAGCATATTTTCTACACATTTCTATTAGACTTTTTTTGTAAATGTGTCCTGAACTGATGAATTGCAGAGCTAATGAAGGGAAATGTAAAGGGGTAGATCAATGATCAACCAGTTCTCTAAAATAGCTCAGAGGTACATGTCATGAAGCATAATTTGGAAAGCATATATAGAGAGAGCACAGCACAGAGTTACAAATTCTGACAATGGAAGAATAAAAAAGGAAACAAATGGGGTCGAGAAGCTGAGAAAAAGAAGATGAGTAAGGATGTGTGGTGGAAGATTAGGGAGGCATTCTGATCGTGTTTGTATCCAGTTTCTCCTGTGTCCCGGTTACCTTGATGCCTGTTCCCTCGGATTTCTCTCCTTGCCTCGCCCCTTTTTCTGTTATAGCTTGTTTGTGTATGACCCTTGCCTGGATGTGGATTACGTCTTTGGATTACCCTTTCAAAATAAATACTGCATTTGGATCCTCAACCTTCTTGTCTCGGAGCAGTATGTGACAATATATATGTGTGTGTCTTTTTCTTTATATCACAATGACATTTTACTGTAATTTGTCCACAGACCAACAGTAAAAGTGTAACTGAATCCTGTCCAGTCTCTTGCAATCAGTATTAACAGTTAACAGTATTTACACATTACTTTATGTGGGATACTGATATCCCACATCAATTAAGGTGTAAATTTGTACTGTTAACATTTACATATGCCATACAGATAAAGTACAGTCTTGTGCATTTTCGATCATTGTCATCCAAATCGTAGCCATAGTTTACATCTGAAAATACTGACAGAGTACAGTAATATTGACAACATGACTAAGCATTTTGACTATCTGTTTTTGTGATCAATGATACAAGGACTTTTCATTCTGATGGCACTGATATGTTCATTGACATAAATACTCTTGAGAGATTAATAAAATAAAGATTTTGAGCAAGTTGCAGGCTTTTGCAGGTAATCTATTGTGTGGTGCTGTTTGTACAAATTGTTTTGAGAAAAGATCTTACTAGTTTGCAAATATTAAGGATGATTCGAGAAATGTACCAAAGCGACTGAGAAAAACTGTAACTTGTTTACTTATTGCCTTGTTATCTGTGTTCTTAAGGTTACACTGCAACTTTACCCCTTAAACTGTTTGTATTTGCACTAAAGTAACACTGAACTTTTAAGTTCTCTGCTGTCTGCCTGAGAGACACAGTATGTCAATATATTAGGTATTTTAGGAGAATTTCCGAAACAACAGAAGTGTCTGTTGTAGTTTGTGCGATGTGATGAAAATTGACTTGCTATTTTTAATAATTCCGGGGGAACATCACTCATATATCTTGCTCGGATATGGAGCAGCTTTGCTCAGTAGATGTTTTGGGACTGGGCCAGCTCTTGTCCCTTTAGTGTAAAATGGAGTTCTATAGTGTTCCATGGAGAGGAGAGGTAATAGAGTCTAAGAGAAAAGAGGGTATCACTAAAGGGAGTTAAATGAGATCTCTTAAAACATCTTTGAGTATGCCAAAGAGTCTTCCTGTGCAATATGAGAGCACTCTCTCTCTCTCTCTCTCTCTCTCTCTCTCTCTCTCTCTCTCTCTCTCTCTCTCTCTCTCTCTCTCTCTCTCTCTCTCTCTTTCTCTCTCTCTCTCTCTCTCTGTCTCTCTCTCTCTCTCTCTCTCTCTCTCTCTCTCTCTCTGTAGCTCTCACTTACTCAAACACGCATATGCAAGTCTCTTACCATTATATAAACTAGATGTACCGCATGGCGGTACAAAATATGACCGCTGCTCAGGCCTGCACTGGCTTTCCACAAAAATAAATGACGTGGAGCAATTTGGCTGTATTGCATGTTTATGTATATACTAGGGGTGGAACGGTACACAGAAGTCACGGTTCGGTTCATACCTTGGTTCAGACATCACGGTTCGGTACGAGTTCGGTACAATGGAGGGAAAAGCAAAACAAAAATGCAGAAGGCAATTTTTTGTATTGTGCATGTCTCAGGCTGTACCACATAGTGTCATACAGTCTCTCCCCTGAGCTAGCTGCAACAGCCTGCCCTGAAGTGTGTAAAGTAAGATTTAAACAAAATAAGACAATCAGCTATAAAACTGAAAATAAAGCATCTCTTATTTATGTGCAGACGCACGAGCGCAAGGGTGCGCATGGCAAAATGTCGTCATTGCTGTGTGGGCGGTCGCGTGCGTTGGGTGCGCAAGGCCACATTTCGTGTGGCGGTGGGCAGTGCGCGGCTTTTTAGCGCGCACGGCTCCGCATCCGAAGACGCACGACTTCGAGCCGAATCTGGCCGAGCATGTACATCTCACAGCACCGGCACCCAGTTCTTGCGTCTAAATTAGTTGCTTACATTAACAAAATGAGCCTACAATAGCAGGCACAAGCCCTTTAAATAAAAATAAATGGCCATGTTTTATAAAAAGGTTCACAAAACTAAATAAAAATGTTTAGAAATTATGTAAGATAACGTTAATTTAGTTGTAGGTTACGTTCTCATATCCATTTTTTTTCTAATGTTACAAGGAATAATCTGGTTGCTTTACACGATTCTTTTATAGTGTGGGTTTGGTGTACTAAGTGTTGTTGTACTAAAATAAACATTCACGAGTGTACCTTACTTCTCACCGCTGATTCCTGATGGTTTAGAGGACAATTACACCGAGTCGCACCCTGTCGTTCCAAAGAATAGCCTACACCGGCGAGCGCTAAGTATAAATTGCCTCGTCCATTTTTGGAGGCGCGCGCGCGGTCAGCGGAAGCTCGCGCTGCGGAGGCGGGCGAAAGTATAAACAAACCTAGCTTAAGGCAGGGCTACAGATTAGGTGTCCCTAAAGAACCCGCGTATCTAACAGTAGTTCCGCATTACATTAATTAATTTGCACGCGAGTTTTATTTATTTTTATACTGTGTATTCTCCGTGTAAATTCATGCACCGAACCGTGACGCCCGTACCGATTCGGTTCGATACGAATACATGTACCATTCCACCCCTAGAATATACCTAAAAAAAGTAGTAGTATGTGCATGTCTGTCTGTGTGTGTGTATGTGTGTGTGTTTGTGTATGTGTGTGTCTGTGTGTGTGTGTGTCTGTGCGTGTATGTATGCGTGCGTACATGTGTGTGCGCGTGTGTGTTTGTGTGTGTGTGTGTGTGTCTGTGCATTTGGATTTGTATGTGTGTGTATGGGTGTGTGTCTGTGCGTGTGGATGTCAGTGTCTGTGCATGCTTGCGTTTGTTTGTATTCCTGCATGTGTGTGTGTGACAGTATCATCCTAAACCAGCAACCCTTCGCTCAACACCACCATCTACAGGCCGATGAGTGTACAGTCACTAAATGTGCACATAAATGAATTTATTTTAGACCCATACCCCCCCCCCCCATGGATGAAATTCTACGAAACTTAGCATACCCCAAGAGGATGTCAAGTTAATCATACACATGAAATATGGTGCAGTTCTGAACATCTCAACTGAAGATAGGGGCGATTAAAGCAGAATAATATTGCATTTTCATTTTTTATGGGAGGGGTGCAAATCACAAATGAGTGATTTTGGGCTAGGTTGATGTGGGCCCTTAAGACCAACATACCATAAAAATTTCTTCATCCTCGGTGCCACGGTTCAGGTAGTTATTTAGGAAAAACTGCATTTTTTGGGGTTTCGGGGGACCCAGTGCGGGGGGGAAGTGGCCCCCGGGGACCAAACGAAATTTTTCCGTAAAAGTCTAGTGGGGCTACATGCCCACCAAATTTCATGTTCCCCGGTGTTTCGGTGTCCCTGGTATCGTTGACAAAAAATTCACGGGGGGCCCAGCGCGGGGGGGGGGGGGGGGGGAGTGGACCCCGGGGACCAAACGAAAATTTTCCGTAAAAGTCTAGTGGGGCTATATGCCCACCAAATTTCATGTTCCCCGGTGTTTCAGTGTCCCTGGTATCGTTGACGAAAAATTCACGGGGGGCCCAGCGCGGGGGGGGAGTGGCCTCCGGGGACCAAACAAAATTTTTCCGTAAAAGTCTAGTGGGGCTACATGCCCACCAAATTTCATGTTCCCCGGTGTTTCGGTGTCCCTGGTATCGTTGACGAAAAATTCATGGGGGGCCCAGCGCGGGGGGGGGGGGAAGTGGCCCCCGTGGACCAAACGAAATTTTTCTGTAAAAGTCTAGTAGACCAACATACCATAAAAATGTATTCATCCTCGGTGCCACGGTTCAGGTAGTTATTTAGGAAAAACTGCATTTTTTGGGTTTGGGGGGGCCCAGCGCGGGGGGGGAGTGGCCCCCGGGGACCAAACGAAATTTTTCCGTAAAAGTCTAGTGGGGCTACATGCCCACCAAATTTCATGTTCCCCGGTGTTTCGGTGTCCCTGGTATCGTTGATGAAAAAATTCAGTAGATGACGAAAAAAAAAAAAAAAAAAAACTTTGACAATACCTATATGACCGCTTTCGCTAGCTACGCTAGCGGCGGTCATAATAAGTAAGCATTATATACTTTTATATAATTCCTGTCATTTCATGTGTGTTGATCCTGTTTTAGAAGTAGATTTCTGTTTGATTACAAGCAGTAGCAGCTAAATTGCATGATATTCTGAGATACTGATTTTGTTTGGGTGGTTTTATTGTGAGCAGGTGCATAACAGAAAGAGAGAGTAAGACATTCGTGCCATCCATAGGCTTAAACAAACACCTTCTTGTCAGCTCCATCAACGGCTAACTTGACCATTTGGTATTCATAGACACTAATCTAACACGTCTCTCACTCCCTTTGCTCATACACACACATACACAGACACATTCACTCTTAAAGACTTGTTCTCTGTCTATTTCTCATTGCTATTCCTCTATGATGCTCGTGGGCCGCCACTGAATTACCGTGCTTAATAAAAGACCGTCCCTCTTTGAACACAGAAAATGGATGTGAAAAAAATAAAGTTTGGCCTTGCCCTCTAGACCCCAGGGCATGCTTTTCTTGAAGTAATTATTCGATTCACACATAAAAGCAACAAACAACCATTAACAAGGATGGCATGATCAGACAGCTTCCAACACAACAGCGCAGCATATACTTAACTTAAATTTTGAGCTATGCATACTATCTTGACCTTTAGAACAAAGCTATGACGTGTTTCACATGGCATGCAAAATCTGAAAATAGTGCATATTATATATTTATGTTGTTGACAATATCAGAGATCTTCAAGCCTGCTCCTGGGGACCTCCTGTACTGCAGAATTTAGTTCTAGCCCTAAGCAAACACACACCTGAAGGACCTAACCAAGCTATTCAGGATCACTTGAAAATACACTGGCAGGTGTGCTGAAGCAGGTTGGAAATTACAGGGCAGAGTTTCTCCAGAAGCAGGGTTAAAGAACAGATTGTAGTTATGCTGCTGCTTAAGTTAAAGTGTCATGTGAAGGCTAAGTATGGTAACCCATACTCGGAATGTGTCCTCTGCATTTGACCCATTTACTAGCGGTGTAACAATATATTGTGTCACAGGAAAAAACAAGTTTACAGAGTTTTAGTGCCAGTACTACATTAAACTTACATATAATGTTGAATATAATGTATAATAATGCCATGGAGGAATATTTGTGGGTCCTGATAATGCCAAATGCCTTATGTTACCAGTAAAAAGTGGCCTACATTATTTTAAATATATTTAGTCAGTGACAGAGTGCAAGCATATTCGTCTAAAATAATTAACATAAATATGTTTATTCTGGTATCACCATTGTCCTGTGCATTGGAATAGTTTGTTAACCTTTTATCATATGTCTTGGAGTATTGCAATAATATTATATTGTGATATGTTTCGAATCGTGACATGAGGGTATTGTTACACCCCTACCATTTACCCATCCAAGTTAACACACACACAATTGGAGTAGTTAGTGAACACACATACGCTGCTATTTTGCTGTGACACCCAGTGAGCAATATGGGCACCTCAGTCATTTCCGCTCGCTCTGCCATGTAACGTTAACCTAGATCAGTGGTTCCCAAACTGGGGTACGAGAGGTGACAGAGGGGTTACACAAACAATATGCTGAGTTTTTCTGTTCATTTAATTTTACCCCACCTTAAACTAACATTTAAAACCGAGCGGCTTTCAAAAGGCTGCATGGTAGCTCAGTGGGTAGCACTGTCATCTCCACAGCAAGAAGGTTCAAGCCCCGGCTGAGTCAGAAGTCTTTTCCGTGCAGAGTTTGCATTCCTCCAGGTGCTCTCTTTCCCCCAACACAGTCCAAATACATGCAGGTTAGGTGGATTGGACATGCTAAATTGGCCATAGGTGTGAATGAGTGTGTTATGATGCAGAGGCAGGAAGCAGGAAAGCAGGATCCAAATGCAGCAGTGTTTTATTAAATCAACTTGAACTAAGACAAAGACTAAGACTCCAGGACAGAACAGACAACCTGCAACATAACATCAAGAACTCAAAGACTGAACTAGACACAGGGCTTAAATACAAAGGCAAACAAGCTAAACAAGATAACAAGGGGGCGTGGCTAATCAGAGACACCTGGGAAGACTAATCAACATAACGGGAGACAGCTAAACATGAAAAGACAGGGGAACACATGACAGACAAGAACAAGACACAAAACCCACACCATAACATAGCCCAACTCCCAGACCCTTCGGGCGGCCACGGCGGAGACGACCCTTCGGGCGGCCACGGTGGAGCAGACTGGTCAGACGTCCCAGAAGGCCCTGGGAACCATGTTGGCGGGACCCCCCAGAGGACTTATTGCCCCCCCCCCCCCCAAAAAAAATTCTTGGGGAAGTTCACAGGATTGTAAGCAGTCTGCTTTGAAGACGGTTCGGGACAGGACGAAACCCGCGGCGAAGGCGATTCTGTGCTGGACAGGACCAGCGGCGAAGGCGGCTCTGGACTGGACCGAACCAGCGGCGAAGGCGACTCTGGGCTTGACAGGACCAGCGGCAAAGAGGGCTTTGAGCTGGGCAGGACCAGCGGCGAAGAGGGCTTTGAGCTGGGCAGGACCAGCGGCGAAGAGGGCTTTGAGCTGGGCAGGACCAGCGGCGAAGAGGGCTTTGAGCTGGGCGGGACCAGCGATGAAGAGGGCTCTGAGCTGGGCAGGACCAGCGGCGAAGGAAGCTCTGGGCTGGACGGAACCAGCAGGGAAGGAAGCTCTGGGCTGGAGAGGACCAGCGGCGAAGAGGGCTTTGAGCTGGGCAGGACCAGCAGTGAAGAGAGCTTTGGCTCTAGCTCGGGGGGCATGACGCTCACAGTCTCAGGCTCGGCGGGCATGAGGCTCTCAGGCTCAGGCTCGGCGGGACTGGCATGAAGTGCAGGTTCGGCTGGACTGGCGTGAAGCTCTGGCTCGGCAGGACTGACATGAAGAGTCTCTGGATCGGCAGACGTGACGTGAACAGTCTCTGGATCGGCAGACGTGAACAGTCTCTGGATCGGCAGACGTGACATGAACAGTCTCTGGATCGGCAGACGTGACGTGAACAGTCTCTGAATCGGCAGACGTGACGTGAACGGCAGACGTGACGTGAACGGCAGACATGACGTGAACAGTCTCTGGATCGGCAGACGTGATGTGAACAGTCTCTTGATCGGCAGACGTGACGTGAACAGTCTCTGGATCGGCAGACGTGACGTGATGCGTAGGCCCGGCAGGACGAAACCCTGGAACGATGGCCCTCTTGGCAGCACGTGCAGACATAAGCGGGGGATCGGCCACGCTGGAAACCGGTCCTGTAAGTCCATAGACCGATCCAGTGGCTGGCTTGATGGTTGGCAAGATGTGACGATTCCCAGGCCGGGCGGGTGAGACGTGAACTGACTCTGGCTGGGCAGACGGGATGTGGAGCTGTGAAGACTCTGGACTGGACGCGACCAGCGGTGAGGGCTCTGGGGGTACTGTGAACTTGCAGGGTGTTTCATCAGCCAAGCCCACAGTAAATGCCAAACCGCTCAAGGAGAGGGCCAGGTCGACATACCCTTCTAGGGTCCAGCCGGTATAGTCCTCCGGCATCAATTGAGCAACGTCATCATCCAGCCCGCTCCAAAACAGGACACTCCCAGATGACAGCAAGACAAAAAGTCCCTCGCATACCTCTCAATAGGCTGGCCATCTTGGAACATCGAAGAAAGGAATTTCCTCAGGGCCTGGTTGCTAACAACTGCTGGATCTATTTTGTGGTGAGTTCTTCTGTTATGATGCAGAGGCAGGAAGCAGGAAGCAGGATCCAAATGCAGCAGTGTTTTATTAAGTAAACTTGAATTATGACAAAGACTAAAAATAAACTTGAACTAAGACGGCAGGGCAGGACAGGGCAGGACAGGACAGGGCATGGCAGGGAAGGGCAGGCAACCTGCAACATAACAACATCAAGAACTCACAAAGACTGAACTAGACACAGGGCTTAACCCCCTGAGGTCGGCTATCGCGCCGGAGCGATAGGCTCGATTTTCCGTATGAGTGCAAAAAAAAAATAAAAAAAAAATATTAATTTTTATCTTATATGCTTGTGTTATACATCAATCGATCCTGTTTAGTGTGTATTTTTTTTGTGTATGCTCATAATAAAAACAAAGTGTTGTGCTTTTCGCCAAATAAAGAAAAATAAACATGATGCGAGTTCTGCCTACTCTCCGTCAGTGAAGTCAATTCTGAAACGCGTCCGAAAATGAACTGTAACTCAGCGAATACTCAGTCAAACAGGCATACAGTCACACAGGCATGAAGCTTGAATTCTCTTCTTTTAAATGAAGTAATTTTTATAAAAAACAAATATTCACAGTTTATGTAATATGTATGCAAAGAGAGAGATGTCAGTCGTTCTCATCTCAGCTAATTAAGTTTTAATGTGCTCCGCCCACGGAGAGCGCGCGCTATTCAAACGCAAATGTGAGGCGATCCAAACAAACCTGTGAAACGCCCACATCAGCTGGATAACAGCGAGTTCACTTTCAGACTTATGTACTTTACGATGCTGTGAGGAATAATACTATCTTGATAATAATCCTGCAAAAATTTACCTCAGAAGTTCTGGAAGTATCATTTCGAGGAGCAAACGGATCCCGCTGAGGAATTAGGTCAGTTCTGTTTGCTTTGTTCTAATCGGAATGAATGAACGCAAAGATGCGTGCTGTTGTGGAGCTACTACAGCTGGCAAAAATACTGTTTAATAACGGAGAAATGTGAATGTTTCTCACTAGATCTCGCAGCGATGTTATTACTTCTGTGGCGAATTCAAATGCTTTCTTTACTGGATCTTCTATTAGCGCTGTGTAGTAACAGTGTCGCATGATCACGATCGGCTCGTGCTGCACTGGTCCAAACTGATAAACGGTCCTTCAACCACACAATAACGAGCAGTCTCGTTCCGCTTGCACTACGTCTGCCATTTGATGTTGGGCAATGTTGTCCAACATCAAATGGTCGCGCCGGGTTCTTATAAGCGCGCTTGCCGCGCGCTTGCCACGCGCAACACGCCTAAATTTGAAATAACGAAATTGTAATTGAAAGCATTGTAAGCATATGATTTTTTAAAAACTTTGAAAAAATATTTGTATATAAAATTATTAGTGGAACATTTTATGCATCTTTATTCACCTCAAAGCATATCCGCTCCCGCGCCCCCCCTGTGAATGGCCTAGACCACCCACACATTATCTATCTGTAGCTTCATTAACCATACAGACAAGAGAGTGGTAACAATCTAAACATCACACTCTCCCAAAAATGTCAAACTATTTTTTTTAAAGTAAGTATTGGTTAAACATTTTAAAACAGAGTATGGTATAATTGGGATACCCCACATTTAACCACCACATTGCATGTATTTACCTTTGTGATGACACATTGGTCATAGTGGAAAATAGACATTACCTTTAATTATGTTGTCCAGTGTGTCCATTAAGGGGATCACTAGTGTTCATTGAGGGTCCAGACAGATCTTTAGCCTCCCTCAGGTCCCTGAGAAGAAGGCTAGGGATGGGCTACTGTCTTACTCGGACACTGGAATGAAATGCTTAGTTGTCAGAATTAGCTTGCTTGAAACCCTGTAGGCAAACAGTGGCATTCGGTCAGTTAGCTGACATACAGACATTCACTGTATGGCCCTTGCTTTTATGATCTGTTAGCTCATATGACCGCAAATGCTCAACATACCAGGTCTCATAGTCTTTCAGTAGAAAGAAGATGTAATTTATAAGTAATATGTTTCTGATCTCTTTAAACACAGGCAAGGCAGCATGTGCCCCAGTGCAAACAAACATGCCAGCCACAAAAGTTGTGCCTTCAATGGTTACACGTTTTGTGCCATATAGACTGCTGCTGTCTGTGATGCTCGATATTAACGCATGTGTATCAGTAGGCAATGACTCAACATAGACCAGAGGTGGGTAGAGTATCCAAAACCTGTACTCAAGTAAAAGTACAAGTACTTATAGAAATATTTACTCAAAGTAAAAGTAAAAGTAATCATCTTAATAGTTACTTGAGTAAGAGTAAAAAAGTATCCAATGAAAAAACTACTCAAGTAGTGAGTAACTAGTTACTTCGGATCATATAGGCATATATATATATATATATATATATATATATATATATATATATATATATATATATATATATATATATATATATATATATATATATATATATATATATATATGAAGACTTCATGATGCAAAAGCCTCTGAGTGCCATCTGAAATTTTCTTCTAAAACAATCATTTGTATCAAGCTCGTATATTTAAGTTCAGTAATTTCACTTTAAAGGGTTAGTTCACCCAAAAATGAAAATTATGTCATTAATGGCTCACCCTCATGTCGTTCCAAGCCCTTAAGACCTCCGTTCATCTTCGGAACACAGTTTAAGATATTTTAGATTTAGTCCGAGAGCTTTCTGTTCCTCCATTAAAGTCAATGGACGTGTCACTTTTCACGTCCAGAAAGGCAATACAGACATCATCAAAGTAGTCCATGTGACATCAGTGGCTCGATCTTAAGTTTATCAAGCGACGAGAATACTTTTTGTGTGCAAAAAGTAAACAAAAATAACGACTTTATTCTACTATTCATTTCCTTCTCTGGTCTCAAGCTATTTCACGTAGTGTAACTGCGTAGCGCGTCTGTGTTGTACGTCACACGTAGGCTCACTATTGGCCGACGCTGGTCATGTGTGTGATGCGTGTGACGTACAACACAGACGCGCTAGCCTACTCAATTACACTACGTGAAATAGCTTGAGACCAGAGAGAAGGAAAGGATAAGATTGAGCCACTGATGTCACATGGACTACTTTGATGATGTCTGTATTGCCTTTCTGGACGTGAACAGTGACATGTCCATTGACATGTCCATTGACATGTCCATTGACATGTCCATTGACTTTAATGGAGGAACAGAAAGCTCTCGGACTAAATCTAAAATATCTTAAACTGTGTTCCGAAGATGAAGGGAGGTCTTACGGGCTTGGAACGACATGAGGGTGAGCCATTAATGACATAAATTTAATTTTTGGGTGAACTAACCCTTTAATGACAATTAATAGGTAGGCTACTTTTCATTGCCATTTAAGTGTGAACATAAACACAACCTTGATAAAAAATGCTCTTTTAGAAGAAAATTTCAGATGGTACTTAGAGGCTTTTGCCTCTGAAGTCGTCATATATATATATATTGATATTATTTAGATTTTGTTTATTTAAATGACTATTATTATCAGCTATCTTTGCAACAAAAACAGAAGAGAGACGTAAGCATCATTTCTGCCATCTGTATAGCTCAAAAATCATTGCCTGTCCTCTGGTTTGTATAATAGTAATACAACTACATTTGGATTATTAGACAATGTCGAAATAAAGTGAATCTGCAGAGTGTTGCATTCAAAGGTATTGACAGAGAAGAGTTAAAAACGTGTGCTCGCGCTCATGACTGCTACTGAACATCTGAACACACACACACAAAAAAAAAGTACATCGACGGATCTTCTTCTGACTGTTCTCCAAAATATAATCAAATGTATATTTCTGCAAGCATGTTTAAACTGGTTAACTGTGTCAACGGCAGGCAAAGGCATTCGTTTTCAAGTCGAGTTCGCAAGCCACTGCGCAACAATACACACAAACTACCGCGGGATGGCGGGTGTTCATAAACTGTGAACAATGGTAGCTTTATTTAATGTAAATTACTGTATATGTCCAAAAAACGGGTAATGTCATACTTTCTAGTGTCGTGGCGTAATAATCTGTTTGGTTGTAAAATGTATAACCTGAGTGAAATGAAATCGAATATATCGTCCTGACTCCTGTGGAATCATTCATTCACAGACAGCTTACGAAGATGTTCAGTTTAACTAATAAAGATCTTCATCGCAGGCAAAAATATGATGCATTTGAAGATTTGCTCTCACTTGACTGTAGGTCCACTGCCGCTTGATCTTCCTGTTTAATCTTCCTGTTACGACTCGGAGTCCAGTGTGAATTGAAATCGCTTCAGACGATTCAGTGCGTGCAGGAACTGAATCAGGAACTGAATCATTCAAACTGATTCGCGAACCGATTTAGACAGATCTGCCAACTTGTTTGATGAAGTCTTTGAACAGAATCGACTCAAAAGAGTCATTCATTTGTGAATTGAGCATCGCTCAAGTCCAGAAAAAAGATACAGCGCGCTTGGAATAAACTACGCATTTAACAACACATATTGCATTAAAATAAAGTAACGAGAGGAACGTCGCCCAATGTAACGAAGTAAAAGTACAGTTTTTTCATTAGAAATGTACTCGAGTAAAAGTAAAAAGTACCCACATTCAAATCTACTCTTAAAAGTACAATTTTTCTAAAAAAGTACTCAAGTAAATGTAACGAAGTAAATGTACTTCGTTACTACCCGCCTCTGACATAGACAGACTCCACTTTTGAAGTCTGTACTGGTGGCTTGAAAAATCTTGGTGATGACAAATAGAATGCAATCATGTTCTGGTGTCTCTCTGCCAAAGTTTTCAACACATTTTTGTAGTTATGAGTGCCCAAGCGACTGCCTTGAAGACTTTGTGCTTCCTCTCAAATCTCATTGTCCAAAGATAAACCAGAGGACCAAAGCACTTTATGAGATGAGGATAATGCTCAATGTAATGATGCTTTGGCCATAATCGTAAGTTGGGGAATACTTCCTGAAGCAGCTGCCTGTGATCTGAAATCTTACAGGCCATGTACTGAATGGTATCATCTGTGAAAGAATGAGACATGGCAAGTTAAACTAGATCTTTTAATTCCATTAGCACCTCCCAGAATTTGTCCCCTTCAGGGACTCAGGAGCCAATGAGAACAGGTAGCAGTCTAAGCAGAGCGTGGCTCTCATGCCCATTCCCGCCGATTGTTCCTCGAGTGGCAAAACTCTGAGGAATTGGGTGAGGGCGGTTAACCTTATCAGAATGTTGGAAGGGAAATGACAGTATTGCCCTATTCAGCTCTTCCAAAGTGAAATACTTCCTTGCAATCAAACCCTTCAAAGAATGTGCCAACTCAACAGGAACCACACCTTCAAACAGGTCATGAAGGATGTCAGGTGGAAATCCTGTGATAGGATAGAAATAAGAGAGATGATCAGAGAGAACACAACTGTGTTTTACACCGTAGTTCTCTTCACTGTCATTGTTCTGCATTTTTTATCATGCATATTTTTGGTTCTCATCTCAAAACTACCAGTGACTGCATTTGATGTTTGTATATCTGTCTGGGTGGCAAGACAAAATCTGCAAAAATATGTAGCCCTGAAACTCTGAAACCAGCTAGCCCTTGGGCAGCAAGGTTATCAGCCGCAACAGAGTACACTGTGCCTTTGAGACAGTGACCAAATGTCTCAGTGTAAACACCCTCTTTTTCAAGAGAGGCGCAAAAACCTTTTCATATCCAAACTGCCGTACATCATTTGAGTTGCACAAAAGAGCCAACTGAGTAGAGTGGAGTGCTGAGCGATACTTTACTGGCAGGTTAGCTAATGTCCAATAAACTGTATTTTTTTTATGTTCCTAGAGGGTTTGCAATTTCAAAATCATCAACATAAAAGAATAATTGATCATTTTTGACCCTCATCTGAGAGAAACTTATTTTCCTGGAAGTAGGAGCCATCACAGTATGACGAATACTGTCCAGGCAACTGTGAGGTGGTTTCTTGGACTTTCTCAAGTACATCTGTTTTTTTTCAACAACAACTGCAAAGATGTGAGAATGGGCACATACATAAATGTGCGCTGTGACGACTCAATAAGGTACTCTACAGGCTTGGCAAATGGAAACTTATCCTCATAATATGACTTTCTCCTCTTTGCTGTTGACAGTGGTCCTTCAGAGGTAACAGATTTATACAAAATATTACTCTCTGAAACTGCCTGGACAATCTCACTAACAAGTGTGTCAGTAAAGGGGCAGTTATGTTTTTCCAGTATTTTGAGATTCTCGGAAAACTGGTTCTGACAGTGAAAACAATTGATCAATATGCTCAATGATTTCTTGTGTTGCCCTTGTGGATACATGGAGAATAGTCTGCATTTTCAAGAAGAAGGCAGCCAGATTGTACTGTAACTGCTCTGTTAATCCTTCGTCACTACTGCCTGCTACCGGGGCAGTTTCATTTTCATCTGAAAGCTCTACCTGATCATGTTCAGTGTCACTATCCTGGGAAACATTCAAGACATTTTGCACTACAACTGCCACATCATAGTCATGCATGTTGGTGTTCTCTGCACTTGTGTGAATTGTATGTTGAATAAACATTTGTTTGAAACTTGCAGGCCCTAAATGGACATGACACTGTTTCTTTCCGTCTTAGATGCCCCCTTAGATGAATAAACGTCACTCTCAACAAATGGCTGCTGAAAATCACACACAGGGCAATGAAATGCCAGATTTACAGTCAAATCACTGTTGTCTCTACCTACCAGTCTTTTCTCAGAATGTACTCTTGACAAATGTACCTTCAATGAGTTATAAGTGCTAAATGTACACATGCAGTTGCTATACAGGCAAGGTAATGGTGAAATTGTGGAATACTGGCCATGATAGAGTCTGTAATGTCTCAATAGCTGTATTTTTAAGGCACTAGAATAAACACACAATTTACATTTCCACATAATTTATACCAGTCAACAACAACAAACAAAGTACAACAGTCAGTTTGCACAATTTTGTCAAAGTCTAGGCAGTGGACTAACTGTTAACTTTGCTATTTGCTTTTCACCGATGTATTTCCCTGATAACGTTATTAGTTTTTTTAATTATTTCCCTGATAACATTAATTCCGGAGAGTGGAGAACTTGACTGAAAGCGCCAAATCGAGCACATGAGCCAATTTGGGCCCAACCTAGTGTTAACCCTGCAGTCTAACTGTTAAGCTGAAGCCTGCATTAACATTAGTTCACATGTAAAGTTAACAAAATCCAAAATATTTTCATGCACATTCTCTCTCTAAATAATGTTTAACAGTTAGCTAGGTCATTGCCTTGTTGTGCGATTTTATATTAATGTAACCTCAGTTAACGCCTTAACTTTAGGTTACTTTGAAAACAAAAACAAAAAAAACAAGGGCATATTAGCTAGCGAGCCAACATAGTTTGCTAACATTAAAGGGTCATTTCACCCATTTGAACATTGTTTTTTATTTAAAGTGGGTCATATATGTAGTCGAAATGTAAAATAATTTTTGAATTTGGTGCCTTCGTGACCGAGAAAAGACAAAAAATAATTTCAGAACGCATTTGTATGAAAGACAACAACTCCCACAATGCACCACATTGCACAGCTCCACAAGCCACTCCCACTAATCCAGAAAGCGCATATCTGCCTATAAGAGAAATCACTCTTCCGTCTACAAGGCTAGCTACTACCAGAGCTTGTAATTCATTTCACATTCACACAAAATGTCTAGTTAGTTGGCGAACTCATATAGTGCATTACTCCTCGTTTGTATTTCTTTCGAAAAGGTGAATTATTGCATGGTACCTGGATGTTCAGTCAGAACATATGCGGTGCGAAACTAGGATAGTTCTCAACACAAACGTCCGTGTCCTCGTCTGATTCAGAGATTTCGTCCAGGAGAAATTGTCATCGTTGAAATTCTTTGCCGCAGACGGACTCTATCTCTGTGTTCGTAGCGGTTCGTAGTTGCATAGTGAGATCACCGGCGCCACCAGTCCGCCCTAACTCGAGCCAGTCCGGGCTCCTCGTCCGCGGCAGGCAGGTCTTCTGCCTCGGCTGCTCTTCGCTATAATGCGGCTTGTAAAGGTAGCCACAAACACCTGATTCAAGCATCAGACTTCCGAAATCCTCTTCTTCTATATCATATTGAGCACTCTCCTCCGCTATTGTCATAACTTTACATCTGTCTCCACAGCGCCTGTTAGCTTAGCTTCAAACAAGATGGAGGATATTGCTTTCAGTTTCAGAGAGTAAAGTCCCACCCACTGATCTGTAATAGGTCTGTAGCGTGAGCGCGCCCCACCCTGGGAAAGATGAGAAACTAGTGTCTGTAGTCTTAACAGAAATCCCCCCCTCTAAACACTTCCTCCTACAATGACGCAAAATGACGATTTTTGCGTCATTGTAGGAGGAAGTGTAAGAGGTAAATAACAGATTTCTCCCGTCTCAGGGGAAAATGAGAGAGTGTTGCACGACCATTCAATAGTATGACTGGGTTTCTAACAATGCAAAGCTTAATGCAAATGGGTGAAGTGTCCCTTTAACATAAAACTTTCACAAACTACCGTTAATGTTACTTAGCCAACTTAACGTTGAATCAACGAACGAGACATTTTTTTATGAACCACTAAAGCAGGAATTGGTGCAAGCTAACGTTAATGCTAATGTTTGCACAACTCGGCAAATTAGCTAACTTAGTAACATTCCGATTCAAACAGCATGGCAAACAGTTTGCAAACCAGTAAGATTAATAAAATAATAGAACATCATTAGGCTACCTCGCGTGGTCCTGCAGCAAATAAATAATGTCACTGTCATCAGCAAGACACACACACACAGCAGCAGTGCAGGGGGTCGTTGCGAGCTTCGCCGTTTTTGTAACAGCGCGCGCGACTCCACATCCGAAGATGAACGGCTTCGAGCTCGTTCATCTTCGGATGCTCCAGTTTGCACGTCTAAATTAATTGCTTACATTTAAAAAATGAGCATACAATAGCATAAAAAGTATTTTTAATTAACATAAAGGTCCATGTTTAATAAAAAATGTTCACGAAACTTAATGACATGTTTAGTGAAATTAGAAAATATGTATGAGATTTTTAATTTAGTTATATTGTATACACGTTCTCATATTTTGTTTTAATGTCATGAGTAATAATCTCAGGGTTTACTGGATTTTACACGATTCTTTTTGTAGTGTGGTATAGGCCTATGTCACGAAAAAATTGAAGACCGGAAGTACGTAGTTTAGTAGGGATACGGCTCTTCCGGTTAGTTTTTTACAATGGCGGAGTCTGATAGATACTGCTGGACCAAATCTCTCCGCAACCTGCCTGTAGTCACATATGACGATGTGGTTCGGATGGTAAATGAAAACTCTCAAGTGGAAAAGGGTGAAAGCTGAGGTATGGCTGTCTACGTCCTAACGCAGAGCAACCCGGTGCACTACAACAACAGCGGCTGGCCGTTGGCCAGTAAGGTAAACGTTTCTATGGTAACAGCGAGTTGGACCAATCAGCAGACATTGCTGCTACGCTTAGGATTGTGGGTAGTGTAGTTTTTTTTTCATAAGATCGCAGATAAAACATGTTTTTCTTAAAACAAGGTTGATTTCATACGAACTTATAGCTTCTACAGGAGCAAAAACCTTAGTTTCACAAACTCATAGCTTGTGGTCAGTCTACCTCGGATGGTTTAGACATTATGGCTGATAATCTAAATCCTTATTGAGAAATACTGTTGACCAGAAGTTCTGAATCCCTACTCCGCGTTCTGGAAGCAGGAAGTGTGACATAGGCCTATTGGTGGTGGTGTAGACTACTAAAATAAACATTGTCACGTGTGTAGCTTTCTTCTTCTCACCGCTGATTCCTGATGTTTAAGAGGACATTTACTTGAGTCGCCCCCTGTCGTTTCACAGAATAGTACAACAGCGAGTGCGTCAAGTATAAACTCCTCGTCCATTTGGGGAGGTGTGCGCGCAGTGTGCGAAGACTCGCGCTGCGGAGCCAGGTGAAAGTATAAACAAGGTATTCCAATGTCGTGCCGCGTGCAAACTTGTCGTGCAAACAGGTAGAACATGTCTTTTCTGTTCAGCGCTGCGGGACCTTTTCGGCGCTGCGTGCTCAAAGACAGCGATGTCCACATTAACTGTTCACTGGGCAGAATTCCCAAATGGAGTTTAAGTCTGCAAGTAAGGACTATTTTTTCCGGTCTAAAACATCATAAAGTTTCCTAGAGTCCAAAATGATAGCCCAATAAACAGTACAAAACCAAAAAATATTCATTTCACTTTTAGACAAGGAAAAGCAACACATTCTCACCAGGTGCGGATTTATGGGTGGGCCTGGGTGGATTAATATACCATACTCTGTTTTAATCAGATTAATAAAAACAATTCAGTTTCGTTTTTTTTTTTTATTATTTTTTTTTTTTTATAAGAGACGATCTAGCGCTGAACTGTGTTTTTTACAGTAAATCAAGTGATCAAAGTGCTCATTGCCACTGCGATCAGTGGGCGCGGATACAGTGTTTTCACGTGTGGCTCGCGCACACGCCGCACTGTCTTCACTCAGACGCGCGCTTCAATCCGTTGCGGATACTCTGTATTCATTCTGGTGAAATCACAAAACATAATGCACACAAACGTGTCCCTGCTTGAAATACAACCACTGATGAACATATGGTTTTGATGAGAAAAAAAAAAACGATACAAAAAAAACCCCCAAAAAACTCTACAAGTGCAGATCAGAACCCAGAACCTCTGACACGGATGGCGAAAGTTCTACCAGTGGACCATTAAGGTATAGTGACTACTTTACGCTACATCTAATTAAACGACAAATTAAACCCCATGTAGCCTACTATTTAAATCGATTTCTGGACATCGTAATGTTATTGTACATATATTTGATTTAGCAAAGTTACGCCACTGGGCGTGTATATAAGCTTAAAAAACCGAGACCCCTCCGTATTCATCAGGCCCACCTATTAATGACATTCTGTATCCGCCACTGATTCTCACATGTGAGAAGCTGTAACATAAAATGATTGTTATTTTACTTGTAAATACTTACACATAGACTACTTATCAAAATAGCTTTTATATGACTAACATCAAATCTTTATGTTTTGGGGCTTAAGAATTATTGGTATTATAATTGACATTCTTTAGTTTACTTGGGCACAATATGATAATTTTTGAACATAAAAAGACTTAGGCCTACATTTTTGTGATGATATAAAGTCAACTTAAAAAAAAATAAGTCAATGGAACCAACTGGAATCATATTACCAATACTTAAACTTACCCAAAAATTTAAGTGCACTCAAAACAACTAAGTTATTACTTCATCAATTCATTTTTGAGTTAGGTTAAATTCATGTGAATGAGTCAATCCAAATTATTGTGAGGTTTAAGTTATGTTAAATTACTTCTTTTATTAAGATGGGCTGTTAGGTTTTACAGTGTAGTATTTATCCAAGGGAATCGATGTTGAATCAAGATCAGAATCAAATCACAAGAATTGAATTGAAATTGTGAAAGCAATAATAAAAACAGTAGCATACCAGTCATTGTACCATGTAAACATTGTGTTGTCACTAAACTTAATAAAATTCTGTTTAGTTACCAAATGTTTTGACAATCACAATACACTTTATTGTGATGTACATTTTTTTTTCCACGCATCAACAGATTTTACTAAAAGAATCACTGATCACTCTGTAAAAATAAAATAATGATGCTGCCATCTCTCTAAAGTCATTTTACCTCCTGTAATTTGGCTCCAAATATCAGGTGAAAATTTTAATTTTGACCCCCCTCAACAAAATATTGGATTACTCAGGAATACTTGTCCATGACATTTAATATTTTTTATTTCTTCTTCATTCATTTTTCACCAGATTTTTTTTTTTTTTTAAATCATAATCAAAAATTTTAGCAGAGGACCTCTGGTTGAGTTGACGTGGAATGACCCAAAGGTTTTTCTTAGAAAAACGTAGGATTTAACCAAAACGTTAATGAAATGAAATTAAATGATAATGAAAGTTTTAATCAATTTAGCTTTCAACATTAACAAAGGTAAAAGGAAAGATTCTCAAAGCAGACAAAGTTATTTATTAAAGGGCACCTATTATGCCCCTTTTTACAAGATGTAATATTGGTCTTGGGTGTCCCCAGAATGTATTTGTGAAGTTTCAGCACAAAATACCCCACAGTTAATTTATTATAACCATTTGAAAATGTCATTTTTGGGGCCTGTTTTAAAAAGAGCTGTTTTGGTGTGTACCACCTTAAATGTAAATGAGCTGCATATCCCCGCCCTGCTGGACCCAGATGATGAAGAGAGTCCGGCACAGAATAAACACGAAAGAGAATGGACTAAACGTCTCCGAATGGTTATTTGATACATTTATGTACTTACAAAGTTTTAATCGCGTCCCCTTTGCAATTATGGATGTGCAACACACACACACGAATTGTGATAACGTTCGCGCAATTTTTTTAAACTACACAGACACAAATACTGTGATAACGTTTGCTAAGTAACATTACAAACGATTTTTTTTTTCTTAAGTACAAACGAAATTATATTTATGCCAGGGGTGCTGTTGCGTCATGTTGACATTAACGTTACTTGTCGTACAGGTGCTTATGTGGCAAATGTGAGAAGATGGCTACAGAACCAGAAAACATATGCTGCAGGGAGATAGACGTTTATTTAGGCTACTGTCTATGGAGATAGAGCAGACCTTAATTTATTTACATTTGTAATTGCTGAAAAAAAATGATACGTGACATAAAACTGTCTGACGTTGTTTGTTGAGACATCCTATAACGACGACAATAAATAGCTTTAGACGCATTTGTTGTTGAACTGGCTGACATTGATTGAAATGACTATTTGCTCAAAAATCATAAAATACACTTACTTCTTCTGGAGGTGACGTTGGATCGCGAACAGTAAGCAACGATCCACACTTGAGGATTAACTTTAACCCTTGTTCACTAAACAGTCAGTCAGAAAATGATTCGCGCAAAAACGTATTTAGGAAGTTTAAGTGGCGCCTTTTCTTCATAAATAAAATCCATCCGCTGCGTTTTCAGTGGCTCTGATGTCAGTGAAGACTACTATGTCCATTCTTACATCCCACAACAGAACACCTAACGTTACTCTTCTTAGGAGACATTACCGGCTGTCGTTGAAACAATGGAGGATGGTGTACAGATCACAGAGGGCGTGAGGGCCAAAACCAGATTGTCAATCAAACCACGTCGGTGGGGCTTAGCGCAATTCTACTTCACAGTGAGAGCAATCTTAGAACAGGGCGTTCTGAGACAGTGCTTGTGATTTATTGAGATAGTAAAAAAACTACTGGGTGGATTTTTATCATTCTAGGGTGGTTTTGCTCACACAATGCCAACACACATTTATGTTCAAACACCATGTAAAAGTGAATTTTGCATAATAGGTGCCCTTTAAGTTACATATACAGTCAGTATAGAATGGAACAACATTCTGTATAGAATATCTTAGTTGTAATAATTAATGCACTGTAGCTTGTGCACGGTGTGTGGAAGCAGCAGAGTGGCAGCGTTTCTCCTATGAGGTTACATGTTCAAAGGGGTGAGCCTTCATAAAGAAAAATAACACAGCTTAAAGTTTAAAGTTTTAAAACAGCAAACAACAACAACCTATAAAAAAACTATTTTTTACTTAAACTTTTTATTTTTGTTTTAACTTAAAAACAACTGGCATATCCAATTTAGGCTTTTTAAATGATCAACTGATATCAACTGGTTGAACTCCATATGCTCAAATCACTATTGTAACACCGAGTGCTCTCAGAGATGAGTGAAGGCAGGATCCATGTGCAGGAGAACTTTATTAAAATAAAATAAATACAAACCAAAGTAAACCAAAAAAAAAAAAAAACACGAGAAAACAAGGGAGCAGAACTGAGAACATTAACGAAACATCCAACGAAGGACAATACCAGACAAAGAACATGAGAAAAAAGAAACACCTGGGAACAATCAGGAACTAATCAAGAAAAACTACAAAGGACTACAAAACATGGCGCAAAACAGGAAATAACATAAGTCCACACTAGACAAGGGGAACACAAGACAGGAATCATGACAACTATTACATGTTTTACAACCTTGCATCGTAAAGATAACATTGTGGGTGGGACTAATAGAATCTGATGAATCATATTTAACGTTTCAATTTGACAAGCATTATGGTGTGCCAGCCTGATCTCACGGCAATTCGTATGAATTCTACGAGGTGGCTAATTCGTACAAATTCATACGACCTCACCAACGCTATCTCACGACCAATTCGTACGAATTCGTACGAATGATAAAAAGTTAGCTAATTCGTACTAATTCGTACGACCTCACTCGTACGAATTTGTACGATTTGTCTAAACCCACGTGATGGGTAGGTTTAGGGGTATGGGATGATTATAGTCTCAAAAAGATTAACACGTGTAAGCACACTTATTAATGAACTTGATACATGTTGCAGAAATGTTTTATCCATGCCTTTCAACTTGCGTGTGCAAAATTCAAAATTGAATGAATGTGAAGCAATTTGTACAAATAGAGACATTTTTGTGAATACAAATGTTTTCCTTTGTATTAGTGTATCATAGTTTGCACATGCAACACAGAAGATGTGCATGTGTGGAACACGCATGCATTCATTGACTTCTCCTCTGAGTCGATCTCATTTGATTCATTTGGATTTTGAGACTTTCTTTTCGCGGTTTTTAAGCATTTCACAACCCACACACAAACAACTACAAATGAATAGGTCTGGTGCTAATTATTAATGTGTGCACAACTACCCATCTATTTGACAAATTCACAAATGTGTGTCACTACATTTAAACTAATAAAATGCAACTTGTGTGTGCAAAATCCAAAATCACATGAATGTGCAGCATTTTGTACAAATAGAGACATAGTTGTTAATACAAAACCTCGGTCTTGTATTAATGTAGGCCAGAATTTGTGCGTGCAACAAGTAAGATGTGCATTTGTGGATCAGGTGACACGCGTGCATTCATTGACTCGTTTCTGAGTCGATCCTATTTGATTCATTTGGATTTTGAGACTTTCATTTCGCAGGTTTCGCCTTTCACGATCCACACACAGATGTCTGAGAAAACCTGCTACCACTTGATGGCAGTCTTCTGCTAAAACAGACAACGGCAGCATAATAAAGCGTTCTTCCCCATTTAAGACGCTTAATGAGAGTGATATTGAAGCACCAAATTTAGTACAGAATATAGGCCTACCTTATTAATAAAGCATACTTTATAGAGGCAAACAGATTACATCAGATTATGAACAACACCCATAGAAAACCACTATAAAACGCTTAACGTGCAATCGCGCGATGCATGTTCAATAAGGTGTATTGGCTACTGAGTTTAAATATCGCCGTCTTACTGCATTGACGTTAAGCTTTTTCTTTATAATATGCTCTATGGGAGGAAAACTATATAGCCTACAGACAAGAGCCTGTATGAACGCGACGCGCGGCGTTTCATGTTAATGGCATTTCCCTTCCTGAGCCTGTTAAAAAGAAAAAGCTTAACATGAAATTCTACAGTTGCGTTTAACTTTGCGTGTGTATGGGAGAGAAACGCTCCGAGAGCGCAGTGAAGTTTTAGGTTTGATATTCGCCGCATTTTCTAAAGAGACCATCTGCAAATTCCACTCACAGTCAAAAAATATAAACGTCCAGTCATTCATTCAAATGAATACTTCCAAGGTTGTGGTAAATGCCTAGTGGGCAGACTGACTTAGCCTACTGTATGTCCAGCCAATATCCCGATTGAACAGTACGATTTTTTAAATTAGCCTACTGTAAATTGTTTTTCTATTCATGTTCCAAAGGTTGTATTACGTTAGTGATAGTCAGTTGAAATGTTGCATTATTCACCTTTAGTAAGTCACCAAAAACCTGTTTGGTTAATTACAGTAATTTTTGTTAAAAAAAATATTGTTTACTGTAATAGGCAAGGGCGGTATTTGGACAATTTCACCTGTAGTAAGCCAGTCTAGTCACTAGGAACATACTACAGCCATTTTGAACATGAAAAAACCCTTTTAGTGAATTACAGTATTTTTCTGCAGAATACAGGCTACATACAGTACATGAAGTAAAGTAAGAAAGTAATTAAGCTACATTTTATTTATAAAGCACATTTAAACATAGCAGGGCTATCCAAAGTGCTGAACAAAGTAAAAACAAATAGAATAAAGCATAGAAACAACCAAACAGAACAGGCAGAAACAGCATCAGGAGATCATTAAAATGCCAGGGAATAAAAATAAGTTTTCAATTTAGATTTAAAAATAGCAATTTAAAAATGAAGGGAAGACTTGTCCAAATTTTACTTGTAAATCCGTCTTACAGGAACCTTCTACAAGCTTTGGAATTTGAAAATGTCTGTTTTTAAATATTAAAAGTAATTTGAATGAAAACAACTTATACGTTTTAACGCAGTGGAATTGGCCGACGTTCCCTTGTGCATCACGAGCCGTGGTTAGCGCGTCAAAGCATTCTCATGTACAAATATGCAGCTACACACGTAGGGCCAGTTGATTTTCAATTAATATTTCATGTCGATATACAATGGTTGCATATTGTTAAAACGTACTGGTTACTTTCGTAACCTCGGTTCCCTTAGAGATAAGGGAACGAGTACTGCGTTGCAAACGCTATGGGAAAACTCCTTTTCTCGAGAATATTGAAGCCTTTATTTTAAAACGCATTTGCTACAGCACAGGCGAGAGCATCAGACCCACGTGAGTGAGCTGATAGGCTGTGCTGTGGGCAACTGCACGAACCAATGGCGGATAGACAGAAGCGCGCGAGCCAATCAGGGCGCTTGGCGCTCTGTCACTGTCAAGCGCGCGAAACTACACGTGACCATAACATATAAATACAGATAGAATCCGCCATTTGACAGGTATAATCGACTGAAGCGACAAACCTGCCATAAGAAAAATAGCACGGCAAGGCAACGCAGTACTCGTTCCCTTATCTCTAAGGGAACCGAGGTTACGAAAGTAACCAGTACGTTCCCTTACGAGAACGTTCTCTCGTACTGCGTTGCAAACGCTATGGGAACGTTTCCATTTAAAACGCCGTGCTATTAATCTTTTGGCCGCTCTGACTCACCAGAGTTCCGGGAAGTACAGAATAGCCAGGATAAAAAGAGACCGAACATCGGGCCCATCAATTATCCGTAATAAAGACTGGCCAGAGCCAGTCATTTAACCCACAAGGTGATAGCCGTGTGTTTAATATCAAACTAGCCTGGGTCAGCAGAGCCAGAGTCTAGACTGAAAAGACTGTAACTGCAAAGCAGGGACATTAAAGTTATAATTCATCGGATCTGGCCAGAGCCAGTCACTTAGCCCACAAAGTGAAAACCGTGTGTTCAATATCAACTAGACTGGGTCACAGAGCCAGTGTCTAGACAGAAGAACTGTAGCTACAAGCAAGGGCATTAAAGCTATAATTCAACAATGTGGACGGAGCGGATATCCGGCCGCCGCACATATGCTATAGATGGGAATACCCAAGTGACCATGGTTCAAAACTAGTCTGGATCCACAGAGCCAGAGTCTAGACAGAAAGAACGCATGTCTGCAGAGCAGGGACATCCAGCTTATAGAATCTCACAAATGTGGACGGAGCGGACCAGCCGGCCGCCGCACAAATGTCTTCAATGGGAATACCACTTGACCAAGCCCACGAAGAGGCAACACCTCTCGTGGAATGAGCTCTAACACCTATGGGACAAGAGAGGCCCAGTGAGGTGTAAGCCAGGGCAATGGCGTCAACTATCCATCTGGACAGTGTGGTTTTAGTGACCGGGAGGCCCTTGGATCGGCCCCCGAAACACACAAAGAGCTGTTCAGACTGTCTGAAAGAGGCCGAACGCTCCAGATAAATTCTCAAAGCTCTGACTGGGCAAAGCATGAGAGAATCGCTATCCTCCTCGGAGGAGGGGAGAGCTGACAGAGAAATAACCTGGGCTCTGAATGGAGTTGAGAGCACCTTAGGAACATATCCATGTCTTGGCCTAAGAATGACCTTGGAGTCATTAGGACCAAACTCCAGACAGGAAGCGCTGGTAGACAGCGCCTGTAAATCCCCTATTCTCTTTACTGACGCCAGTGCTAGAAGCAGGGCGGTTTTCAGAGAGAGAGACTTAGGATCAGCTGACTGAAGTGGTTCAAAGGGAGGTCCCTTAAGAGCCCGCAGGACCAAGGAGAGGTCCCAGGCCGGAACAGACGGTGGCCGAGGCGGGTTAAGCCTCCTGGCGCCCCTGAGGAAGCGAACTATAAGGTCGCTTTTTCCTAAGGAGGCCCCGGCTTCCAATACGTGAAAAGCAGCAATGGCTGCCACGTACACTTTGAGAGTGGAGGGGGAGCGACCCGCGTCCAACATCTCCTGTAGAAAAGACAGTACTCTTGGTACTTCACAAGTGTATGGGTCGAGGTCTCGAGCTAAACACCAGCTGGAAAACACTGACCATTTACTGAGATAGAGGCGTCTGGTAGACGGAGCTCTAGCTTCCTTTATAGTATTCAGGACGCCCTCTGGGAGGTTCTGGGGTACCCGTTGAGTGGCCATACATGTAGGGCCCATAAGTCGGGACGGGGATGCCAGATTGCCCTGTTGGCCTGAGTCAGGAGGTCGCGCCTCACTGGGATTGGCCACGGGTCTGCTACAGACAGCTGCATCAACTCTGGGAACCAAACCTGGGTCCGCCAGAGAGGAGCTACTAATAGCACTGCGCTTTTCGTGTTCCTGATCCGTTCGATGACCTGAGGGAGCATCGAGACCGGGGGGAACGCATAGAGAGGAAGGTTGGGCCAGTCGTGGGCCAACGCATCCCTGCTCTTTGAGAAAAAGATTGGGCATTGACAGTTGTCTTCTGAGGCGAAAAGATCTACTTCTGCCTTCCCGAAGACCTCCCAGAGTAGGAGAACTGTCTGAGGGTGGAGAGACCATTCCTCTGGGGGAACTCTGCCCCGAGAGAGCATGTCTGCTCCTGTATTCAACGTGCCTGGCACGTGAGCTGCCCTGAGCGAGCGCAGATTGGTGTGAGCCCATAGCAAGAGCTGTGAGGCTATGGCAAACAG
The DNA here is from genome assembly GCF_964197995.2 of Scardinius erythrophthalmus. Taxonomy (NCBI): domain Eukaryota; kingdom Metazoa; phylum Chordata; class Actinopteri; order Cypriniformes; family Leuciscidae; genus Scardinius; species Scardinius erythrophthalmus. The sequence continues at coordinate 23,658,874 of NC_138225.1, read as the reverse complement.
GTTGCGGGACCTGAGGCCGCCCTGGCGATTTATGTAAGAGACCACCGACATGTTGTCCGTCCGTACCAACACGTGGTGTCCCGCCAGGTATGGGAGGAATGTTTTTAGGGCTAGAAAAACTGCTCTCATTTCGAGGCAGTTTATGTGTAGGCGTTTCTCCGAGCTCGACCAGAGGCCGGAGGCAGGCCTGCCCTTGTACAGAGCTCCCCAACCGGAGTTGGAGGCGTCTGTTGAAATCATCCTCCTCTCTGAAACTACCCCCATGCTTACGCCCTGCTGGTACCAGCTGGCGTTTTTCCAAGGGGCCAGGGCTTGAACACAGCGCTGGTCCACCTTGATAATCAAGTGGCCTGAATGCCAGGCGTGGGGTGGCACCAGAGGAGCCAGCCACAGCTGAAGAGGACGCATACGCAGTAGGCCTAGTTGGAGTACTGATGATGCAGAGGCCATCAGGCCAAGGATCCTCTGAAACGTTCTGAGGGGTACAAGAGAGCCCTCTATGAACGATGCCGTGAGCTGCTGAATCGTTAGAGCACGGGCCGGTGTGGGCCATGCTCTCATAAGTACGGAGTCGAGAACTGTTCCCAGGAACGTGATACGTTGGCTGGGCAACAGAACACTCTTTGCAACATTGACCCTGAGCCCTAGACATTCTAGATGGCTGAGGAGCCAGGCTTTGTGAGTATGTGACTCCGCCTCTGACTGGGTCAGTATGAGCCAGTCGTCGAGGTAGTTTAGGATGCGCATTCCCCGCTGTCTCAGGGGGGAGAGAGCTGCATCCATGCACTTCGTGAATGTACGAGGCGCTAGTGCCAGTCCAAATGGAAGAACTGTGTACTGGTATGTCTGCCCCTCGAAGGCGAATCTCAAGAATGGCCTGTGGTGGGGGTTCACTTGAATGTGAAAGTAAGCGTCTTTCAGATCTACTGAGAAAAACCAGTCGCCTGGGCGAATCTGCGCCAGGATATGTCTGGTCGTGAGCATTCTGAACGGCCGTGACATGAGAGCCTTGTTCAGATGTCTGAGATCTAAAATGGGTCTCAGGCCGCCGTCTTTCTTTGGAACAAGAAAGTATCGGCTGTAAAAACCTGACTCGCTCAGAGAAGGGGGGATCTTCTCGATGGCCCCTTTCGCCAGCAGACTTAACACTTCGGTGCGGAGGACATGACTCAATGTGCCCCTTACCGTGGTTTGTATAACCGCGCGAAAACGCGGTGGTCTGCGGGCGAACTGAAGCGAGTAACCATGCTTTATGATGTTCATCACCCATACTGAAACTCCGGGGATAGCTTGCCAAGCTAGAGCCCGCAGAGCTAGAGGCATTATCATATCTGGAACACCCAGAGTGGGGGGCTCGGACTGACATGTATGCATGTGAGAAATTATGCTCGATTTGTGCTTTGTGTGGGTCGCTGTTAAAACAGCGTTTGTTTGCAGGGGTGCGTGACATGTGACGGGCCCATGAACTGCATTTAGAACTGCTGCAGCCGCCTGAACTGAAGAGGGAGCCGTGAGCAGTAGTCGAGCGATTTTTGGGGCTGGTCCGGCCGCAGCGGGACAGTGACCCCTCTTTGTGCCGGTTAGGACGGCTTCTTGGGCTCGTGATCGAGCGTCAGCTTCGGCCGCGGGCCCTGGCGCTTAGGGAACGGGAACCGTTTCGCTGGCTTCATGTGCTTACTGGTCTCAGCCGCTGGGCGGGGCTGGAGGACCTGGGACACCACTTTCTCAGGTCGCGGCGTGCTCTTGGGGCGCCGTTGGACTGAGCTGGAGCGCTTTGGTAGAAAGTGTCTCATGGCGCTGGAAGCCTTCTGAGCTTCAGTGAAGCGATCGGCGAAGCCGCTGACAGATGGGCCGAAGAGACCTGAGGCTGTGACGGGCGAGTCGAGGAAGGCAGATTTATCCGCGTCCCTGATCTCGGTTAAGTTTAGCCAGAGGTGGCGCTCCATTACCACTAGGCTGGCCATATTGCGGCCCAGGGCTTGAGCGGTGGTCTTCGTGGCCCTCAGTGCCAGATCCGTGGCACTCCTGAGGTCTTTAAATGTGTCTGGGTCCGGGCCTGACTCATCCATGGAACGGAGAAGTTTGGCCTGGAAGGCTTGAAGCGTCGCCATGGCGTGAAGTGCAGAGGCGGCTTGACCGGCGGCAGCGTATGCGCGGCTGGCAATGGCCGAAGTAGTTCTGCACGGCTTAGAAGGGTGCACCGTCTTAGACCTCCAACTACCTGCAGTGGGGGGGCATAAGTGTGCAGCGACCGCTTCCTCCAGTGGGGGGAGAGACACATATCCTTTCTCTTCAGCGCCGTCAACAGTGGAGAGCGTAGAAGAGGCAGATGAGCGCGTTCGCGCTGAAAAGGGCGCGCGCCAGCATTTTGTGAGCTCTTCGTGAACCTCAGGCATAAATGGAGCGGCGCGCTGACGAGGGGCCTGCTGGCGCCCCGGCAGATACCATTCATCGAGGCGGCTTCTGGCGGGCTCAGCTGGAGAAAGCCAATCGAGTCCCAACTCGTCAACAGCGCGAGACATGACACTGAGAAGTTCGGCGTCAATGCTCGCTCGAGTATCAGAAAACTCTAGCTGAGAGGGGGGGGCGGGGTCCGCGGAGCCCGACCAATCCTCGCTCTCAGATGCCGCCATAGAAAGTGCGTCATCGACGTCATCCGGAGATGCGCCGAAAGAGACGAGTCCAGCCGCTTCAGACGAGGGGCGCTGCTCGCTCCGAGAGAACAGGACAGGCGAAGAAGGCGTGGGCGAGGCACGAGGAGAAAGGCCCGGCGTGCACTCGCTAAACTCACCGCGCTCAGGACGCCTCTGATCGCGCCGCTTCTTCCTACGGGGCTCGTGGGGCGCCGAAGACGGAAGGTGGGCGGAATCGGTCACCGTTGAAGACAGCCTTGAACGGAGAACGGAGACAGGCATCCCGTCGCAGAATTGGCAGCCGCCTTTCATGAGCGCTGCCTCGGCGTGCTCAGGGCCGAGGCAGGCCGCACACTGGGTGTGTCCGTCGGATGCATGCAGGGAGACCCCGCAGCTCTCACAGATGGAGAGAGGCATTATGCCGCGCTGTGAAAACAGCGGTTTGCTCTTTTAGATAAATATGCAATGAAAAGGATATAATTTTTCGTCGGATGCCACAGGGAAACGCTCAGCTGGCGAGATGCCGGGATGCGAAGCTGTTCCGCTGGACGGCTTTTCCACGACGAGGGCTTCTTACGACCGGAGAAAATCAGCGACGAGGTGAGTCGAGCTGAAGGAGATTAAATCTGTCAAATGGCGGATTCTATCTGTATTTATATGTTATGGTCACGTGTAGTTTCGCGCGCTTGACAGTGACAGAGCGCCAAGCGCCCTGATTGGCTCGCGCGCTTCTGTCTATCCGCCATTGGTTCGTGCAGTTGCCCACAGCACAGCCTATCAGCTCACTCACGTGGGTCTGATGCTCTCGCCTGTGCTGTAGCAAATGCGTTTTAAAATAAAGGCTTCAATATTCTCGAGAAAAGGAGTTTTCCCATAGCGTTTGCAACGCAGTACGAGAGAACGTTCTCGTAAGGGAACTAATCGTGCTATAGTAAGACTAGCCTATAACAATGGCTTAAGGGTCAAGGGAAAAACAAATGTACTGTGAAAATCGTCTGTAACATTTAAAAACAGACATTTTCAAATTCCAAAGCTTGTATACTATGTATATTATGTGTAGTCAGATAAAAAATAAGCATAATATGAACGCAACTGCGAAACATTTTTTTTTTAACAGGAAGGGAAATGCCATTAACATGAAACGCCGCGCGTCGCGTTCATATAGGCTCTTGTCTGTAGGCTATAGTTTTCCTCCCATAGAGCATATTATAAAGAAAAAGCTTAACGTCAATGCAGTAAGACGGTGATATTTAAACTCAGTATACACCTTATTGAACATGCATCGCGCGATTGCACGTTAAGCGTTTTATAGTGGTTTTCTATGGGTGTTGTTCATAATCTGATGTAATCTGTTTGCCTCTATAAAGTATGCTTTATTAATAAGGTAGGCCTATATTCTGTACTAAATTTGGTGCTTCAATATCACTCTCATTAAGCGTCTTAAATGAGGAAGAACGCTTTATTATGCTGCCGTTGTCTGTTTTAGCAGAAGACTGCCATCTAGTGGTAGCAGGTTTTCTCAGACATCTGTGTGTGGATCGTGAAAGGCGAAACCTGCGAAATGAAAGTCTCAAAATCCAAATGAATCAAATAGGATCGACTCAGAAACGAGTCAATGAATGCACGCGTGTCACCTGATCCACAAATGCACATCTTACATGTTGCACGCACAAATTCTGGCCTACATTAATTTAGAAAATAGAAAAAGCCACCGCTCATCCGTCAATGAAGTCTTATAGTGAGGTGCTGCTAAACTAAATAATCATAGAAAATAGTACAAATACAGCAGCCGCACACTCAAAAACTGTGCAAGATCAATTTATTAGCAAGCTTTCGGTCTTGCGACCTTCTTCAGGCATCTGAAGAAGGTCGCAAGACCGAAAGCTTGCTAATAAATTGATCTTGCACAGTTTTTGAGTGTGCGGCTGCTGTATTTGTACTATGGCCTACATTAATTTAAAATCGAGGTTTTGTATTAACAACTATGTCTCTATTTGTACAAAATGCTGCACATTCATGTGATTTTGGATTTTGCACACACAAGTTGTATTGTATTAGTTTAAATGTAGTGACGCACATTTGTGAATTTGTCAAATAGATGGGTAGTTGTGCACACATTAATAATTAGCACCAGACCTATTCATTTGTAGTTGTTTGTGTGTGGGTTGTGAAATGCTTAAAACCGCGAAAAGAAAGTCTCAAAATCCAAATGAATCAAATGAGATCGACTCAGAGGAGAAGTCAATGAATGCATGCGTGTCACCTGATCCACACATGCACATCTTCTGTGTTGCATGCGCAAACTATGATACACTAATACAAAGGAAAACATTTGTATTCACAAAAATGTCTCTATTTGTACAAATTGCTTCACATTCATTCAGTTTTGAATTTTGCACACGCAAGTTGAAAGGCATGGATAAAACATTTCTGCAACATGTATCAAGTTCATTAATAAGTGTGCTTACACGTGTTAATCTTTTTGAGACTATAATCATCCCATATAGGGGCGGGGTCAGGGGTAGGTCATTCGTATGAATTCATACGAATTGGCCAATTCGTCAAATATGTACGATTTTGCAAAAAACTTACTAATTCGTACGAGTCAGGTCGTATGAATTCGTACGAATAAGCCACCTCGTAGAATTTGTACGTTTTCCCGTACATATTTTACGAATTGCCCAATTCGTATGAATTCATACGAATGACCTACCCCTGACCCCGCCCGAATTTGTATGAATTAGCCACCTTTTTATCACTCGTACGAATTGGTCGTGAGATAGCGTTGGGTGTGCCCTTATAAGGAGAGGGAAAACTAGGATATAGCCTGCAATTGACCATAGAAACTTGCATTTAATCATTCTTGTAACTAACTAAATAAAGTTATAGTGTGATAAGACATTTATTATAATTATAAATGTTTATTAAATTATTTCATACATCTATTTGGAAAATGACCAACTTTTGATTGGGTGGGCCACAATTCAAATTGTGTGGGCTCATGCCCACCTGGGACCACCTGTAGCTTTGCCACTGGTGTACAGGAGTGGCAGGGTAAAAACTTTTCTCCAAGATACAGTTACCTTTCCTTCTTATAGCAAAGCAGTGAAATACAAACACAGAAAATAAATGACAGAAAACCAAAAAAGATGGCAAATGGGCCGTGATCAAGAGAAGGAGAAGTGCATTAACATACTCTCCTTGATGCACATTTAAGCAATAGTACCTCGATTGTATGTTATACTTTGACATTTCTATTAAGTTCACCACGATTCAGTTTAGTTTATAAGCTGTCAGGTGAGACCAAACATGACAGGTACATGTCAGAACACACAAGTATATAAATAGTATGTCATTGAGGTGCAACTCTGTCTGTCCAGACAGAACCATCCTGTGCATGGAGTGTCCCAACAGTCCTCAATCAGCATATTGACGAATCCCTTACATCAGATACTAAGGCACAGCATACTGTGATGATGAAGGGCACAATTTCCCACGGTTAGTTCACATGTATAGAGGGATTTCTGAAGTACTAGGGCAGTAAAGAGAATTATTATATCATATTCACTCAGCCCTATACACAACCTTTCCCAATGTCTGCATTTTTTCCTTCCATCACTTTTCCTTTTATCAGACAGCCACACATTATGCAAAATTACATAAATCACAGTGCATAATCCTCTAACCAGCACATTATAGAAACCCTGCTGTTTCACAACAAATCCTGTAATATAATCATCTGTCATGGCGGGTTAAGATTCAGTGGTTGCACAATGCTTTATTTTGTTGGTGCTTTATGCCCAGGTCATGTCTCACAGCGAAGGCTCCTTGAAATAATAAGCTGCCTGAACGATGAGGCAGTCACATAAATGCCAGGTTTAATCTGTAAAATCAGCCTGATGGTGAAAAATATTTCATTGGTGATTCTGCTCATTATTTATAAGGATAATGCCACGTTTCCCCATGTGGCCGTATTTTTTTCCACAGGCACTACGGCTATGCTGGCAGTCTGAACGCATGAAAGGTTTCATGTATGTGAATGAATAAAATGATTTGCATGTGTTCTCATAGGTGACAATAGTTATAAAGCACCATATAATACAATGCAATCCACACTTGTAATGTGTGTACTTTATGTATTATTTGTGAGCACCTGCCATGCATCTCGCTGCGTGCTTAATCATTAGCATGCTGCTTGAGTGTGATCTGTCTCTGGTTATTCACACGGTCGTGTAATGTAAACTTGCGGTGTCAATCAAAATATGAAATGCCTTCATCGTCTCGAGCATTACTAAACTGTGTGAATGCGCCAGGGCCGTTGGTTTAAAGAGAATCCTACATGCTTGACTGAGCTGCCTGTGCATGAGCAGTGTGAATGATTTGACACTCAAAAGGTTGGCATGACCATTTCTCAAAAAGCAAGCTCAAAATGAGGCTGCTTCATTCTGACGTGAGCTTACAACACTTGAGGTTTGATGACACAATGTGTGATGACTGCTAGAAGCACTTCAGTGCTGTTGAGTGATTATATTGACATATGCTTAAATTAAAGGAGAGAGTTATTATTTTATATGTGTTAGTGTAAAGTATTGCATACAAAAGTGTGTAGACTTTTGATAAATAGCAGAAACACCTGGTAATAGACAGTATATTGGGTAGCACTTTATTTTACAGTCCTGTTTCGCATGTACTTACTATAGTTACCTTGCATACTATACTTTCTTGTTAGTATAACATGCAGTCTTGTAAAGATGCTCTTGAGCAAAATAAGCAAGCTAACATGCAGTACAATGTAAATCTTTTGAACTATATGTATTCAAATTTCATTCTACATATTTTAGATTGTCAAGAGAATTAAAGCACAGTTTTTGACAAGTGCAAATGTGCTCTAGTACCCAGGGGGACGACAAGTTTGTTTGTGTTGTATACTGTGACAAGACTTAGACTAAGACTTAGAGTCTTAGAGTCTTTTCTTTTTTATAAGAAAAAGTATTTCTCCTGCATTGTGAACAGAGCCATAGTCTCTTGATTTCTGAGAAAGTGTAATTTACACTGTGGAATTTCTGTGAAATTTGTGCACATGTTATTTGGTTCCTGGAACTGTAAGTTGGTTCATGCTGCTTTGGAAAATTTTCAGACTTGTTCATAATTGTCAGACCTTATTCATAGCTGACGCATTTGAACAAACAACCCCTGCATAAGGGTCTTAGACAACAGGCTTTCCATAGTGCAACTGAAACATGATGAGTATAGGTTTCTTTTTTGAGTGCAATATTAGTAGCTGTAGTATTTTGAGTTTTAATCTGTTATAAGCAATGTATAGTTGATAGGATAATGGATGGACTTATGCGATCAAAGACACATGAGACAAGAAACGGGAGTGGACATCATTGTGAATGCTAATGTTTGAGGCTTTTGGTTTTAAATAAACAATGTGGTGTTCTCAGCAATCAGGGCTTATTGAGCTCTTGATTTAACAACAGGGGGTAATGTCTTCAACTCAGTCTTATTTTCACACTCACACGTACGCACTTACACCCATATATTGTCAGCTATTGAGCACCTGCTCAGAATACAAACACACCAGGAGCTCACGTATCCTGGCAACAAACTGCATAGTTTCAGAAAGTTCTGCAGGCTGAGTATCCATGCCGAAATCCATCAGGAATAAAGTGTGTGTGTGTGATGACTTATCAATCAGGCTTCCTGTCCTGTTTTTGCTTTGACATAAACCTCATTGAGGTAAATATATATATGACTCGTTTAAAGGGGAAAGTAATAGCCGACTGTGTCATCGCGGCGCAATGAAGGCTGTCCCAGTTCGAAGGTCCTGTGAAGGCTCCTTCAAAATGTGGCCTGCAAATGCGTCCTTCTTTTCCCATGAACGCAGGATACATCAGAAGGATCCTTCGCAGCCTTGCCTACCCCAGAATTCATTGCACACCGGTGACAAAATTGCCAGATTACAATTTGAAATGTAAGTATTGGGTTTCAATTTAATTGAGCAATCAGATAAAAATAAAAGATTTGACTAAAGAAATGAATAAAGGTTCAAATGTTGACTTTTTTAAATGTTGACGATTTTATGTTGGCTAGTTTATACTCTTTAGATTTTGTTATACATAAATTTACCATGGTGAACATTTTTAGATTTTTTTGTTTTGTTTTTAGGCAGTTTTAACTATATATAAAGTTTTATATATAAGGTCCAGTACAAATGTTACTGCTGCTCGTCACAACAGCTGTCACCAGTTGCTAGGTGACAAAAACCAGACTGTCCCATTGAACAACTCATGGGACACAGCTAGCAACTATTTGTTAATGTGACAATAGATTTTGTTAGTTTCATTTTCCAAATAACCAGTGGTGGAATGTAATGAAATACATTTACTCTGGATTTAAGTATATGAAGTACTTTAGATTGTTATTCAACTCTACTTCATCTCAGAGGCAAATATGAAAAACTGACTTTTTACACATGGATATTAGATTTTGAAATTAGATATTGTTTAAAAAATATATAAACCGTATAATAGAAACACTAAAAATATGTCTTCTAGTTCAGGGAAAGGCAATGTCTGTCCTGGAGGGCCGCTGTCCTGCAGAGTTTAGCTCATAGGACAGTTTTGCAGTGACTGGCAGCCCATGCTTGAGTCAGCCCTACAAACCTGTTGGTAGACAGTGGAAATATGCACTGATCCCAGATGATGTCCCACCGGCAGAGGCTTTACCAGCGTCTCTATTGTGCAGCCCATCTCCTGCTCAGCTCAATAAAAGTCTACAGAAAAATGTTTTCTTCCAATCTGTTTTATTAATTTAAACTTTTATTTTGTTTTTCTTATCTTAAACGTAACTTATCTTGTAAATAGTTGTAAAAAGTACTGTAAGTAGAAATGTATAGAACAATTTATTTTGTTTCATTTACAAATTAATTAACATGACAAAAATAAATATACAGAATATTTTTTTACTACATTTGCAAGTTTTAACTTGCATTACAAAAATAAACAATGCACAGAAATAATTTTTTGTTTCATATAAAAGTAATGTATTCGATTGTTTCATTTTCAAATTTTAATTCACATAACCAAAAGTGTTATTTCTCTACCAATCTGTCAAGAAGAGAAAACAATCTGTCCATTTTCACCCTGCTCTGTCTTTCTCTGAAACTTCATGTCCTCCCTAATTATCTCCCTCTATTAGCTCCTCCTCCCCCTGTAGGATGCAAAGGAAGGTCAACTCCATAGCTGATTCCAAGTGATCAAGGGCTTAGGACGTTCCAATTGACCCTTCGCTAAGCCCCGCCCTCCTTAGTTACTGTTGCTACGCCTGACAAGCTTTCGCGTCTGGCACGTCTACAGTATGCACCGGTGTCAGACATTCCCGAGGAGATAATTAGTAATTTTTGGCGAACAGGTGAAATATCTGACAGAGCAAGACAAAAGGGACTGCAGTATGCATTTGAGTGATATATCCACGACATAATATGCAACCAATTAGATAATAATTTAATCATAATTTAAGTTAAGGCCTATAGGTCAAGCAGCAGACAATTGAAATGAGAAACACACAAATTGAGGAACAGCTATGTTCATGCACAGCAGGGTAAGTGACATTTGAAAATAATCTAATAATTATAAATCAAACAGCTTATCCATAGATCTTGTGGAATAAACACAAGACATTAGCCTAGACCACTACTAACATTCTCCCGCTTATATTTTTAGAGCGCCAGGCTACTGCTCACACATTGTGGCGGTTTTCGGGCGTGGCTTAGCGAAGGGTCAATTCAACCCATTGCAGTTTACGCCAGTAGTGGGCGCTCGTGCAACGTAAGCAATGTAGACATCCGAGTGAACGAGACGGAGGGAAGTTAGCAAATGAAGGGCATGACAATTTTGGACTGGAACTCAGCCTTGATCACTTGAGCATCACTTCACAGTGTCATCAGCAGCGCTCAAAGAATCTGCCGTTATGTTGTTTTAGTTTGGTTATTTAAGAAATTCATAATAAATAATAATAAAGCAAGATACCCTGTTGAAATATGTGAGATGTGTGGTTTATTTAAACTGCAAAGGTTAAGTATAAATTCAAATGATTGTGACCGATGTGAAGGGGGAGGAGAATGTACGTGTGTCACGTTTAGTCGATAAAACACTTCCGCAAAGGATACACCTGTGTATCCTCGCTTATGAGTCCTGAGAAGCACCCGAGAGGAAAGGAAGCGAGGAAACGAGGATGCACAAATAAGAATTGAGAAACACCTTCTGAATTCAAGCAGTCCTCACTGCAGCCTGTAGCGCGATGACGTCATTGATATCAAATACATAATTGACGTTAACACGCATGCGCTGTCATGAAAGTTTAAACACGCACGGGCGCGATTACCTATTACATTATCCACAAATTATATTATTTTATAAAGTCTGTATGTCATATTCCATAATAATGGCTATAGTGGATGAATTTAAACATTAAAGCTTTTACATTATGGCCCATAACATGTTTTTCTCCTTACTGGGAGCTTCAAAGATTTGCAATATAGCCTAAGTCTATGCATTATAGCCTATTTTATCTCCAACGACACAGCCCAAATTAGTGCTATTATCATCCATTATAGTATCCATAAGTTTACACAAAGCACTGTAACATGATAGATCTGCAGAAGTTGCACTCAAAACTCCATCAGGTGACAGAATGTAGAAAAAAAACCTTGTGAGAAACAGGCTCAGTCGGGGCCAGTTTTCCTCAGGCCAACGAGCGAACAGTGTATGATTATGATTCAGGCAGCATTACAGGTCAGAAGTCAGATTGGATCAGAACATTCAGAATATTAACCAGTTCCATCTGGTTGGAAGTCGAAGTCATCACGCCGGTATGGAGACGAGTTTGTTGAGGATCAGTGCCGATGGCTGTCGTGTCGATGAGGCCTTCACAGGGCTGATGAGGTTGGCACTTCAAGGATGCGTTGTGGATGGGTGCAGGCGCAGGTCCACCTTCTGAAATAATAATGGATAAGAGAGATATTAACTTTCTATATATATTAATTAATATTTACAATATTTAGACATTTTTAATTGTATAATATGAATTACCAACTACGTCAGTTTGCTGCTGTTTGTTTTATTTTTATTAATGAAGCTGTTGGTTTAACCTTGTCATAATTAATAGTGTTTGCTTAAGCTATATATGTTTAGAAACATATTTTATGGCTCTTTGTGGGACATTAGCTCCATTAAGTATTGACTGTATTTTCTCCTGTCTCTGTGTCTTTGGGGTATCACACATCTTTTATACCACTTTATTGTATACCACAAGAGGCCTGTTGAGGCCATAGAGAGTATGTCAAGCACATATTTCCTTTTTTAAGAGCGGAAAAAACGACCATCATGTTATGCTGTCCTTTCTTAACTGACTCTGTGTGATTAACCAGGGCCTTAATGAGCTGCCTGGCAAACCTTTTGGGTTGGTCCATTGGAGGTCTGGCTGGGAATAACTCTAATGAGGGAAGACCCTTCGAAATAGGACACCAACCAAAATCATTCAATGGAGGGAGATCTAATAACAGGGTCGGTTAATGTATACCCAGGCGAGTCCATCCATTTTCTTGCAGAGTGCAATAGGCCTTGGCTGCTTAACTACATGTCCAGAGAATGGATTGATTGAGGAAGAGACAGAGGGAGAAGCAAAGGGAAAAGAATAGATGGAGACAGACCAATGGAGGGAATGAATGAATGAGGGGGACCCAGAGGTGAAAGCAGAGAAAGAGGAGAGAGAAAGTAATAGAGTGTATATGAAGATGGAGAGAGGTGAACAGGTAAAGAGGGAAAGGTGAATGAAGGGAAATTGAAGAGGAGAGATGGGGATGGATGAGACCAAAAAAAAAAAAAAAAGAAGGGGATTGGATAATTATAATTCTTCTTAAATCTTTGTAAAAATAGTCTGATTATCACAAACATTTGTGGTTGGTCATGCTAATAATAATGGGATGAGAATTACCATGAAACATATAACAGTGAATTTATGTTAGAAATATTTTACCAAATGAACAAAAATGTATGCTGAGATTCTAAAAGCAGAAGTTATTCCAGTAACATACAATGATCCCATAATCCAGCCTCTTACTAGTATTCATGCATAATGTTTACATGTACATTTTTGCATGGTTGTCTATATTTTAAAAGTATGTGAACTCCTTTAAAAACGTAGAAATAATTTTAAAAATTAAATGTATTTAAAATAAGTTATACTATTATGTAGATACATATAGCCTATATATTGATATTATATGGGTAATGAGAGAGATAAAAATTTCAAGTAACTGCGCATGACTGTTGAAAATCAGTTTTTAAAAATGTATTAGCTTTCCTATAATGTTATTGTCATTCTCAGACTTTGGCAGTAAGTAATTAGATTTTGTTTTGGAGAAATGATCAGTACATGTTTTTAAATTCATGCTCACAACCATTTCAGACGTTATTAATGCCTAAAAGGAAATTTGTTGATGCAAGTATGTAAAAAAAAAAAAAAATCATGTTTGAAATCTTTGCCCAGGTGAAAAAGACGTGGTATTAAATGTATTAAAAATATACTTGAAATTCAAGTATGTTAATAATACATTTGTATTCCCAACATGCGTATTTGAAGTGCATTAAAAATACACTGAATTGCATTTTAATATATTTCTAAAAAAGTGCACTAGAAGTGCATAATAAAGATATGCTTATTTACACTTTTAAGAAATATGCTAAACACAAGCATACTTTTAATAAGTACATTGGTAATAAATATATGCTTAGCTACACTTTTAAGAAATATGCTAAACACAAGCATACTTTTAATATATTTCTAACAAGTGCACTAGAAGTACATTGGTGATAAATATATGCTTAGTTATACTTTTAAGGAATATGCTAAAAACAAGCATACTTTTAACATATTTCTAAAAAGTGTATAAGTACATTTGTAATAAGTATATGCTTAGTTAGACTTTTAAGAAATATGCTTGGAACCTCATTATATTGTGATTCTAGATAAGATTTGTATTCCATTAACGTTACTTGTCTGTGTCAGTCCTATTTTGGACACAAAGTGTAACAGAGACTCCTGTCTCCTCAATTTTTCCTGTTTTCGCAGAACCAGGCTTTCTGCATGGGGCCTGCAACATGAACATAAAGTTACTTTGTCTTGAGCTGACCAACCAAATATGGTAGTGTGTGTTGATTGGTGTTTATATTTGTTCAAACTTGACAACCTTATTTCCTTTTTGATTACTTTCTAATATATATTTCTAATTACAAATAAGTACAAAGATTACATTGTTAAAAGGGATGCTTATAAGAGAGCATACATTTGAAACTGCTGAGTCTGTGAAGGGTTTTGATTATATTACCCACCAGGTACATTGAACTCAGCATAGTGTCATTCTTAAAAAGAAAACAAATCATTCATCATATTTTGCCTGCCTTATATGTGTGTGTATATATTATATATACATATATAATATAACATATATAATATATAGTGTGTGTGTATTGTTTTTCAGACCAGCTGCTATCGAAGAAAAACTGAAATCCGAGTGCAGAGACAAGCGAAGAAGAGAGTAGCAAGTATGGTTTAATCTCATATCACCTCTGTTACAGAGATTTTTGAATCAGGCCTATTGAAAGGTGACTAACAGTTAGGAAAATGTTAGCAACGTGTCCATTTCAGGTGTCTAATTTGTGCTGCCTTTGAGTCATTTATGTAAAAATCTGTTTATTTCATTGTTTTTTTTTTAAGTAAAGCTGCAAGTCACTTGTCCTAGTTGTCCTGGCATACAATATTTTGCACAACTTCTATATTCCTTTAATATCTGCAACAGAGGTGAAGAGAGTGAATGTTAGCATGACCACAATAGACACGTTCATGGGAAATACCCTAGGTTTAAATAAAACACAATTATTAATGTACAACATACCCTCTAATACTCACAGGTTGCTTTATTGCTGCAAATAACTATATCAGTGACCTTTTGATTGAACTTTGCTCACTGTAAGTTGTGTTGGGCTTCTTCTAATCTCATGTTCAATGTAACTCATAGAGTGCTGTATAGTGATGACAGACAAGAGGATAAAAATGGACACTCATGTCCAGCTTGATGAGGATATAGTCAAAGCTTTGAAAGGTAAACTGAGAAGTCAACGGAATCCGAATGCATTTCTATGCAAATTATTATATATTCAAACATGGATACAAAAATGTTAATCATTGGTTAATATTATATAAATTATTCCCTTTCACAGATCCTGTGATAAAGCAGTCTTCAAATACTACAGTGCCTGAACCACAAGCCCTCAGTTGCAGAAAATGAGTCACACTCAAAGAAGTGATCGTCCACTTGAAGATGAAGATGTGATATTTCAATTCTTCTGTTTCTTTGGTTCAGACATTTGTAGGCCTAAGTTTGTAAATAATGCATTATTCACTTATGCACATTGTTTTTCCATAACTTTTATTTTTTCAGAAAATTGTATTGTGATGCTTATTTATTTAGTGATGTAATATTCATAGTGTACTTTTCAGTAATACAGGTATAACTGAAATGTTCTACAAAAAATTATAAATATATAGCTCTGCAATAGCATTTCACTGATCTTTGTTATAATGTATTTTGTTCAAGAGATTATATATGCTGCTGTACTTTTTTAATGTACTCTTATGAATTTATTTTGCAATGTACACAAGATACTACAGTGTATTAAAGTTTTCTTGATTTCAAAGTCTGTGTATGTATTAACATTTATATCTTTTAATATACACATTTTGAATACTGAATAAAACAGCTTTATAATAAACTGTTAGTGTAATGCTAATACATTTTTAATGAGCTGAAATGCTATTTAAATGTTCTTGAAGTACATTAAAATTAAGCTTCAAATATAGTATAACTGTAGTTTAAGACAACTGAAAGTATATTTTAAATGAGCTGTAAGAAATACACTTAAATGCACTAAATGTACTTGAAGTGGTTCCATTTTAGCACAATTTAACATATTAAAATATAGTACAAATAGCTTAAAATTGATCTTACACTTAACATACTTGAAGTTGTTTCAAAATAATACATTTAACACGCACTTAGTATAGTACAATTTAAATATATTTATTTTTCACCTGGGTATATTGCTTGTATGTTTCGAATACATTCATAATGAATTTGTAATGTACTTGTTACACAAATAAAGTAGACTTTAATATCACTAATCAAGCATTTAATTAGTCCCTAAACAGGCATATACTTAAAGTATACTAAGTATACTTAAAGTTGTTCCAATTTAGTACACAAATGTATACTAAATACACTTAAAGTTATGCTTTACTACAATTTATTTAGTTGTTTCAAAATAGCACACATCAAGTTAACTAATCATAAACACACTTGAAGTATACTGATAATGAGTCTGGCTGCAAATATACTTAGCATATAGGCTATATATATATATATATATATATATATATATATTTTTTTTTTTTTTTTTTTTTTTTTTCACCAGGGTGAAATCAAGATTTTGTGAATAATGGCTCAAATGTCAAACTATAATCAGTACATGCTGTAGAACTGTGATAAGTACGGTGGCCCAGTAGTGCACAACACAACGAAATGTAAGCAAACATAAGTTCACAACACAACGAAATTAAGCCACAACACAACGGAAACAAGCCACAACACAACGAAATAAAGCCACAACACAACGGAAATAAGCCACAACACAACGAAATTAAGCCACAACACAACGGAAACAAGCCACAACACAACGAAATAAAGCCACAACACAACAAAATAAAGCCACAACACAACGGAAATGCTCCCGACCACTAGACGGCTTTCGGAGCGCGATAAAGTTAGTTTTTCTTTGCCATTGTTCATTAGAGAGTCAGCAGTCTATAAAAATATATCTACACCACGATTAGTTTTAACAGTATGTAGCTAACCATTGTATATCGACATTTATTAATTCAAAATCACCTACGTGCATTATCGCTGCATATTTATACCACAGTTGCCAACTCTCGCGAGACAAATAAGCAACTGGAGCTTCAAAAACAAGCCCAAAATAAGCCCAATATTATTAGATATACTAATATATATCTAATATAGTATATTATAGTATACATTCTTATACAAGTAAGTAGGCTATAGTATACATTCTTATACATTCTTGTATAAGTAATTCATAGGCTTACAATATAGGCTTACAATATAGCCTATATATATATATATATATATATATATATATATATATATATATATACATATATATATATATATATATATATATATACATATATATATATATATACACACATTCTTAATAGAATATTATTAGATAATTTAGTTTCAGCATTATCATTTATTTATTTCCAATATATCCGTAAAATTACAGTCACTTTACTCTGATCACCAACCACTTGACCTATTCACTTGTTTATCCTTTTCCCAGTCTTTGTTGTGTTTTTTTGCCATACTTGGACCACTTCGTTGGAGGCATTGTTTGTAGAAATTGAAATATGTGTATTTACATCATAGCTTGGATTACAGCGTCGCGCGCGCCTGCACGTTGAAAGGGATTTTTCTACAATTAGGGGGATAAGGGGGCGGATTCGGCGGAATGTTTTGACGAATTAGGCTACACCACAGCACTTATGATTGCACTGATTGGTTAGCTGTGAGCAGACAGTGTCAATCAATGTATTGGAGATTGAGAAAACGGCAACCGTGATGTAAAGAAAATGAATTATCAGATTTTCCTAACAAGCAACCATATTTTTTTAATAAGCCCAAAAAAACGCAACCCGCAACCCGTGCTGTTTTAACGCTACTTACTAAAAAAAAAAGCCCAAAGTCGCGTATTATAAGCGGACTTGGCAACTATGATTTATACTCTAGAATGCTTTGACGCGCTACCAGCGCATGATCCCTGAGGGAACGTCTGCCAATTCCTCCAAGTTGTTAAAACGTATGATTTGTATTAATTAAAATTACTTTTAACATTAAAATCAGACATGTTCAAAATCCAAAGCTTGATTGAATTTGTTAGTAGACTGACTGAATACAGGTGACTTTTTTCCAAAACCCTTCATTACAGTAATTAACAATTATTTTTTTAGGAAATTTCTGTAAAAGTTTTTTTTTCTTTTAACATGTTTCAAAGTTTGTAGTTCCTATTAACCAGACTGACTTAGAAAAGGTGAAATTGTGCCAATAGCTCCCTGTATGCACAGTACAAGATTATTTTTTTATGCAAACATTAGGCCTAAATCAAGTTTTTTTTTTTTCATGTCACAAAGCTTGTGGTTCCTAGTGACCAGACTGACTTATTATAGGTGGAATTGTGCCAATTCCTTCCTATTTCACCAAATGGTTTTTATTTTTATTTATCAATTTATATTATAATAAATTATACGTTTTGACCACTTGGTGGAATTGCCAGACGTGCCCTGCGCTGTGGTAGCGCGTCCAAGCATTCTCGAGTATAAATCAAATACGCAGCTATAATTCATGTAGGTTATTTTTAAGTAATATTTTATGTCGATATACACTGTTAAAACTAATCGTGGTATTGATATATTAAGACTGCTGACTCTATAGAACAATGGCTAGGAAAACTAACTTTACTGGGCTCCGATAGCCCTTTAGTGGTCGGGAGCATTTCCGTTGTGTTGTGGCTTATTTCCGTTGTGTTGTAGATTTTCCGTTGTGTTGTGGCTTATTTCCGTTGTGTTGTAGATTTTCCGTTGTGTTGTGGCTTTATTTCGTTGTGTTGTGGATTTTCCGTTGTGTTGTGGCTTGTTTCCGTTGTGTTGTGGCTTAATTTCGTTGTGTTGTGAACTTATGTTTGCTTTTTACATTTCGTTGTGTTGTGCACAACTGGACCACCGTAGATAAGAATCGAAAAGAGGAGGAGGAGAAGGAGACTGGAAAAACAAAGATGGTAGAATGAAAGAAGATGGAGGTGAAGATAAATAGCTGTTTTCTCGAGAGCATCTGCTCTTACAGTCTCATCTGCTGACATCTGTCCTCAACAGCTATCAGCCAGCTGCTCATGTTCTCCAACCACGCCATGCCCCTTTCTTTTCCACTCTCTTGCTGTCTTTAACGTTGCCTCTAACTATATTGCCAGTTTCACGGCTGCCATCCAGGCCTTTCTCCTTCTGTCCTCTATTCCAATTCAATTTACATATTGTTCCAAAGCAGCTTTACAGAGAATAGTGCCTTGCAAACTCCCCAGTGAGCAAGCCAAATGTTGTTGTAGCAAGGGCAAACTCTATGTTCAAGGGGATGAGAAACCGAGGAACCAAGAGTCAACTGAGGAAACCCGTCTCCTTGCATGTTTTTTTTTTTTTTTTTTTTTTTTGTTATTTGAACAAATGTAATCTCGCCATATTGTATTTGTTGTACAATTAAATATAATGATTATAATAATGACTATAGCAAACAAAATATGATATATAGATAGTGTTGTTGACAGACTCTGGTTAAGGCTGGTGTAAAGGCTGGGTGGCATGACGATATATAGTATATTGTGGTGACGATGTCTGTCAATTTAGCTATATTGTTTATTTCGTGTTAATATATCCGCACTGCTCAGTAGCTACTACTTAAAGTTATTGACACGTTAAACATGCTTGAATGAGAAAATAAAGCTCCATGCTTGGTCTTAAAATTTTTCTAACACAATAGTCACAGTGAAAAAGCACTCAATGCGGTACGCGCTTGCTGACTGACACACACCTGAAGCTTGCACAACGAAGTCTCAGAGACATCATTTGTTTGTGAATACAGTTCACTTTCTCGGCTCATTGCACTTGAATGGTGAAATACACACAAAATTATGTCAAAATGCCCATTAAACGCAGTCTGTTATGTCAAGTCACATTTATTTACAACGCTTTATACATTACAGATTGTTTCAAAGCAGCTTCTCAGTAATAAACAGGAAAATAACAGTCGATGTTGTGAAATTCATTAGTTATGAAACAAACTCAATTCAAATATAAAGCAGCTTTACAGAAGACAGTGTTATTATTCAGCTCAAATGAGTTCAGTGTTGGTTCAGTTCAGTTCAATAACAGTGCAAAGATCATATTTTTTTTTTTAAATTATGTCCTATGTGAACGTAATCAGTTAGGACAAAATCAGACATTTGTCAATATATTAGATCCATGAATAAGTCCTAAAGTGATACCAGCTTGCTTCTGTTGTTAATAAAAAACAAAACAAAGAAAATGAGAAACCAGTTTAACTTTAAGCCACTTAAGCTTTAATTAAGGATCAATGTATTAATTCATAGTTTATGTAATATTCCTTTTATATATATATTATAAATACTTATAATAATAAAATAATTGTTTTTGTAATATTTGAATGCTGCTGTTAAATAGTGACTTTAATAATGTTTAACGTGACTTTGCCACTTCCTGTGGGCTTTTTTTTCTGCGACTAACCGACTAATGCAGGTTTGGTTATAAGCCTCATCTCAGCGATTAACGTTTTATCGACTATTAGGGGGCAGCCCTAGTTGATGGCAAGCAAAGGGTTGATATGGGGATGACAAGAGCTAGTGAACCTCAGAGGATGGGGGGCCCAATATGTGGGTGGAGTGAAGGGATAGAAAATAAGGACATTTTCTCTCTGAAGGAAATAATGTATAGTGGAAAAAGAGTCACTCCCCAGGATACAGATTAAACCAGTTAGTGAATTCCAAGGAATCTGACCTGAGTTCAAACGATGGAGGTGGAGTATATTTGATAACTAACAAAGTAAGTGTAGAAGGTTTAAAATGTGTCTCTGTCTCTCTTTCAGCAAATTTGTGTTGAGTTTGGTGTTACTAGGTGTGAGGAGTGTCATGAAGGTAAGAGGATCAGACAGCAAATGCGGAGAAATAATCACTTTAATTGAAGCAGAGCTTGCCAGAGAGTTCAGTAAACAGAAAAGGTACTCAAAGGGAAATTTAGAACTACAAGCAGTAGTAAAATGTCCAAATTAGGTCTCGGCTTGTTGAAAACGAAAACAGCAGTCAGCCCGGGTGAAATGAGATGCTCAGAAGAAAGCTCCGTAACTGGAAAAGGAGCAGGCTGACGTTTCCCGAGGGAGAGTAGAGGCAAACGGCGATTCTCCGGCTCAGTAGATTTCTCTCATAGAATATCAGCTCCCGACACGACCGGACTAAAACATGACACGACAGAGACAGGGATTAATAGACGTTCTGCAGTTGAGAGATAATGCAATACTCAGGCAAAGACAGGTAGAGAAAGGGGAAAAGAAATAGGAACGCTAATCAGAGGAAAAGAGGATTCAGGTGAAGAAGGGAATGAGCGATGGCTAATAGTAAAGGAGAGACAGCTGAGAGGGAATAATGATTAAATGAGGAGGTGTGTGCGTGAATGAGGAGGTGTGTGCGTAAATGAGGAAATAGCGCTAATGTGTGAGAGAAAGAAACAGGATCATGACAGTGCCCCCCCCCTCAACGAGCGCCCCCTGGCGCTCCCGAGGAGGAGGATTGACGGGACTGAAAGAAATCATCAATGAGTGACTGATCTAGGATGTCTCGAGAGGGTACCCAACTCCTCTCCTCAGGACCATATCCCTCCCAGTCTACAAGGAACTGTTGACCTCGACCCCGGCGGCGGACATCTAATAACCTTCGGACAGTGTAGACAGGAGAACCCTCGATATGAATTGGGGGCGAGAAAGAGCGCGGAGGGGGACGAATGACCTGTTTGATACACGATACGTGAAAAAAAGGGATGAATGCGGCGGAGATGATTCGGAAGCTTAAGCTGGACTGCGACAGGACTGACGATCTTAGACACACGAAAAGGTCCAATAAAACGAGGGGCAAGCTTGCGTGAAATTGACTGAAGAGGAAGATTAGAGGTCGATAACCATACCCTTTGCCCACAGACGTACCTGGGGCTCTTGACACGACGACGGTTAGCGGCTCTACGAGTCTGTCTTCGGGAGCGACGAAGGGAGGCTCTTACTCTCACCCAGGTGCGCTTGCAGCGCTGAATAAACTTCTGAACGGACGGCACGTTAGAATCAGCACTCTGAGACGCGAAAAGGGGAGGTTGATATCCGAGACTGGCTTGAAACGGTGATAGGCCAGTAGCGGAGGACGGAAGCGAGTTATGAGAATATTCTGCCCAGGGAAGCTGCTCAGCCCATGAAGCGGTGTTACGAAACGCGAGCGAACGTAAAATTCGGCCGACAGTCTGTTTGGCCTGTTCGGCTTGACCGTTGGTCTGTGGGTGGAAGCCGGACGAGAGACTAACGGAGACTCCGGTTGATCGACAAAACTCTTTCCAAAATTGTGACGCGAACTGTGGACCCCTGTCAGACACGACGTCGGAGGGGAGTCCGTGGAGTTTGAAAACATGCTCAATAACTATCTGGGCGGTCTCCTTGGCAGAGGGGAGCTTGGGAAGAGGAACAAAATGAGCAGCTTTAGAAAAGCGGTCTATTATGGTCAAAATAACGGTGTTGCCACATGACGCTGGAAGACCAGTAATAAAATCGGGGGGATTATTGCTAGTCTTAGTCTGGGCGCACTCAGAACAAGAGGCAACAAACCGACGTGTATCCCGTTCGCAAGTGGGCCACCAAAAACGTTGGCGAACGGAAGCTAAGGTGCCCCTAACGCCGGTATGGGCAGCAAGTTTAGAAGAGTGAGCCCACTGTAACACAGCTCGACGTGCGGAGACGGGAACAAAAAGTAGGTTACTAGGACACGACCGCGGGGGAACAGCTCGAGAAAGGGCGCGTTTAACTAGTCTCTCAATACCCCAGATGGCTGCGCCAACCACACGTTTCTCTGGGATAATCTGAATCGACAACCTCCGAGGGATCAAAGAGGCGAGACAGCGCATCAGGCTTTACATTCTTGGTACCCGGACGATAAGAAATCGTAAAGTCAAAACGAGTAAAAAATAATGCCCAACGTGCCTGACGAGCATTTAATCTCTTAGCTGACCGGATATATTTGAGATTCCTGTGGTCAGTCCACACAACGAACGGAATGGGAGCACCCTCTAACCACTGACGCCATTCCTCAAGGGCGAGGCGAATAGCGAGAAGTTCGCGGTTTCCCACATCATAATTGCGCTCCAAGGGAGACAACTTGTGTGAGAAAAACGTGCAGGGATGGACCGTATCGTCAATGGGCGAGCGTTGGGAAAGGATAGCCCAACCCCCACCTCCGACGCGTCAACCTCAATGATGAATTGTCTTGAGACGTCGGGAAATAACAGAATGGGGGCTGATGTGAACAAGGTCTTAAGACGATCAAAAGCGTTCTGGTCGGGCTCTGACCATTGAAACCGGGTCTTGGAAGACGTTAACGCAGTTAAGGGAGCAACGATCTGACTGAAATTACAGATAAAACGACGGTAAAAATTAGCAAAACCCAGAAAACGCTGAAGAGCGGTCCGAGAATCTGGGACTGGCCAATCAGTGACTGCTCTCACCTTGTCAGGATCCATACTAACCCCGTCTGCCGAAATAATCGAGCCCAAAAAGGAAACTGATTGAGCGTGGAACTTGCATTTCTCAGCTTTAACAAACAGTTTATTCTCGAGCAGACGCTGAAGAACATGACGGACGTGCTGGACGTGCACCTGGAGAGAGGGAGAGAAAATGAGAATATCGTCGAGGTAAACGAATACAAAAACATTGAGCATGTCCCGGAGGACATCATTGACCAGCGCTTGAAAGACAGCTGGGGCATTGACCAATCCGAACGGAAGAACGCGATATTCGAAGTGCCCAAGAGGAGTATTAAACGCAGTCTTCCATTCATCCCCCTGTTTAATGTGGATTAAGTGATAAGAGTTACGAAGGTCGAGCTTAGTAAAGATCTTTGCTCCCTGCAGGACTTCAAAGGCCGATGACATAAGCGGCAGGGGATAACGATTCTTGATGGTTATGTGATTCAGACCTCGATAATCAATGCAGGGACGCAAAGATCCATCCTTCTTCTTAACGAAAAAAAAACCTGCACCAGCGTAGAAGACGTAGAAGACACGATAGTGCCAGCGTCTAAACACTCAGATAAATACTTCTCGAGAGCTTCGCGTTCAGGCACCGACAGAGAATACAACCGTCCGCGAGGAGGCGTGGCACCAGGGAGAAGGTCAATGCTATCATCATAAGGACGGTGAGGAGGGAGTGAGGCCGCCCGTGACTGACTAAAGACCATCCTGAGATCAAGATATTCTTTCGGGACCCCAGACAAATCACCTGGTTCTTCCTGAAAAACAGAGACAGAGGAAACAGCAGGAAGAGCAGAGGTTAAACATTCAACATGACACGACACATTCCAAGACAAAACAGAACCTTTAACCCAATTTATCTGAGGGTTGTGCTTTGCGAGCCAGGGGTGACCTAAGACTAAAGGAAAATAAGGTGAACGAAAAATTAAAAAGGAGATGGTCTCATGGTGGTTACCGGAGACCGTGAGAGTCAAAGGGGAAGTCTCACGTCTAACTCTAGGAAGGGGACTTCCATCAAGAGCAAAAAGAGGCGTGGCTTCATCTAGCTTCTTCAGGGGAATACCTTGTTCTTGGGCCCACCTTTCATCAATGAAGTTTCCCTCCGCGCCTGAGTCAATGAGAGCTCTGCAGGAAACTGACGATCCAGGCCAGCGAAGGTGAACCTCAAAGGCGGTACAGGAGTTAGATGGAAAGTCCGGGGAAGTCGCGCTCGCCAGTAGCTCTCCTCTCACTGGCGAGCCCCGGCTTTTAACGGGCACGATGACACAAAGTGGGCGGCAGAAGCGCAGTAGAGACAAAGACGATTTACAATTCTTCGTTCTCGTTCCTTAGCAGAAATATGAACGCTGCCGAGCTGCATGGGCTCTGAGTCTAGGGCGGCGGAAGAAGATGATGGTGAGATGGCTGGTGCAGAAGAAAGAAGGGCCGATTCCATTCCGCGAGCTCTGCGGCGAAGGTCGAAGCGTTTCTCAATACGTATGGCGAGCTCTATCAGCGGATCCAGGCGAGTTGGGACTTCTTGTGCCAGTATCTCGTCTTTGACTTGAATGTTGAGCCCCTTAAAGAAAACGTGCTAGTAGCATGGGCTCGTTCCACCCGCAGGTGGTGGCCAGGGTGCGGAACTCAATGGAAAAGTCCGCTACAGAGCGTTTACCCTGGCGCAGTGAGGACAGAAGGCGAGAGGCTTCTTCACCAAAGACCGAGCGATCAAACACGCGGATCATTTCCTCCTTGAAAAGAGAAAAATGATTGATGCACTCTGCCTCCGACTCCCAAACAACCGTTCCCAATTCACGAGCCCTTCCGGAAAGGAAAGAAATGACGCAGGCTATGCGGGCTCGATCCCTGGAATATGTTGAAGGCTGGAGAGAGAACACAACCTCACATTGTGTTAAAAAGGAACGGCATTGGGTCGGCTCACCGGAATAGCTTGGTGGATTATTGATGCGAGGTTCAGAGGAAGCCTGGGCGCCAGGTGAAACAGGAGGATCATGTCGGAGCCGGTGAAACTGTAGCGTGAGATCGTTGACCTGAGCAGCGAGGGAATCGACGGCGTGACGCGCAGCAGCGAGTTCCTCCTCGTGCCTTCCAAGCATGACTCCTTGGATCTCGACCACAGACCGGACAGGGTTCTCCGTAGCTAGATACGATTGGCCTGAGTATTCTGTCATGAAGGTAAGAGGATCAGACAGCAAATGCCGAGAAATAATCACTTTAATTGAAGCAGAGCTTGCCAAAAAAGAGTTCAGTAAACAGAAAAGGTACTCAAAGGGAAATTTAGAACTACAAGCAGTAGTAAAATGTCCAAATTAGGTCTCGGCTTGTTGAAAACGAAAACAGCAGTCAGCCCGGGTGAAATGAGATGCTCAGAAGAAAGCTCCGTAACTGGAAAAGGAGCAGGCTGACGTTTCCCGAGGGAGAGTAGAGGCAAGCTGCGATTCTCCGGCTCAGTAGATTTATTTATAGAATATCAGCTCCCGACACGACCGGACTAAAACATGACACGACAGAGACAGGGATTAATAGACGTTCTGCAGTTGAGAGATAATGCAATACTCAGGCAAAGACAGGTAGAGAAAGGGGAAAAGAAATAGGAACGCTAATCAGAGGAAAAGAGGATTCAGGTGAAGAAGGGAATGAGCGATGGCTAATAGTAAAGGAGAGACAGCTGAGAGGGAATAATGATTAAATGAGGAGGTGTGTGCGTAAATTAGGAAATAGCGCTAATGTGTGAGAGAAAGAAACAGGATCATGACAAGGAGTCACCAGTACCACACAATGGCACACACTGATAAGTTCTGTTGGTAATTTCCTGTCTCCTGCCTCCTAAATTGCCTGATTTGGCAGGTGTGTGTGTTTTTGTGTGTGTGTGTGTGTGTCGAGAAATTACCCCCTTCTCTATAATGAGGGACTTGATATGATGAAACAATGAACTTGGGACACAGAAGAACAGTAATTACAGAGACAGATCAACATGTGCAAGTGAACGGCTGAAATGTTGTAAGTACTTTTACAGGTATATCTGGTGCTGATTGCTGTCATGCTGTGTGTGTTTAAGAATATAATTGTGTTTGTACTAGAGGTTGCGTCCCAGCAAACACAGGACGTTGGCACAATGTACCCAACCTTTAACAACGTTTTAACAACATGGCCAAAAGGTTGCTATAACTACATTGTGTGGTGAAGGTTGTTATAGCGTTGTCACAATGTTGACATTGAACCACCATTCAGGGCCATTACTTAAGGTTGTGCCTAGGGTGTCTGGACAACCACTGGACGACATGTACTCGTCACTGCCCTGAAGCATGAATCAGCATTTTAAATTTCAACTGCCCGTTGGGCCATCTCATTCTACATCAAACAAGTGTAGCGCCCCCTACCTCTTTTTATAATAGATTAGTAAGGGGCAGCACCAGGTTCAATAATATAGTGCCCTAAGAGATGTTGTTTTATGGGCCCCTCTGGAGTCACTGACTGCACTAATGTGTATTAGAAAATTACTCTAAATTAAATGGCTATTCTGCACCTTTACTGGCTCTTATAACAAACCTTTTAATTAAAGAAACATGTAGAATACGTAGAAAAATGTAAAGGATTTACTTTAATTTCAAATAAAGGATTGTAAAGTGTGGAATGGATAAACAAAATAAACCTTTGTAGTAGTTAATCAAATAAATATCAAATTTGATACAAATTTAAGCTCAATGGGAAAGGTTACAGATGACTGAATTTCTGAAATGACCAAAAATGTCAAATAGGCTACACTGAATTAATTGAGCAAGTAACCCTTGAAACTGAAAGTACCACAATAATCACTGTAAGTGTTTGCAATTTCTAAGCGCGCTGAATAACACTGTATAAACTGAATATAAACACTTCCCAGCTAACAATTTAACGTTCTGGGAACGTTAGTTTTTGGTTCCCAGAACGTTCCCAGAACGTTCCCAAGAACGTTCCCTATTGGTTAGCCAGGAAAGTTTTCTTTACGTTAATAGAACGTTCCCTATAGGTTAGGGGAACGTTCCCGGAACGTTGCCGAAAGGTTCCCAGAACGTTCCCGAAAGGTTCCCGCAAGGTTCTCGTAACGTTCCCGGAAGGTTAGGGGAACGTTCCCAGAACGTTGCCAAAAGGTTCCCAGAACGTTCCCGGAACGTTCTCCTAACGTCTACACATCCTGATATGCCTGTACACAAATTATAGGTCTACAAACATATTCTACATTGTTTATTGTTCAAACACTTAAGAATCCTATGAATATATTATTACAATAAATTGAATTTACAGAAACTATCATTAATAAGTAAATCAATCAGTTTGTATTCAATAAATAAATCAGCACACAATCCATGTTTTTGTTGATTCATTGTTTAATTATCAACCTAAAATAAGTAATTAAAAACAGCGTTAGCAAAATGTATTCAGGAACAGTAATTTACATTTAATATTTCAAACATGAAAATATTTCAATAAATAAAACTGCACAAACATTTTAATTAAAACTATCTTTTGCAAACTGTAGCCTATAACTTTGGCTAAAAAGTTGAAAAAGTATTTATTTATAGCCTATACAATATACATGAATGTGCCAATCTTCACACCGCTCAAAACATTTAAACTCCCAACACCATCTGCAAATTTAACAAGAAAATAAAAAGACAACGTGTTACATGGACACACAATCCCATGCCAAAATTCAAGCCCTGTAATGGCATTAATATTCATCTGGAGCAAATGAAAAGAGTGAGGTGGGATTGTGTGTCACAAGCTGTAGGAGATATGAGAGCACGAGCGCTGCTGGTATCATGTATTTATTCAGATATTTCAGCATCAATGTGTATAGAAAAATTTATATATTTCAAAACACTACATTGCATTTATTTATATTGCACTATTTATTATTTCAGACTACAAATCAAAAAAGGAATGTTTTATATAGGGGTAAGGATACCCATTAAGCCTCTCTCTCTGAAGTCAAATAAAAAACAGAGAAAATAATATTTAAGTCTAGTGAACTCTGACCTGCGAATTCGCTCTACCTTTTATGTATAAGTCTCACCTCCAATGAAGAATTTGAAAACCTGTAACTGCTGTGTTGTTTATGAGAAAGAAAGTGAAAAAAAGTTTGAAACTGCTATCAATTTTTTTTTTTTTGAATCTCTGTGACTTTACACCTACAAATTCCACTGTCACAGGTGCTCAGTTTTGCTATAATGAAACCCTCACAGAACATGGTAATAATCAGCCATCCATGCAAAAGCAAAGGTCGGTGTAGTTTACAGGTGCATCTGTCCAGGCCAACGTCTGATGCCTTGATGCCTTCCGCTGGAACCTGAAATAAAAAAATAGTACAGTTCAAAATCTATCATACATACATCTCATCTGGTATCACAAATTATCATTCCAGGTTCACTTTAAGATATGCTCAATATTAGTGCTGCACGATATTGAAAAATTTAGAGTTTATTTAGAGATATCAGCCGTATGGTTTAGTGCATGCGCTAACGGCTCCAGGTTTGTATCTGGTAAATTACCCCACTAATAATGCCCAGAATGGTACCAAACTACTACAGTAGTACAAATAGGTTCTGTACTCATTAAACGAGGCATTGGAAAGTTTGTAAGTACATCAGGAGTTTATTTAAATAACACTTGCCTGACGGCGAATGCTACTGCTGATGTTGACGTCACGTTATGAGTACAGAACCTATTTGTACTACTCATTTTCCCCGACATAGAGCAGACCGGCACACAACAAAAACTGCTGTTCGGATGTTCCCTTTTCTGATATTTTAGCCTTCGTGACATTTTAATTAAAACAGAAGTAAGAATTAAGCAAAAATTAACAGTAAACTCAGAGATCACCTACCGCTGCAGATGTGTACGGAAGTGAAAAGCGGAAATGCTTAGACCTCTTTCCGGTTCAACCGCTGGGCGCTCCGCATAACCCCTATTGGGGGGATTTTGTAGAGGAGTGAACCTGCATAGAAAATTACAATAGATAACAAGCATAGATACAATAGAAGAAAAACACAGTTGAAATAAGCAGTGCATTATGTTTTTCAGTTAAATCTAACTTATCAGGTACAGAAATTGATTTATCAAAATGTAAAATAAGTCTTCAGTGTAAAAATAAAATAACTATAAAATTAATGTATCTTTGCTAAAGCTACAAGTCATTTTCTCTTTTGATGTTTGATCACCATTGGCGACACAAACAGCTGCGGGTACGTTAGGCTGCTGTCCCTTTAAGACGAATGCGCAGAACTAATATAAATGACACGCATCCGTTTTCTTTCTGTTTAAAACACAAGACAAGAGGAAACTCGCCATTTTGACTTCATTTTGCGTGCACGTGTCTGTAAAAAAAAAGTGAAAGAGAACTGAATTCGGCTAAACTCACCTTCTTCATCTACTGACTGTGGATGGCATCAAGGTCTTGTCCTGAAGAATACAGGGCCAAACAATAGGGATTTTATCTCATCTGGTAACAAGAGCAAAGCCATAACTTTAAGAACTCTACTGATATATTTACCCCCTGATATTGCATTGGGGATATCAATTCAAACATTTTTAAAGGCTAAGAGTATGAGCCACAGCTGCCCAAGATATCTAGGGGTTGCAAATTAGTCATGGCTATAAACCTGTATGCATGGCATCTACTTTGTATTTTTTATAAAGCAATGTTCTATGCATTTGTCCCTGTCAAATAAACATTAAATAAATAAATCTGTGAAAAATAAATGCCTAAAGTTGTCGACCCCCTGAACCGCATTTAAAAGTACAAAGAATTTCAGTATTGATCAATAAAAAAAATACATAAATACCTTTGAGTTGGACAGTATGGTGTCAGTCTCATTGGCCAACATAATTCAAAACAGACCTAAAGAAATAAAATAAAATATAGTAATCATCAGGATATCATGTTATCATAATAGTTAAATGAATTATTATAACTATGACCATTATAATATTGTATTAGTCGCCTATTATTTAGCTGATTATTTCGCTTACAGGCTTCTCAAGGACAATCTCACTGAAAAAACTTGGGGTTAATGATTTTAAAATGTGAGACTTATTTCAAAAGCATAAATCTTACAGACCCCAAACCTTTGGACAGCAGTGCACTGCATGTTTGAGGTGGTTTTGCTTACTAGTCATATGGTTCATAGAGATTTTCTTGGACAGGGAGTGCAGCAGGCCATCACAGCATGATGATCTAGGAACATAACATGCTGTTTGTCACAGAGCCAAAAATATTACATGTGATAGGTTTATTACAAGGAACCAAGCTAGAACAGAGGTGAAATGCATAAAAGATAAATATACAAATCTTAAGATAATATATTGTGAAATATATGCATATGGAATTATCATCATGATTAAACAATAACTCACCCCTTGTTGTAGAGTTTTATTTTTTCTCTCGCTATTCTGAAATCACATTTTAGCAATATTGGTTAGTGACGTCACTGATTAAGTTAACAATACAGTGCATTCTTTTAGGTTAGCCTAAATAAATTAGCTTACTTCCCATTGACAAATTACCAGCAAAACTATCAAAAACTGTTATCTACACTAAATATGTGTTTAAAAACCCAAACTTTCATAAATAAGACCTCAACTTAACGTAACTTAGGCCTAACGTTGTCTTTTGAAAACGGTTAGCTAGCGTAGATGCTAACGGACTTTTTCAAAGACATAAAACCATTTTTTTAAATAAATATTTAACAGAAGCGTGTCAATTACACGTAAGAAATGTGTCAGGGGTGTTTGTGTGTATTATTTGTGAGATTTTGTTGTCTAAACTTACCTGAAAGCAGTGAAACCAACAGCGAGAGACGGGAGTTTTGTTGTTTGTCAGTTGTCGATGACGTTTCCATCTGCTCTCGCGCTGCGCACGTGCTCCAGTGTTTGATCACGCGCATGCGCATTAAAACACTTCAAAGTCACACAGCATTTAACATATAGAATTAAAATATATAACATAATTTAAAATATCATTAATAAAAAGTTATTGCGAATAGATCTGAACGTTGTTGGTTATCTTATAACCTTAGGGGACCGTACTGACGACGTTGTCAGTTGAATCTGCCTGTTAATAGTAAGTGATATTAAAAAATAACCTGCAGAGAACGTTCTCAGAACGTTCTCTTTAGGTTATAAAAATAAAACCTAAAACCTACAGGGAACGTTCCGGGAAGGTTCTCTTTAGGTTATAAAAATAAAACCTAAAAATAACCTGCAGGAAACGTTCTGGGAAGGTTCTCTTTAGGTTATAAAAATTAAACCTAAAAATAACCTACAGGGAACGTTCTGGGAAGGTTCTCTTTAGGTTATAAAAATTAAACCTAAAAATAACCTACAGGGAACGTTCCGGGAAGGTTCTCTTTAGGTTATAAAAATTAAACCTAAAAATAACCTGCAGGGAACGTTCTGGGAAGGTTCTCTTTAGGTTATTAAATAACAACCTGCAGGGAACGTTCCCAGAACGTTCTCTTTAGGTTATAAATTTAGACCTAAAAATAACCTACAGGGAACGTTCTGGGAACGTTCCCTTAATGTTATAAACATAGATCCTAAAAATAACCTACAGGGAACGTTCCCAGAACGTTCTTGTTTGGTTCCCAAAAAAATAACCAAATGGGAACCAAACGGGAACGTTAGGGGAACGTTCTGTGTTTGCTGGGTTGTGGGCCCACACACACACACACACAGTCATTCAAAACACAACCCGTTGCAGGCCTGAATCGTAGCTCGTGTTCGTGGTGGCCAGGGAAACTGAAAATTGGCCTCTTCACTCTCCTGAGCACAAATAAAATCAACAATATACCTTAACTTAGCGTGCGATGCAAACCCGTGATTTGATCGAGGATCCCGTGTCAGGCCTCCGGCAGCTCCTCCTGCGCTGTCCCTGTCCGCCGATGTGTGGCACACTCCCACGCAGCCCGAGGAATCCCAGACCTCACGGTGATCTGGGACGCTATCGGGTCTTCCTCGGTCCAATCACACGAACAAACCCGTTGATTTCTGTCCTTCTATTCTTCTTTTAAGTTATTTTTAGAATAACTGTAAGCGCAGTCTGAACAACCGCTGTTTACAAGCGAATGACGTAACCGCGGTGACTGTAAACATACACGGAGAATACAAACCCAAACGATGTAATAAACTAAACCCGTGTTTAACACACACACACTCTATCAACACTTTCAAAGTATTAATACGATGGTTTATCGATGATTTAACTCCAATTACTGCAATCGTTAGCTCAGATCGGTCTGATCAGCTCTCTTCCTCTGCTGCACCCCCAAACTCTCTCCCTCTCCCTCTTAACCACTCAAAATTCTCCCTTTTCCCGGGAGGGAGGGTCTTAATACTTTTAAAACAATGAAAATACAAACAACCTAACTTGTAGGGCACAACCACGTTTTTCCCCATGTACACACCCATCTACCTTGCTACAAAGCACGGCATTCTTAAAGGGACAAGCACACATATAGTGTGACTCTGAAATATGAAGCGTTAGACTCCATTAACATTTTAGCTCTGAATGAGAGGCTAAATTAAACAAACACAAAGAATAAAAGAATATAACCCACAACATACTAGAATTACCTTCTAGTGGGTTACACAAGGATACACGAGTATTGCGTTTAATTTACCTCAGCTAAATATATTTAATTAGTATATATATTTAGTATATTTAAATATCTAATTATTCAAACACAACCTACAACTTCCTTGTCTAATGTGACATTTATTTGCTCTGTCTAACTGAAGGGACAGAATAACGTTAGCTGATAATTCATTGGAGTCTTGTGTAAATTACAGTACCAGTATATGCAAACGTTGGCTATATTTCTTTTAGTATTCAGATATCCTTTAATCCTTATTGTTAGGAAAAGTGTTGAACATCGTCTGGTCAGGTATGAGAGCATGATCTGGTCTCATGAGAGCATGAGAGCATGATCATGACTGGAGTGAATGCTGGCGCAAGTTAGCTGCCACTGCTCAAGAAAGATACTGCTGTTTTACGATTTTATTCAGCTGTGGGCTGTTTTATTGTCATACGTTGCAATATCAACTAGAGTTTGTCTACCTGGTATTTCGGAAACTTTGTTTTTGGAGCTGTCTGACTGTTGGCTCGGTTTGCCGCTGAGCTCTGTGTGGGAAAGTGAGGATCACTAAATTGCCTACCTGGATAACATTTGTCTGGATTATCATTTCTTCTGTCAACTTTCAACTCCGCTTTTGCCTCTGCGAGCCACCTCCTGCTCTACACTTTCATCAGGACATCTCATATCAATCACGACGCAAATACAAACAACAGGGGTCCTGACGAAGTTACACGTCTGATACTTAAGAGCAATACCGACTTTCTGGTCCACGGGCCATGGACCACAGCGTGCTGGCAAAGCTAGCCACGTCAGCCAACACAAAAAAACCCCGGCAAGAATGATCTTAATTTTGGATTATGTAATATTTGATCGCTGTCAAACAAAGGTCCTGTTGTGTATGATTTGCTCTCGGATGTTTGACTTTCTCTGTCTGACTGAGACATGGCAACAAAGTAATGACTTCTCTCAACTCCACCATTCTGCTCCCCCAGGCTATGTATACAGGCTATTAGCAATATTATGTAATGAGAAATGGAAAGTCTCAGGAAAATCAATGCCAGAACATTCCTCATTTTCCTACAATTCTTGCTACTGTATATTGTCCTCCTAAGGCCATCTCTGTTTTTCTACATGAACTTTCTGCGTTTTTTAACTTTTCTTTGTTCATTGTCTCCTAATGTGATTTAGGAGAATCCCCTGCTTGGGGATTTTAATATTCATAATGATAATGCTGGTAGCGTATCTACAAGGGATTTTTATCATGTCTGGATGGCTTTGGCTTGCAACAATTTATTAATTCTCCTACCCATTTAAAAGGTCATACGCTGGATCTTGTGTGTTGTTCAGGTGTACCTCCTCATAATTGTACTTCTTCCGATCTGTCCTTATCAGATCATATGCTGGTGTCATTTAATGCTCAGTTATCTGTTTTTAAGCATGATCTGTGTCGTTCTATCACATTCCGGAACATAAAGAACATTGATGTTGTGGTTTTTGCTGAAGGATTTGCCACCCTTTCTAGCAATAACAATTTTTCAACCCCAAATGATCTGGTTCTTCATTACAATGTTGGACTTAAAACGATTTTAGGTGTCTGTGCCTCATTAAAAACCAGGGCTGTTTCATTTGTCAACTCTGCTCCTTGGTTTAGTCCAGAACTACCATGGTTAAAAGTCAAAGGCCGACGTCTGGAGCGATTATATGTCAGGACTGGACGTAGGTCTTACTAAGGCTAAAAACGATTACTATGCCAGT
Source organism: Scardinius erythrophthalmus (assembly GCF_964197995.2). Taxonomy (NCBI): domain Eukaryota; kingdom Metazoa; phylum Chordata; class Actinopteri; order Cypriniformes; family Leuciscidae; genus Scardinius; species Scardinius erythrophthalmus. The sequence goes on along the minus strand of NC_138225.1, from coordinate 23,624,340 downwards.
TTTATTAGGTCTGGTGAAGGGAACACAAGAATCCTTTTAACTGTGGTAAATAATATGTTAAAGCCACTTGTTTCTTTTCCTTCCTATCTTTGCTCTGTTGATATCTGTGAAGCTTTTATGTATTTTTTTTATAAGGAAAATTGAAAACATTCATCAACAAAATTAGATTGACCCTTGTTCTGATCAACCTCTAAATTCTACACTTTCCTCTTTTGAACTTCTGTCATGTGTCAGTGCTTGTTTGGACTTTAAGTTTGTGTTTTGATTGGTTCCTGTTTTCCTTTGTTCTTTTCCCGCCACTCCTTCGTTTCTATGGTTACTGTCGTTCTCAGTTCAGTTGTATCACCTGTTTAGTCAATCTTCATCATCTGTATCACCTGTGTTCTGTTAATCAGTGTAATCTGTGTTTGTATTTAAGTTCTGTCTGTTCTGTCAGTCTTGGTCTGATCTCAGTTACATTTAGTGTGTTGCTACCTGTTCTGCCATCCTGTGTTTTATTACATTAAACCTTCGTTTTTGGAAATGTATCCTTCTTGCAACCACCCGTGACAGAAGATCGGACCAGCCCATATGGATGACAGGGCTATATTTGTTGCCATAGCTCAAGAGAGTACAGAATTTTTTGCCTTCGTGGTGAACTTTGTTCGTCGAGCTGTCATTAGCCCCCTTGACGATGAAACCCTCAAGCTGCTCTTCTGGATCGGGGCCAATTTCCACCAGGCCATCAACCTCCCAAACACAGATGGACTGAACTGGAGAGAAGCCATCAGCAGGTGTTTGGTAAGCGTCGCGTCCCGGTCCTGAGAACAACGACCATCACCAGCAGCCGCCGAGACAACCCTTCCAGAGTCTCGTCCCGCCGAGACCGACCTTATAGAGTCTCGTCCCGCCGAGACCACCCTTCCAGAGCTTCTTCACGTCCTGCCTGTCGAGCCCTCGGCAAAGATGGCCAATGCCTCACCGCCTGAGCCCTCGGTAAAGATGGCCGCCACCTCGCCGCCTGAGCCCTCAACAAAGATTGTCGCCGCCTGAGTCCTCATCCATGATGGCCGCCGACGCCACACCGCCTGAGCGTTCAGCCAGGATGGCCGCTACCACGTCAGAGCCTGTTCCTGTCCCAAGACCTGTTCCTGCCCTAAGGACTGTCCATGTACCTAGACCTGTGCCTGCCCCAAGAACTGTTCCTGTTCCCAGACCTAAATCTGTCCCCAAGCCAGTATCTGTTCCTGAGCCTTAATCTGTTCTTGAGCCTTAATCTGTTCTTGAGCCTGAATCTGTTCCCAAGCCTGAATCTGTTCCTGAAACTGAATCTGTTCCCGAGCCTGAGTCTGTTCCAGAACTCCCACCCAGCCTCCCTCTCCCACCTCCTCCCATCAAAAACTCCTCATCCACGCCTCTGCTACTTCCTGTCAGCCCCTCAGCTCACCCTCATTCCACCATCAGGTATGTGGGGTCGCCACAGGTCTGCCAGTCTCCAGCTCCATCATGGTGGGTGGATCCCCGGTCTCCGCCTCAGACCTCCGCGACCAGGACTCCACCTCGGCCCGTCAGTCCATTAACTCTACCTTGGCTCCCACCTCCTTAATCTCCACCATAGCCCATCAGTCCACCAGCTTCGCCGGGCTCCCTTGTCCCTCCGGGCTTCGTTTTGGTCGTTCGTTGGCCTGCCCTCACCTCGGGACTACACTCCTCTGGCTTTTGAACCCTGTTTGTCCTGAGCAGTTAAACTGCCCAATGTTCTTCAGAAAAATCCTCCAGGTCCCGAAAATTCTTCAGTTTTCCAGAATCTTTTGCATATTTGAACTGTGACTGTATGATTTTGAGATCTATCTTTTCACACTAAGGACAATTGAAGGACTCAAACACAACTATTAAAGGTGAACTATGCAGGGTTTTTTTTTAGCTTAATTTACCTTAACTGAACAGCTTCGGAGTCATTGGAATGGTTATATGACTTTTTTCAGGTTGAATGACGGTCTTCTCGCACCCCCCTAGCGCCTTTGAGCGAAAAAAACACCCTTGCAACTTTGGGCCGGCGGGCCGCTGGCCACTGGCCTCAGCGTCAGGAAGTATAGCGTGATATCAGGTCTTGCGATGTAACAAATTGCTTTACGGCACTGCACACATATCTAAACATTTATATTCTAGCCTTCTGTGTATCATACATACCTCAGTGGACATGGCTCTGTGCGTTCACTGGCTTCTTTGAAAACAAATGCACATGACCAGCAGAAAAAAAAAAAAAACATGTTTACAGCCTGGAACAAAAAGTGGCTTTGGTCTCTACAGCTAATTTTGCCCTTCATGACAACTGTGAGGGGGTGAATTTTTTTATAACTCATCCGTTTAAATTATATTAAGCCTTACATTTCTGCATAATTAAAATAAATGTCGTCAATGAGTTTTGACCAAGATGGCGCCCACAGCTTTTCCAAACCGCTGATCCAATGTGGTTACAGCGCACAGCGTAATATGATACAGGTATAAATTCCTTTTTACAGGTGGCAGGTGGATTCCCACTGCTGTAGTCATTAGTTATCATTAGCCGTTTGTCTGCTGTCTGTTAGCCGTCACATTAGGGTTTTTGGTAAACTTTACCAAACTTTAAAGTTTACCAAGTGGCTGGTAAACTTTAAAGTTACTTACACAATGTGTATCTGATATAAAACGTGTCTAATTATAATGGAAAGGATTATTGTTGCCTCTTCCATAGACATCAGTGTGTATTTTACAAACTCTAAATGTATTGTTTTTTTAGTACTCATGTGAATTTATATGTCATTCATTCAGCGCTGTTGTTGCTGTGGTGTGTTACGTGACAAGCAATGACGCGTCACCATGGAAACCATAAAGTGAAACGTTCTAAATTACGATCGCCTTGAAAAACTCATGCTGGGGGGGTCAGCCAGAATATTTTAAACTTACGTGTGAAAGGGTTAAGAACAGGATGATGATGTGTACATTTATCATATTTTGTTTAATATTTTTTAACAATAATTAAATGTTTCCCAGAAGACAAAATAAGTACAATTTACCCTGTTCATCCAATTCAAAAAGTTTACACACCCCAGCTCTTAATGTATTGTGTTGTTTTCTTGAGCATCAGTATCATTAAACTAAAAGGAGTAAACAGAAAGGATGTCTCATACTCATACACTCCTCACTTTTATCCATTCATCTCACTTGCTGCATCTTTTCTTTGTGTTTGTATTGGAATTCTCTGAAAAATAAGTAAGAAGTTCCATGTAAAATGGCATTTCATAACTTTTTAATACAGAAAGATATTGGCAGGTCCGTTTCCTGGCATTGCTTGCAGAAAACTGTTCTGTTTCTTTTCATAATTACTCACTTTAGAGCATCACATTATCATTTTAATTAAATCATATTGTAGGGAGAAATTATTCTCAGAATTAATCAATTAGACCTAAAGGATGGACCTAAATTAATGAGAAAACATGAAAAGAAAATTTATAAAGGTCATCAAAAATACAGGGTGAATTGTGTCTTAATTGTGTGTAAAAGAGATGACATAATTCAGCAGATTCTATTCCTTCATTTACCTCACAGATGTGATATAGAGAATATTATTCAGTGTAATCGTAATCTCTTCAGCATTTCTCTTTTATCTCTATGGAATCACCTACTCATAAATACTCATTAAAGCCATATGCCATAAGCCTTTAGCTCAACATGTTTAAAGCCTTGAGATAAACATTTGTTGATTGGAGGTTGATTAATTAAAGCTCATCTGTGAGTGGGTTTTTCCACAGGCTCAGCCACAATGTCTCATAAAAATAAAATAGAGTGATGCATTACTTGCAAAATGGCAAACAGCTTTGTTTTCTCTTCAGGCATTTATTGATATTATATAAAAATTTAACAGCATTTTAAATTACATCCATAATCTCAGGGTGACATCATTCCTGCTTGCGGGTATTCATAAAGTGTACAGCAGTAGCATAGCCACGAGGGGGCCTGGGGGGTGGGTGGGGGTTTGGGATATTAAGGAACTGTTGATTTGTTAATCTAATTGATAGATTGAAAAATGCAACGGCTCAAACTTATTGGTTTAATTTAACGTGTTGTTTGTAGCTTTTTCTTTGTGAGTGAGAGTTATTAACATGCGGCGACAATGTGCCATTGTCACAATGGCGGATGCACAAAGTTCAATATTACGCTTTTTCAACAAATCATGGAAAGATGAACAAGAAGGAGAAAAAGTGGCATCTACATATGAGCCTACTTCACCTTTCCACGAGGAGACAGCGAGTGAAGCGGCACCTGAGGCTTCCCATTTTCAAAACACGCTTGTTTCATCACTGGACTGTAGTGACACTTCCGCAACACAAATCGGCACAATGCCAAATGATTTTGTTTCATTATAACAGCGGAAACAACTAAAATAATAAACTGTATTTAAGTTATATATATCTCACGTATATTTATTAATTATTCTGTTTTTATTTTTCATTCACAGAAGCGCTGCAGGTGCGTGATGTGACTATGTGAATCCTCATGTTCTGCTCGGGTGGCATTGAATTAGCATCAAAGCAATGTCTCACAAGTCTAAATGAAACACCCTCTATGTTAGAGTGTAACATTTAATGTGTGAATCATGAATTTACGGATCACTCTCTCTCTCGCTCTCTTTTTATGTGTGTCACAGGGCTTTTTTACACTTGGTCACTTCATGCATGTTTACTGATCGGATAGCTATATCGGAATTCGTTAAAATTGTTCCATTTACACTTGTAAATGTGTCTCCGCAAAATGGATATAAATCTGATTTTCCGAGTTCATGTCAACCAAAGCAACAGAGCTGCATTTTATTTATCAACAGCTAACTTCAAGATCAAAGACCGGAATAGGAGAAAGAGCGGTATCTGCTGGTAAGATATAGTCGTACTACTTTTAATTAAGATGTGTTTTGAGCATCTGCGCTTTACTTTCAGTTAGTTCATTTGCAGCAGTTTGCGCATTGGCTTGCCAAAGAGATATTCAGCTGCGGCAAACATTTTTGGAGGAGTAAAATTTACAATAGTGGTTTCAACAACCAGATGCATTACACTTGTCCAGTTTCATCTGGGATGCATCTCAGACCACCTCCTGAAGCGGTTTGAGCGATTGTATTTAAATCCGTCTGGGGGGGATTTACACATGGTCTTTTCACGATCGTATAGCTAACCGATCAGAGAAAACACATACAGTGACCAAGTGTAAATAGGCCCAGATTCCTGTCAGTCATGAAACACAAAATGCTAAATGTAGTAATGTTGACAGCAATAAGTAGGCCTACATCCAGTGCCGTTAAACATATTTAAGAATCTCATTTATTATAAATACAACACCAACTTATTCAGTAGGCCTATTCTATGAACCTCAAAGGAATTTGTAAACATTTGTATTTCTCTAAAGCAATTTACAGTAAATGTAAAGAGACTTGCATTTTAGTTCAGTACCTTGATATTGTGTGTTGCCTTGTCTATTCAAACGCAGAGTGTGTGTATTAGAACCACACTTTACGAAGGAATATCTATGAATACTAATGAGATCATCTGTTCAAATGTGAATTTTTATCAATTGCTCTTTGAGAATCGTCTCATTCCAGGCCAGACAGCCACGCGTGGCTCAAATAAGTGGCTGATATAAGTGATTGTAATGTGGTTGCTGAGGTGATAATAATTAGCCTTTATCACGCCTCATCTCTCTCGTTGTCGGACATCAGGTCACCTGAAATGTTGCACAAAAGCGGTTGACGCTTGATTTGGTTCCTCTTTATCAAACAGCTCTGACAACTGCCATACCACTGGCCCATCAATCAGGTCAATTAGACGACAGGGCAGACAGCTGGTCATGCATGTGCTTTTGTTCCCTCTCTGTGAAGAGAGTATAATAGTGGACTTCTGTCAGTTCTGTATCATCACTTATTATAAGAGGTTCTAACGGTCTGTCTGTCTGTCTCACTAGTGCTTTCATTCCAGTTAATTTTCTTCTCAGAAGTGATCACACAGAGTGACCAATTTGACATTCACATACTTGGAATAGGACTCAGTTTTTGAGTTCTTATAATAATCAGTGTCATTTTTTTTTCTTGATGTCTGTCCTGTCCTCTGTCTCAGTGGCATAATATGGCATAGAATGGTTATGAACAGTTTTAGTGTGCTAAGTATTACGGATGCACAATATATTGGCAACACGTTGGATATCACCTGAAATAAAAAAAAAAAAAAAAAAATCCCCTCTATTTTTACATGTTGAAAAACCTTTGTCATCATTTAAAGGTCCCATTGCATGAAAATTTCACTTTATGAGGTTTTTTAACCTTAATATGAGTTTCCCTACCCTGCCTATGGTCCCCCAGTGGCTAGACATTTTGATGGGTGTAAACCAAGCCCTGGGTATTTTTGAGAAAATGAAAGCTCAGACGGGCGAACCTAGAAATCTTCCCCTTATGTCATCATAAGGGGAAAGGTTACCTCCCCTTTCTCTTCTTTGCACGCAAAGAGAATTTGGCCTGCCCATGAGAAACTGAGCTGCGCGAGCGCGATATTGTTTTTTCCTCGAGAGACATCATGGCTTGCAAACGAGCAAAGCATGGCAGTTGCTCAGTGTTTGGATGTACAAATGAACACAAAAGTATTTTTTTAGTTCCTTCATCCGAGCCTCTGAAGAACCAGTGGGTTATGTGAATTTCTGATGTGCAATTGTTCAAGTTCAGACAGATAATATTTCTCTCAAAGTTGTTCAATACTGTTTATGCATCAGTAAATCAAGCCAGTGACTAAACGATCAACTTCACGTCGTTTCACGAAATAATCTTACTTAAACTGTGATTAATATATATATACTGAAAGCGATCAAAGAACAATCCCTTTCCAATCGCCCAAGCTGTCAATCACACAGCGCGAGTTTATCTGGACACTTGCCAAAACTCGTTATGAAATCAATGACGTTGTTACACTGCACAACGAAGCTCTTACTGTACTTCCCTCATGTTTGCATTGGTGAAATCATTTGTGAGAGTGCAGAAACTGCGTTGCAATGATAATATCTTCATTCACGCGATCAACAGGCTGTCATCTGCTGAATGCTCATCACTGCAACCTTTTATGTGATGGGAATAGATCTAAATACTTAAAAAACTTCTCACGATTTGTTAATAGCTGTAATAGTAAAAACGTATAATAGCTGTAATAGTAAAAGTTTTCGAGAGAGTTCCACATGTAATGCGAGATATTTTATATGCAAGCATGTCTGCCAATCACAGCAGTGGGCGTTTACACTGAAGTCTCTCAGCAGACACGCCCCTTCAAACAGAGCATTCAAATCAGAGGCTAAAATCAGGCTAGGAAATATGCCTTTTATTTCTAAATTATAACAACTTTTGATCTAAAAAACATACTAACATTATAAGGGCACCCCAGGAAACATTCTAAAATAATAAAATAATCCATGCAATGGGACCTTTAATACTCACTTTAGCTTTAGCTTTAAAAACATTTATAATATACTGTTAGCTGACTTAAAAGTAAACTTTAGCAAATCTCAAAAACAAATTCCTTTTTTCTAATGTTGTGATGCCTAAAAATGTAAAAGTACTGATTTCAGTTTTCTGTGATCTGTTTTTTAATTTATTGACATTTATTGGTTATTGGCCATAGCATGACAATAATAAAAATAAAATAAAATAAAATAAAATAAAATAAAATAAAATAAAATAAAATAAAATAAAATAAAATAAAATAAAATAAAATAAAATAAAATAGACAAACACACACACAAAATAAATGTATTTTTCTATTGGTGCATCCCTACTATTGATACTTTGCAGTCACGTGATATCTGGCGGGCAACAAACGCGGTTAGTGCATCCAATCGCACAACAACTATCTGACATGTCGTGTACACCTCAAAACACCAACTTTTGTATATTAAAACTGGCAACGTCCTGGCAAGATCCTTGATTAGTTTACTGGTTTTCGTTGCTAGAGAATGACGTTCTTGCCCGCCAGCCAGTACAACTGACGTCACGTGCAAAGTATCAATAGCCACACACATAGGCTACATTCATGCATTCAGTGTTTGGGACCAATAACAATGTTTATGCTTCCTTGTGGTGCCACCTTTACTGTATATTGTACTGTATATTACTGTATATTATATTGTATATCCTTGATAGTTTGCATGATTTACTGTAGATGTAACTGATACAAATCTGGAGCACTTTTTTTCACACACTCTCTCATTAGAATGGATTGTTCTTGTATTTCACATGAAATTAGTCTCTATGATTACTATTGTGCGGCCTGCAGAGCTTAACATAAATGTATATAAGTGGTGTTTTACACCTCTGATTTCAGACCATAATATGATTGTAATCGTCATCGAGAGTCCTGATTAATATCTAGTGAATTTTTAATTCATTAAATGACTTTCTTTTTACAATCTGTCACCTACGGTGAATCATCAGTCTTGTTCTTTTGAGCTTATATGCTGCCTTTCTTTGTGACAAGATGATGCTTGAAACATCACCCAATTTTCAAGTAGAATTTATTATTTTACAGACAGATTGATTTCTTGTTGTTTGAAGATTTTTCATCATTCAAACTGGGGAAGATATTTTCAAACACTGAGAAATAAAGTGATGTAACTTGTGGCGTCAAAGTACAAACTGCAGTGACCTGAATGAATGAAATCAATCACAGACATTATTTAAACCTGTAGCCACTTGTCAATACTTGTCATATGATATCACCATTAGAGGTAACCATTAAACACATACACACGATTATAATGTCTTTACATAATCATCCTTTTAAACCTATAAGTTTAAACCTAAAATTTGTTGTACTGTACAGTAAATTAATGTAAGCTTTTAAATGAGCTCATCATTTAATAAAGTCAACACACTTATGTAATGAATCTCCTTTCAAGGATACAGTAGAAATCATTTTATTAAATCTTGTTAAAAATAGGTCTTCATAAAATGCTTACACAAAACACATGATGGCATCTGAATAGAGTTCAGTGTGTGATTTGTTAAATGAGGGTGCAGAGCTAAATATATTTCTGTCAGGACCAATACCGTCAAATACGATTGACAATTAGCATACAGTTTGGATTGTCGGTATGATTCTGTTCTGGGCGAGAACTCCCTGCGCATCCATGCAGCCTAGCATGGATAAGAGCAGGGAGAGCAGCAATAAACCATGGGGTAAACAGAACAGAACCTGCATGAATGTTTGCAAATATATTTAATTCAAGATTTTAAAGTACAACATAATTCAAGAATTTATTCTGATTCAAGGGGAATCAGAATGCCAAATCCTGACTGGACGAGAGGAGGAGCTGGGGATGGAGGAGGGTAATTAGCTCCTGAGAAACGCGATAGCTGCTGATAATACTGAAGGAGCGTATACAGTGATAGGCGTCATATTCCTATAGGTAGATGTGGATCAGTTGAGAGTCAGCTGATGCGAGCTTGACGTGACCTGCCAGAACTAACGCTATGCTTGATATATTAAATAAAAAATCAGAGCTTTATTAAACATTTACAGCCACAAATGTCTTATAGTTTCCAATTGGAGTCAAACACTTAAATATCTATATTCAGTAAAGTTCAGAAGTCTGAGATCACTTCTGAAAATGATTCTATTTGCATTAGTCAAATACATGTTTTCTATGTATTAATCGGCAACACTTTACAATAAGGTTCATCAGTTAACATTAATAATGTATTAACTAACATGAACTAACAATGAACAATACATTTGTTACAGTATTTATTCATCTTTGTTAATGTTAGTTAATAAAAATACAGCTGTTCATTGTCTGTTCATGTTAGTTAAAAGTGCATTAACCAATGTTAACAAATACAACCTTTGATTTTAATAATGTATCAGTAAATGTTGAAATTAATATTAACTAATATAAATAAATGCTGAAATAGTATTGTTAATTCTTAGTTCATGTTAACTAGTTATTAATGTTAACTAATGAACCTTATTGTAAAGTGTTAACATACAGAAATCTATAGATTAATAGCTATCAGCAGAGTAATTTGAGTGTAAAATTAATGATTTCTGTTGCAGTTGAAGTTTAAAATATTTGCTTTAATTCAATGTATGAACTGCACAAGATTGTATAAAATCATGTTTCCAACATGATCATATTGTCACGATCCACACACGGGAAACAGGAGTTAGATCCAAAAGCAATATTTATTGGGTAATCTGTAAACCAAAGAAGCAATCCAAACCATAAAACAATACAAACCAGGAAACAAAGCAGAATTCGGAAGTGGTGTGATAATAGGAGGATCTTTGTTGACATCTTTGTACGCATGCGCGAGTGGTTGTGTGGCAACAAATCAAACAGTATTGCGGGCTGTAAAGACGCGACGAGCACTTTCAAGAGAGTTAGCGGGCAAAATCCACAATATATAAGCACTTTAACATCTGAAGACCGGAGGAGGTTTGGAGAGAAGCTCAAAATTTGTATTGGTGACAAAATCGAAGTTATTCAAAGCCCATATGAGATCTCCGCTGACTGTGCGTGCAACTCCCCAAACAGACGAGGCATTTATACTTGACGCAACTGTTTTGTTTTAGACTGAACACCAGACCATACAACTGATTTAGACGCGCAAACTGGGTGCCGGTGTGATGATGAGATGTACTAATATCCGTCAGCTCGGGCAGATTCGGCTCAAAGTCATGCATCTGCGGATGCGGAGGCGCGCGCGCTGTTAAGCCGAATCTGCCCGAGCACACGGATATTACTAGTTTTTTTATTACCTTCGCGCTCATGCGGACACGTCGAGTATAAACAAGGTTTTACAGCTCAGCCACTTGTTTTTTCATATTTTTTTGCAAGTGGAAGATCTTGGTTTACATTTGGACTTGGATGTGATCTTATAGGCTTGAAAAGGTTGGTGACCACTGCATAACGCAAACCCAGTCAAACGTTTGACTGCAGTATCTTCTATTCTATGCGCCTTATAATCCGGTGCGCCCTATATATGAAAACAGTTATAAAATAGGCCATTCATGGAAGGTGCGCCTCTGCTTATAGTGCGGAAAATACGGTAGTCTGGGTGCTGTGGATCGCGGTTTGGGACACCTGAATCAGAACGCGAAAACATATGACTCGGTTGATTTGACTCAGTTTTATTATTTTTTCTTTTATTCAATCTTCTATAAATACATAGTCACTAAGACTTAGGCCTACCATGAACAAAATGAGCCTCACAAACTCGATCAGTAACGTTAGGAATCCAGGCTTCGGGGCGTCCAGGTTCAATCGCCTAATTGCACGCAACCATTTCTTTTGTTTTTCACGATCCTTTTCGGAGGGAATTCGAAAAAACTTTTTATCAGGCCCCCAACGAGCCGTACAATCGACCACACAGCAAGAGTGAACCATCCTCTTCTCTAAATCCTCCTCCAAACGTGCAAAACAATCAAATTACAGGTATCTAGCGGTGTTTCCTGCCACACGATTCCCGTGATGCAACGCAGCAAACATAAACAATGACGTCACAAAAGATCCGCCTATAGACAAGGACTCTGTGACAAACACTGAAACAACCAGGGTATATATACACACAGAACTAACAATGAAACAGAGAACAGCTGGGAACAATGATGACGGGGAACAGCTGAGTGCAATAAACAGTGATTGGTATACAGACAAGGATTGTGGGGAAAGTTCATAATGTGGATGACACCGTGGGGAAGAGGACATCTAGTGGACACCAGGAATAAACAAACCAGACACTGTGACACATATATGAAGAGCATCTTGTGCTTCATTGAAAGTGAGAACATCTGACCCTCTATACAGGTCAAGGTCACAAATGTACATATTTGTTTATTTACTTGGCTTTAAAAAAAAAAAAAAAAAAAAACGTTCAGTTATTTCGAGGTTTGCATTCGAGTTCAAATTTTTCAATGTGGTCTCAGACTGTTGGATATCACTGTATATTACTTTTAACAACAGTTAGTTCTGGTCCTCAGATGTGACTGGCTCAGCGGTATTTCAAGATTACAGAGTCACACTTTTCAATGCTCTGCTTGTCTGTGCATTATATGCAGGGAAAGGACATTGTCGAAAAATCAACACAAAATATCAGCTTTCTATCATTGAACGTTTACAGCTCATTTCACACTAAATACTCAAGTTGACTTCATGAACTCTAGAATTGCCCATCTCGGAGTAAAAAAAAAATGAGAGTTTGATTGTGGAGAGCGAGAGAGAGCGAGAGAGAGAGAGAGGGGGGGAGGGAGAGAGGAAAGTACTAGAATAGGATTAGTAACAGAGTATGTTCAGCTTGAATACATTAGCATGCTAGATCAGTCAGTGTGCCTTATGATGTGGTCTTGGGCCTATTTTTGTCACTTAAAGGACTTTGCTGTTGAAGGAACTTTGGATAAATGTCATACCAATTTTAACAAAGCACTGTGATTTGCATGAGCAGTACTTTGTTATTTTAGCTACTCAACGACATTCAAACCGGAAATACATCCTTAGATATTTCTTCAGATCTATAATAATATATCTAATTGTATATACAAATCTTGTCAGCCTTTACATTGACTCAAGCTGTAGTCTTGGACTGGACTGTTATTAGACATTGCATTGTGACGTTGTGATTTAAATTATTATAAATAAAGTCAAGAATTCTAATGATGCTGCGTAAGGGATCTTTTTAAAAAAAATTTACTGTAATTAAAAATGTAATTTATAGCGTTAGTGATGGAGATATCATTACCAATGCCAAGTATGTCATTCTGTGTCAACTAAGTCCCCGACTATGCCAGCGGTGACCGTTCAAAAATGAGAAAAAGCACTTCTTGTTTTTTTGTATTGTATGTTTTTTTTTTTTTTTTGTCCGAAGTTTGCATTGCCTGTTATTCAAGAAGTATTACATATCTGTTAGTATCCTTTTATGATTTGGCTGTTAACAAACTTTAATTTTGGGATCAACATTTTTAAGGCCCTATGTGGTTCAATTCCAGAGATACTGGGATCACAAGAAGTGCTTTTTCCCATTCTTGAACAGTCAATCTTAGCTGCAACAAAGATTGTGAAAGTAAACATACTATTACTAATAGACCTTCCAATCTCTGTGTAAAAAATAAAATAATGATGCCGCTGTTACAATGTCAGTCTGTTTTGATTTCTGTTCTGGGGCGTGTTTCCCAAAATCAGCGTTAGCCAACCATGTTCGCAAGTTCCGTTGTTATCAGCATAGTTCAACAAGTCGGTGTTTCCCAAAACCATCGTTCCAACAAACATTCGCAAAGCTGTGTGTTTGGAACGACAGCTTTCGACCTGTGGTTAGAAGCATAGTTTCTTGTTTGCATGACATGTGGACTAAATAAATCCTTATCTTGAGCAAAATAAGCAAGCTGACATTCAGTACAATCTGTATATTTTATTTAGATTACATACAAATGTAATTTATGTATTTTAGTTTGTCCAGAGATAAAGCACCGTTTTTGAAGAGTGCACGTGCGTAAAGTATGTGCTCTATACGTAAGAACAAGCCTAGATTGAATCAGGAAATAAAGCAAAATAACTGAAAAAAAAGTCCTATGATGTCATGTCTGTAATTTATAGCAAAATATCTAGCATTAGTTCGATCTCAAACAGATTCCTTTAAAAGAAGTTATTACTCCACCACGTGTGTGACGTCATAAACCAACGTGGCTGAACAACCACTTTGTGACAATATGGTTTCGGAAAACAGTCGTGACTAGCAAGTTGGTTTCTTCAACGATGCATTGTACTATGATAGTTAAGCAGCGAGTTATTTCACCAACCTCCCGGACTATGCTCTGATTGACCTCTTCTCTGCCCTACAAAGGCAAAAGACCTTAACTCGCTAGAGTGTGGAACTGAGAAAAATGACTGTTTTAGTAATGAAAATTATCTACATAAAAAAATCTTGAGCTCTAACTTGACTTTTGACCACTATTTTAAAGTTACTGTACTCTGCCTTTGTATTGTCAGCAAAAAGTGAGAAGTCATGCCAAGGCAGTAACTTCCACATTATCAATATTTGGTTGCTGATCACCATTAACAAAATCATTATAGTAACATCTGTATAAAATCTAGTGATCATGGCATTTATTTTGTATGATTTACAGTTACTTATAGCCATCTACTTATTGCTGTCCTGTGCTTTGGTTACATTCTGATGACATTATTAATACATTAAATTTGACAAAATACCTCCATAGCGGTAAAGATATCTTCAATTGGTACCGAGTGGCATAAGACTTGCTAATTGCTCGTTCAAAATGATCACGATAAAACAGATCCTCGCGCACATTCGACAATGGGACTATGCACCAGTACACTTGTTGCTTCATTATGTGGTATGCACCAATATACTCTTGTTGCTTCATTATTATCACTCCCTGTGATATATTATTCCCGCGTCGGCCCGCCTGGTTTAGGGCGGTGCTGAAGGCGCCGGCGAAGTTTTGGCACTCTGCCAGTTAGATGCATGAGTGTTTTAACCAGGTCCGGAACCCGAACTGGTTTACTGGTTTAGTTCTTTGTTGCATTCACCTGCTACAGCATGTGTAAAAAAAAATCTGCCAACTCTGCATAGCCTATATCTTTCGCAATCGATATCGCACGTTTGTCGATGTAGCGGGTTCAGACCATACTAAATGTTCTGACCGCATTTGTGCAGGACCAAGCTCTGGGGATCAGAAGTTACAGGGACTGATGGAAGCTGTACAAAGTACACAGGCTACACCGTAATTTCAATTTTAATGGACGGTAAAATAAAGGCAGAACACTGTAAAATCTGATAGGTAGCTTTATTTGATAGAACACCGGCACAGTAACTTCATATTGACGAATGGCTAAACAAAGGCAGAGTACCGTAACTCAATTTGAGCATTCCAAAACAAAGCCAAAGAGCGGTAACTGGTGTTACGGTGTTCTGCTTTGGTTTCTCATGGGCTTTTGGAAGTTACTGTTAAGACAACCCATTACTTTCTCGAAAAAACAATGGAATTGACTCAAGATACTTATCCACATGATAAAGGAGGTCTTGAATGTGCCAATAATATAAATAACTCATTTTCCCATGGCAAGGCCACGAAGGCCGGTCTGCCCTGGCCTCCTGAACTGTCGGATCCGCCCTGAACTCCTGAACTGTCGGATCCTCCCTGGCCCCCTGAACTGCCTGCACCTCCCTGGCGCCCACTCTCCCACCCCTGTGAATTCTCTGTGGCGTGAGGACAAGCCCTCAGGGAGGGAGCCCTCTGCCAAGATGGCCGTCGCCACGACTGAGCCCTCTGCCAAGATGGCCGCCGCCACGACTGAGCCCTCTGCCATGATGACTGCCGCCCTGACTGAGCCCTCTGCCAAGATGGCCGCCGCCACGACTGAGCCCTCTGCCATGATGGCCGCCGCCACGACTGAGCCCTCTGCCAAGATGGCCGCCACCATGACTGAGCCCTCTGCCATGATGGCCGCCGCCACGACTGAGCCCTCGGCCAAGATAGCCACCACCACTTCTGAGCCCTCGGTCAAGAAGGCCTCCGCTGTGCCTGAGTCTCCAGTCCTCGTCCAGAGTCCACTCCCATCACCGTCCAGCAATGGCTCCAGAACCAACGGTTCTCTGCGGCGTGAGGACATGCCTTCGGGAGGGGGGCGTTCTGTCACAATGTCAGTCTGTTTTGATTTATTTTCTGGTCTGTGTTTGGTTTATCTGATAATTAGCCATGAATGAGTTTTGATTGGTGGCACCGCAACATGCTTTATAATCGTCACCATTGTTGAGATTCTGTCACGGTTGTTGAATGCATTGTTTCCTTCTTGCCTCGTGTCGTTGTTGTTTATGTGTGAGTGGGCGTTGTCCCGCTCACGTGTCTGTCAGCGCTCCAGCTGATCATCATCATCATCACAATCACTGTTCACAGCTGCGATTCATTTCCATTCCCTATATATACTCACACCATTCTCTGTTCCAGTGTCGGATTGTTTGTTGAGGTCCTGTGATTGCCGTGTCTGTGTTTCCCGTGGAGTTGCCGTGTCTGTGTTCGCCTGCCTTGTCTTCCTGCCGTTCTTGTTCTTCGTCTTTGGGTTCACCGCACTCCAGCACCGGGATCGGGATTCATCACCGTCACAGCACCAGGGCACCACAGACCATCAAGTCCCTGCACGAGCCTGAGTCGCCGCCCTCCGTTGTTCTGAACTGTTTGTCTGACCCTTTTGAGCTTAATAAACACTTTTGAGAACCTGCAACTGTTTCCAGTTTTGTCCGACCATGACAGAACAATCCGACCAATCCATGGAAGCAGCAGGTGGCGCCGCCGCAACGATGGATGACTTTGTTCGTGCAAGTATTCAAAGGATGGACGCTCAGGACCGCCATCAAGGGGATGCGGCGCGCGCGATTCAGGCTCTCGTCACGCAGGTGTCCGAGCTGACCCAGCGTTTTCAACAGCTGCAACCTCCCGCTGCGCCAGCCGCACCGCCCGTCCCTCCCACACCACCGATGCCCGCCTCCCAGTCGGAACCTCGCCTTCCGACTCCTGAGCCATACTCTGGTGAGCCTAACTTTTGCCGGCCATTTTTGACTCGATGCGGCATGCATTTTGCACTCCAGCCCCGGACATTTGAGAGAGAGGAGACGAAGGTGGCATTCGTACTCACTCTACTGACTGGGAGAGCGGCACTATGGGGGACGGCGGTGTGGGAGAACCAAGAACCATGCTGTTCCTCGTTCCAGGAGCTCTCCTCGGAGATGAAAAGAGTTTTCGACCGCGCGGTCGCGGGGAGAGGGACTGCCAGGGTCTTGTCTGATCTACGCCAGCGAGAACGATCTGTTTCAGATTATGCCATTGAGTTCAAGACCCTGGCGGCCGAGTGTCGCTGGAACGAGGAAGCGCAGTGGGATAGGTTCCTGCATGGGCTGGCCGACCGCGTCCAGAGGGAGATCTACGCCCTGGACCTACTCCCCTCACTGAACGAACTCATCGATTTGGCTCTGAGGGTGGACGCCCGACTAGCCCGGGTCGGACCACGCGCTCCACCCAGCCTGCCTCGTGGGGGGGTGGAACATCAGTGGTCCAGCGGCATGGACGCGGCCGGTCCCTCCGATCCTGAGCCCATGCAGGTGGGTCGAGCTCGACTTTCCCGGGAGGAAAGGGAGAGGCGGAGATCCCTTGGCCTTTGCCTGTACTGCGGGGGAGCGGGACACTTTGCTAACAACTGCCCGGTGAAAGGTCAAGCCCGATAGTAAGCATGAGGCTACTATCGGGTGGGATCTCCGCCGAAAAGTCCTCATCTACATCCACCATCCTCCCGGGAAGACTTAGATGGTCTGTCCACGATCATCACTGCACCGCACTGGTGGACTCCGGGGCCAAAGGTAATTTCATGGATCGCACCTTTGCACTACAGTTTCAAGTCCCACTCAGAACACTTCCCCAGAGAATCACCGTACATGCACTCAATGGACAGTCACTACCAACCATCTCCCAGGCCACCGAGAACATTACACTCATCACCTCAGGGAACCATGCAGAGACAATATCATTCTACATCACGGACTCCCATCACACCCCCATTGTCTTGGGTCACCCCTGGCTCCATCAACACAACCCCCGCATTGACTGGAAACAGAGAACCATATCAGCCTGGAGCACTGAATGTCATAGTTCTTGTCTTGTGTCTGCCTGTTCTGTTGTCTCTGTTCCTGTGTTGCAGGAGGAAGCAGTGGATTTATCAAACGTGCCCGCGGAGTACCGTGACCTGAGGAAAGTGTTCAGTAAGTCAAGGGCTGCTTCTCTCCCTCCGCACCGTCCCTACGACTGTGCTATAGATTTACTGTCAGGTAAGTCTCCGCCTAAGGGCAAGATTTATTCACTCTCGGTTCCGGAGAGGGAGGCTATGGAGAAATATATTTCTGATTCTCTAGCATCCGGGTTCATCCAACCTTCCTCATCTCCAGCGGGGGCGGGGTTCTTTTTTGTGGGGAAGAAGGATGGATCGCTGCGACCTTGTATTGATTACCGGGGGCTGAACAACATCACGGTAAAGAATACTTATCCTTTGCCGCTGATGTCTTCAGCCTTCGAGAAGTTGCAGGGAGCATCCATCTTCACAAAGCTGGACTTACGTAATGCTTATCATTTGGTCCGTATCAGGAAGGGGGATGAATGGAAGACTGCCTTCAACACCCCTAGGGGGCACTTTGAATACTTGGTCATGCCCTTCGGTTTGTCCAACAGTCCCGCAGTCTTCCAGGCACTCGTCAATGACGTGCTGCGAGACATGATCGATCAGTTTATTTATGTTTACCTGGATGACATTCTGATTTTTTCCTCGTCTCTCCAGGAACACGTGCAGCACGTCCGACGAGTACTCCAAAGGTTGCTAGAGAATGGGCTTTTTGTCAAGGCGGAGAAATGCGCTTTTCATGCACAGTCGGTTCCTTTCTTAGGACACATCGTGTCGGCTGAGGGTATGCGTATGGATCCTGACAAAGTTAAGGCTGTGGTAGAGTGGCCAAACCCAGATTCCCGTAAGGCCCTACAGAGGTTTCTGGGGTTCGCCAATTTCTACCGGCGTTTTATTCGCAACTTTAGCCAACTAGCCGCACCTCTGACTGCCTTGACCTCCCCCAGAACTGCGTTCAGGTGGTCGGAAGCAGCCGAAACTGCTTTTTCCAACCTCAAGAGCCGCTTTGTTTCGGCTCCCATCTTAATCGCCCCTGATTCCTCACGTCAGTTTGTGGTGGAGGTCGACGCGTCAGAGGTGGGGGTAGGCGCAGTTCTTTCACAACGCTCACCCTCAGACAACAAGATGCATCCATGCGCGTTTTATCCCATCGCTTATCACCAGCTGAACGAAATTACGACATTGGCAACAGGGAGTTGTTGGCGGTCAAGTTAGCCTTGGAAGAATGGCGTCATTGGTTAGAGGGGTCCGGGGTACCCTTTATCGTCTGGACGGATCATAAGAATCTGGAGTACATTAGATCCGCTAAAAGGTTGAACTCCAGGCAGGCGCGGTGGGCACTTTTTTTCGCACCTACTCCCGAGCGTATTTTTCCTGAGACCCTAATTATCTCTACGCTCACTTGGGAGGTTGAATCGAGAGTCAAGAAGGCTCTAGAAGGGGTAACGCCTCCGATCCGGTGCCCACCGAACTGCTTATTTGTGCCGGAGGAACTATGTCCAGACGTTATTCGGTGGGGCCATTGTTCTAGTCTAGCCTGTCATCCAGGAGTTAGTCGCACCCTCTATTTGGTCAAACAACGATTCTGGTGGCCGCTTATGGCTCGCGACGTTCACGATTTTGTTTTGGCTTGCTCAGTTTGTGCTATTGGTAAGTCGTCTAATCGACCCCCAGATGGGTTACTCCAACCGCTGTCGGTGCCTTCGAGACCCTGGTCCCATATCGCTCTAGATTTTGTTACCGCCCTCCCACCCTCCCAGGGTAACACGGTAGTTTTAACCGTGGTGGACCGATTCTCGAAGGCAGCCCACTTTGTTCCCTTGCCCAAATTACCCTCAGCCAAGGAGACAGCGGTTGCAGTCGTTAATCACGTCTTTCGGTTACATGGCCTCCCGACAGACGTGGTTTCCGACAGGGGTCCCCAATTTGTGTCCAAATTTTGGCGAGAGTTTTGTAAGTTATTGGGGGCGACGGTCAGTCTGTCTTCCGGGTTTCACCCTCAGAGCAATGGTCAAACTGAGAGAGCCAACCAAGACCTGGAGAGAACCTTGCAATGTACGGCTGCCAGGAATCCTTCCTCCTGGAGTCAGCAACTGCCTATGGTGGAGTACGCCCACAATTCGTTGCCAGTGTCAGCTACGGGCCTATCTCCTTTTGAGTGTAGTATAGGATACCAGCCACCGGTCTTTCCCAGTCTGGAATCCGAAGTCGCGGTCCCCTCCGCTCACGCCTTTGTCCAGAGGTGTCACCGCACATGGACAAGAGCCCGTGAGACTCTCCTCCGTGTGCGGGCGCGCACCAAGGCCAAGGCCGATCGCCACCGGTCTAGGCCTCCCGTATACGTCGTCGGTTCCAAAGTGTGGCTTTCTACTAAGAACATTCCGCTCCGCTCCGTATCCAATAAACTGGCTCCTAAATTCATTGGCCCGTTTTCTGTCACCAAAATTATTAGTCCGGTGGCAGTCCGCCTCAACCTCCCTCCAGTGTACAGGAGAATTCATCCGGTATTCCACGTGTCCAAAATTAAACCCGTTTTTTTTTCCGCCGCGACTCGTAGATGGGGAACCATCCTATTCGGTCCGTCGCATTATGGACTCTAGGTGGAGGGGACGCGGATTCCAGTACCTGGTGGACTGGGAAGGTTACGGTCCGGAGGAGAGAAGTTGGGTTCCAGCTCGTGACATCCTGGATCACTCTCTTATCGATGATTACAATCGACAGGTAAGGGAGTCTGGGAACGCCGTGAGGCGTTCCTAGAGGAGGGGGTACTGTCACGGTTGTTGAATGCATTGTTTCCTTCTTGCCTCGTGTTGTTGTTGTTTATGTGTGAGTGGGCGTTGTCCCGCTCACGTGTCTGTCAGCGCTCCAGCTGATCATCATCACAATCACTGTTCACAGCTGCGATTCATTTCCATTCCCTATATATACTCACACCATTCTCTGTTCCAGTGTCGGATTGTTTGTTGAGGTCCTGTGATTGCCGTGTCTGTGTTTCTCATGGAGTTGCCGTGTCTGTGTTCGCCTGCCTTGTCTTCCTGCCGTTCTTGTTCTTCGTCTTTGGGTTCACTGCACTCCAGCACCGGGATCGGGATTCATCACCGTCACAGCACCAGCGCACCACAGACCATCAAGTCCCTGCACGAGCCTGAGTCGCCGCCCTCCGTTGTTCTGAACTGTTTGTCTGACCCTTTTGAGCTTAACCCCCTGAGGTCGGCAATCACGCCGGCATGATCTGCTCGTTTTTTTTTATATCAGTGCAAATTACTCTGTTGATTTTGATTTTACATACTTGTATTGTACATCATTCAAAACTGTTAAATGTCTTCTTTTATTTGTGTACACTCATAATAAAAACAAAATGTTGTGTTTTTCGTAAAACAAAGAAAATAAACATGATGCGCGTTCTACCGTCTCTCTCAATGTGAAACTCATTCTGAAACGCGACAGAAAATGACCTGTAACTCAGCGAATGTTTGTCACACAGACTTGAAACGCATGTCTATACAACGCTTGGAATCTCTATTTTTAAAGTATGTAAATTATATAAAAAACAAATATTCTATTTTTAAGTAATCCATACGAAAGCAGCGGCATGTACAGTTTCTCAAACGCGTCCTCATTAAATTTAATTTGAACACGCCTACGCGAGCACGAGCGATTGACATGCAAATGATCCATGCGGAGAAACGCAGACTTGTAAACGCCCTCATCACCTCAAAACAAAGAAGCAGAGACTTCGGTAACTCACTCTTCTCTGCTTTCATCGGGTTTGGACAACTGTAAGCTGTGCTGTGCTGTGCTGGTTACCTTGAATTTACCTCGGATTTACCTCAGAAGAACGCGATTTGAAGATGATAAGATTTTTAAGGTAAGACATGTTAAACTGGTCGTGCCAGATTAAAATGTATGTTATGAAATGAGTTTGGAGTAAAAACATGAACTAAGCCTAATGTCATATATGTACATGTAGACAGAAACATGAAATGTGAAATGTGAACTAGAATGATAGGCAACATTTCAGTGCTTGTATAGCCTACGTGTTCAACACGAGGATGTTTTTATATTCTAATAAAACACAGCATGGTAAAAGTAGGCTAATATATATATATGTGTGTGTGTATTCTGTACATTTTAAAAAGATATTTTAACCTGAAAAATCTAAAATGTATTCCCCAAATTGTGCAGCATAGTTTCTCTTGATATTAGCATGTTCACAGCTGTTTTGTTGTTGTTGTTGTTGTTTTTAGAGGAACAAGATGCCACTGATAAGTCCTGCTGACTTTAACATTCACATAAGTCTCCATACATGAACATGCTAAAGTGAAAAATCAAACACCATGAAAGGTATGTAGCCTACTATGTTTCAGGAATGGTACAAAGGTGTGTGACAGTTCAAGTCTCTGTCTTTAGTTCAGTGTGTTAAATAATGTGTTTTTTTTTTTTGTCATTATGTTGTGTTGTAAATACATTAAAAACAATCAAAAAGCCATTCTTTTTTAAATCTCCTTTTTTTAAAGACACTCATTTAAAGTGTCTTTTGTCTTTCTCAGGTGAGAAAAGCTTACATAATAATGAGATGTCCACGCCTCTTGCATAGAGCTTTCTCACACAAAACACGTCGTAAAATTTTTAAATCAATATATTGTCTTCTCTGAATGAGCAGTCAGGATGATTTTCACATAGTTTTGAAGCAAATATTCTGGGCTACGTGATACAATTTTCAAAAGTCTTATGAAGAAATAATCAGTATGGGTTTCATGAGCTTATTTCAGTGAGAATTTTTTTTTGTTTTTTCACAAACCACGCATAAATGTTATTATCTCAAAACTACAAACTTTTATATACTTGCTGCTGATATATTATTGTAGCAGAGTTTGTGCTGAATACAGTGTAATCAGACTTTAGCCATGAAAATGTCACAAGTAACAGAAATAAGCACAAATGTCAGAGCATGTCAGAACACCTCCAGGGCCCAGAAAACAGCTCAGACCTCAGAGGGTTAATAAACACTTTTGAGAACCTGCAACTGTTTCCAGTTTTGTCCGACCATGACAGATTCACAGGCTGATTCTTGATATCTGTGTGTCTAAACAAGAACAACTTTTAAAAAATCATTTAGATTAATAATGTTAAAAATATTATTATGTACAAGGACAGTACTGCTATAGTCAATAAAGTAAAGCTAACTCATAAATTAGGCTCTATATGAGGTCATGTTAAAACATAACCAACACCATCAGATCACCTTTGCTATTTGTTCATCTGACTGTTATCACTCAGGTACTTTAAGGGTCAAGAGCCCAACTAAAACAAACACTGTTTACCATAATGGTGATATTCAATATTTTTTTATTTTCTCCTTCAGTGATTCTGCTTGTTAACATCAGGTGTCTTCAATAATGCTCAATCATCACTCAATGAATCACTTAATTATCTCATTAAACACTTCAACGCTGCTTCAGTGTTACTTATAACACTCTGAGTGTGGACTCATATAAACACTGAGCAGTGTTAATTTAACACTGGGGATTTTGGTGTGTAAACTCTAAGATGATCTTTTGGTAGAGTTACTATTGTGTGTGTTTAGTGTCTGCTAATCTAAGGGTAGAATAAATCATTTTGTGTGTTTTTGAGGTCCTTCAGCAACTTCTATGTAACATCTGTATTGTTTGCTCAAGAGATGCCCAAATTCCTTTAAACGTCATTGTTGCAGCGGCCTCATTCTTCACAAAAACATCATTCTGTATTTCTTTATTTGTTTCTCTGGTCTTTTGTGTGAATGTGTATTTCAGAGGGAGACAACCTGGTTTTGTTGTGACAGTTCTTTTCATTTCTGTCCTAATAGACTCCAGAGATGTCCTACCATTCTCTTGGGATATTCGTTTTTACTGCCGTTTTTTTTATATATATATCTTTCAACATCAGAGCTAATTTCTAGTTACAGCACTTGTGAGCTGTTAGGAAACCATTTTTCAGTTTCTGTCTCATTTTCATTCTTGTCCTCTTCATCTCTTTTACAAGCCTCACGGTAAAAAAACAAAACAAAAAAAAAACAACAACAAAAAAAACCTGGACCAAAACACTTTGTTAAATTGCTGAATGTAGCTTAATATCTGCAATTAAGCTCACCCTCACACCCACGCTCACGGTCTGTCATTTACGTCCATTGCATAATGACAAACAGTCATTGCAGGTTCAATTAAAACAGGTATGGAAAGCAGTTTTATTAGATTTTACATTCGATTTTACATTTGATAGGGAGCTCCAGTAAGCTCAGGTTTACGTCTCCAAAGTGGATTTACATAAACCATATACATCTTAAAGATGCTCATTTTAAATGTCTATTTACATCTGACAGGAAAATCTTCTAAAAGTATGCAGATGTGTACATCACAACATGAAATAGACATCTGAGTGGTGAATGTGTGCTATTATGTAAGAGAATTCACTGTTGTCAACACTGCTTAGATAAATGATCTGTAAGGAAGGTAAATAAACAAATCTATAAAGTAAACATAAGTTATATATTGTATTTGTACTGTTAATAAATTGAGGAACATTTATGTTGGATAAAAAGTGAGTTAACGCATCAGCAACAACCTCAACACGTAAATGTAGTATTGAGCTCATAAATCACAGAGGTAACGTGAATCTTGTCTGGATGTTACAGGGTCAGATAAACAGATGTGTGTTTATTATGACCGCCACTAGCATAGCTAGCGAAGCGGTCATATAGGGATTGTCAAAGTTTATTTTTATTTTTTTTTCCCGTCATCTACTTCCTGAATTTTTGGTCAACGATACCAGGGACACCGAAACACCGGGGAACATGAAATTTGGTGGGCATGTAGCCCCACTAGACTTTTACGGAAAAATTTCGTTTGGTCCCCGCGGGCCCCCCGAAACCCCAAAAATGCAGTTTTTCCTAAATAACTACCTGAACCGTGGCACAGAGGATGAAGAAATTTTTATGGTATGTTGGTCTTAAGGGCCCACATCAACCTAGCCCATAATCACTCATTTGTGATTTGCGCCCCTTCCCATAAAAAATGAAAATGCAATATTATTCTGCTTTAATCGCCCCTATCTTCAGTTCAGATGTTCAGAACTGCACCATATTTCATGTGTATGATTAACTTGACATCCTCTGGGGGTATGCTAAGTTTCGTAGAATTTTACCATGGGGGGGTATAAAATAAATTCATTTATGTGCACATTTAGTGACTGTACACTCATCGGCCTGTAGATGGTGGTGTTGAGCGAAGGGTTGCTGGTTTAGGATGATACTGTCACACACACACATGCAGGAATACAAACAAACGCAAGCATGCACACACACTGACATCCACACGCACAGACACACACCCATACACACACATACAAATCCACATGCACAGACACACACACACAAACACACACGCGCACACACATGTACGCACGCATACATACACGCACAGACACACACACACACACACACACACACACACACACACACACACACACACACACACACACACACACACACACACACACACACACACACACACACACACACAGACAGACACACACATACACAAACACACACACACAGACAGACATGCACATACTACTACTTTTTTTAGGTATCAGCCATATACCCGATTTACCAATACCCAATGTGTTATGCTTGGGCAGTATACTAATGAGGTGGGTGGGACATGTTTCATGCCATGTTAGATCACATCCTGAGAGTCTACGCTTTCAGAAAATATATAGTTTATATAGCTGAATCAGTTTTCTCTTCATGGTACAGACCAAAATGTATTATGTGTACACTTTCTTCACCTAAATCCATAAAATCCCATTAATTTCTTCACCTAAATCCATAAAATCCCATTAATTTCAATGGGACATTTACTTAAAGGTATAGCGGAGAATCTTTCCAAATTTTAGATAAGACTCCGCCCTCTCCACTTTTTGAAAAGTTTGATTGATTCACCAGAATGATTGACAATTAGGAGGACCAATAGTATAGGTTACCCACCAGGAAGTAAAACATCCTCCGCTATACCTTTAAGTGTTCTACTAGGTACAGTGGGAATGAGTTTAATTTTGTTAACATTGTTTTTTTAAAACTCTGGGACCAGGGCAACAAGATAAAACCACTTTTTTGGGGAAAAAATGTTTTTTATTTCAGTAAAACACAACAAACCCATGCCAAAGTCAGATGACTTTTACCATCAACAGGCACCTCAACCGTTTGAGGTTTGTAGAAATTGTCTGTGAATTATTAAACAAACTGCCGATGTAGCATGAAAAAGACTTGCTTGAACACAATAAGTGTGTTTTTGAAACTCATTTTTGTAATACATTATGTAGGGAAAACCACTGTTATGGATGTGACGTTTTCACATTATGGATGTTAAGTGTCTAAACTAATGACTTTTGATATAAAACTTAAATAGTAATGGCAAATAATTACAAAACTCTAAATTATCCATGATCCACAGGAATACTCCAGACAGTCTTTTAAAATATACAACTTATATACATAAACACGCAATACAGCCAAATTGCTCCACGTCATTTATTTTTGTGGAAAGCCAGTGGAGGCCTGAGCGGCGGTCATATTTTGTACCGCCATGCGGTACATCTAGTTGAGTTCATAAATCACAGAGGTAACGTGAATCATGTCTGGATGTTACAGGGACAGATGTGTGTTTATCCGGTGGAGAGTGGCAGAAGAAGGCTTTTAGTGAGTATACTACAGGAAGGAATAACAAAATCTATTAAGTTGTAGTTTAATTTAATTATTGTAATTTCAAACAGAGCTACAACACTTTTCTGATTCTTCATTTCTGTGCATTTGCTGTAGATCTTTTGTAGTGGAGCAGAAACTGCAAAGGAAGATGATGGCTGCATTTGTGGGGGGGAAAAGGGGTATTTTAGGGATCTTACTAAAATATAAAGTAAGATAATGTTGGTAATTTGTTACTTTTGTACTTCTAATACAATCAAATGGCATTGTGCTGTTAAAATGACTACTTTTGTATTATGGTTGTGTATTTTTGTAGGATCTGAAATGTCAACAGACTGGTGTGAGCACTGAGGACGAGGAGCCCAGAGCTGAATCCTGGAAACGGTGCCATGGATGAGACCCTCCATCACTCCACTGGCCCTTTATTGCCTCAGATTGTGAAGCACAGCGCAGCACGCAACAACCTCAGGCACAAAGGCACGGCTCACCTCTGGCGGTCGGCTGATTCATCAGAATAAAGCTGAAGAATGAGAACCGCTGTGTTGAGATGGCAGTAGGATGTGGGGTTCACCACCAGTAAATACATTATTGTAGTTTGAATAAAGTTTCATGTGTTGTTGACTTGTATATGCATTTGTTTATTGATGGTTACTTTTATTTGTTCTTTTACTAATTTATTCATGTTTCTTATTGTTGTCAGAAATAAAATATAATTATTTAATTAATGCATTAATTCATTGATTGACTGACAGTATTTATGCATGTCATTATGACAAAACAAATTACATTTTGCTTGTTTTATTAAATTATATAATTTTCAGTAAAACAAAGGTAATATAATTAAGTATTGGCCAGCATTTATCATTATTATTGTGTGTAAGTTTTGGGTTGGGCTAGCAATACAATTTGTTCTGGGGTAATATACAATTTTAAGGAGTGATACTTACATTTTTCGAGTATAAAATCAACAGTTTTCTCCAAAGGCGAGATATTCGAGCAGCTGCCCGTCTCTGTGCAAACATTACAAACACTTTGGAAAACCATATTAGGTAGGGCTGTCTAGTTACTGATGTTGTGAGGTGTTAGTGCACCTGTCGCTCATATAATTTTTTTTATTGCCAAAATTACTTACATACAAGAGCAGGAAAATATACCATGGTTGTATATTTAACAATGAACAATCATAATGATATATATATATATATATATATATATATATATATAATGGGTTTGCATAAATCATAATATGAGATTTTATACACAGGGAAAAAGAACAATGACAAGGTTAAATATCTTTAAATAATTCATCATAATACATCATTTTTTATTTGTTATTTACAAGCCTGAGGGATGAAATGAGAGGTAAATTTAACAAGAAAAAGAGAGAATCAAAGGAGATTTAAGCCACTTTTGCTTGTGGGTGTAAATTGTGGATAAAATAAAGAAATTAACATATTCAAGAGATGACGATTTGGGGTTTTCGTAATAAAAATAATGTTGTTAAGGATAAAACTTCCCTCTCTCCCTACATCAGGTATGCAGAATATACTACTGTTGAAATTGAATTATTCAGCAAGGATACATTAAATTGATTTTTTTTATTTTTATTTTTTTATTAATTTGTTACCCAAACAAATAATAAATCAATACAGCAATACCAAATAATGGCAAAATAATAACAAAGATTTATTAATTTGTCACTAATATGAAACCCTTAAAAAAATTATAATAATAATAATAATTAAGTCCAAATAACAGTCATTGTATCAACGTGTAAAATAAAGTGGGGAAAAGATAGTTTTGTTCAGTTGTATAAAATATATTTCACTCCTTGTACAATTCAGTATGCAATAGCCCTCAATTTCAGAATTATTTGTCTATTCTAAATTATCACCCAAAAAGTATTAAACCTTTTCTACACCTTTCAATGGAGTACAAGATAACTATGGAGTTAATACTGTGCCATAATTAAACAAACAAATCCAGCATTTTGCAAACAAACTCGATCTGCTTTGCAAAGGAAAACTCGACTCGCAAACAAACAGAAAGCAATGTGCAAGTAAATTTGAGCGAAAATGCAGTGGAGTAAAAAATATGTATTATGTTTTACTAATATAAATAAATGGGCCTATAATATTTCACAAATAAATAAAACCCATCCTACAAATTGCATGTAACCTTTGAACAAATACCAAATCTAATGCGTACACATGCATATCTGTCTGTTAAGATTGTGAGACACTTGGCTTTTTATGAGATCTCTCGGCTCGATTTTCTCACAAATGTGTCCAGGCAGATTTTCTCACAAATGCAGATGAGCAACTTCCTCTTCTAAAACAGTAGATGGCGCTAAGATAAGGGATTAATTTAGCGCTAGTCTCCCGGGAGAAGCACTGATTTCTCCCGGGAGAAACTTGCCTTTGCCAGAGCTGAGGAAAATGACCGGTGAGCAGTTGTGTTTATGTCTTACTTTATCTATAATTAACCTTTTTTAAGTTTTTTTTTTTTTGCTAATTGTTTATTACATAATCTAGACAGAAATCCGGTGTTCACTTATGTTTCGTCCAAGGAAATGACGAAGCAATGAAAAATGATCATTTACGGCACGAACAGAACAGTACGGAGCCCGGGAAGTCACCTGTGGGAGAAAAAAACAAAACAATCCGTGGCGATGGTTTTGCAATCCATCCGCTCAGTTTATAAACTGTACTCACAAATTCTCAAACTGTTCCCTCGGTTTAACAAATAGTGCCCACGGATTAATAAACCGTACCCACAAGTTTCTAATCCGCGCTCATTTGTAAACCGTGCCTACGCTTTTGCAATCCGTTCCCACGGGTTTGTAATATGTTGTCAGCTATGTACACATGTAAATGTGACAGGGTGATATTTTATCTACCCATTTACCCATCACACTAACTCTTAAAGATAATTTTCAATGCGTAATTTCTCCTATCCGCTAAGATTCACTTATTTTCTTTTGTCCACAGATACATTTGGCAATGGCTTAAATTGTGAAATTCAATTCTCGCCTTTGTAATAAGATGTGCTCCACATTTTCCACTGTGCTTCCCTATAGTTTTGTATGGAAGCTTGTTTCCGCCACTGAATAAACATTTTAAAAGATAATTGCGACTTTTTATCTCACAATTGCGAGTACATCTCGCAATTCTGACTTTATTTCTCAGAATTGCGAGATATAAAGTCAGAATTGCATGAAATAAAGTCAGAATTCTGAGATATAAAGTCAGAATTGGGAGATATAAAGTCGCAATTGCGTCTTATGAAGTCAGAATTCTGACTTTTTTTCTCGCAATTGCGACTTTATATCACGCAATTCTGACTTTATATCTCAGAATTCTGACTTTACTGTATATCATGCAATTCTGACTTTATAACACATAATTGCGAGTTTATATCTCGCAATTCTGACATCTTTTCTCAGAATTGTGAGATATAAAGTCCAATTCTAAGGGGAAAAAAAGACGGACTTTTTTTTTTTTTTACCTTAGAATAGTTTATATCTCACAATTCTGACTTTATAACACGCAATTGCGACTTTATATCATGCAATTCTGATTTTATATCTCCCAATTGCGTGATATAAAGTCAGAATTCTGAGATATAAAGTCAGAATTGCGTGATATAAAGTCAGAATTGCGTGATATAAAGTCGCAATTGCGAGAAAAAAAGTCAGAATTCTGACTTTATAACACGCAATTGTGACTTTATTTCATGCAATTCTGACTTTATATCTTGCAATTCTGACTTTAAAACACGCAATTGCGACTTTATTTCACGCAATTCTGACTTTATATCTTGCAATTCTGAGAAATAAAGTCAGAATTGTGAGATAAAAAGTCGCAATTATCTTTTATTTATTTTTATTTTGTGGCGGAAACAAGCTTCCATAGTTTTGCACTGTCAGACAAGCTTGACAGACTTTTATGTAGGGCAGTTTCTGGACATGGAAGAGCCAAGAGCATTGTCTTCAGCATGCCACGGCCATGATAGAGACCCACTTGGGAGGCTTAGCTTGCCTCCAGCTTTGATTCTTGTCAGGGGTAAAAGGTATTGAACAGGAGAGAAAACAGAGAAAGTAAGAGCTTGAGGGATGAAAAAACAAGAAAGACTCAAAGAAAGAGAGAGAGAGAGCAGAAATACACTGGGTTATAACAGAATGACCGTTTGCTCTTTGCAGGGTTCCCGCGGGGTCTTAAAAAGTCTTAAAAAGTCTGAAATTCTGAACTTTAAATTTAAGGCATTAAAACGTCTTAAAAACGGCCAGATTTTCATCCGCGTTCTTAAATTTAATTTAGTCAGGTCTTAAAATTGTTTTACCCTCGTTCATTTCCAGAAACGCTGGCTGCAGAAAGTTATTACAAAGTAGCAAAAAGTATCTAGTCGTAACCTAGGGGTCTCCAACACATCGCTCGCGAGCTCCAGTAGCTTGTGGCCTGATTTGAGGGAGCTCGCCAACAGGCCGTTCACATATCGCGTCTTTTGCGCGCTCAAGTTCATTCTCACAATGATGCGCTCGTTTTTTTCCAGGCACAGCGAGATAAAAAAAATCTCAACTCTTCAGAATGCCGCAAACGCACCGCAGGTCATGTGACAAGAACCAACCAATCAGCTTCGCTCTTTCCGTAACAGCATTGAAAGCTCAGTCAACAGGAAGGATGGGGGTGCACCCAAACACTACGGGCGTTTTTCTCTTCTCCGTAAATAAATCTTGTAGTAGAGCTACAGCAAGCGTTTTTTTTGTCACTGTGGAGAGCACAGTGCATGGTTGCATAGCAACAACAGATGCCACGGGAAAATCGGACCGAATTTTACTATTAATAATAAAAGATAAGCTAAAGTGCATTGTAAATGTCAGTAATTTGTCTTTTTTCACTCATTTTTTTTATAAAAAAATGATTTAAAGTCTGAAATATGTGAGGTTTATCTTTTTATAAAAACCTTTTTTGTCAAAACTTCATTTGAACTTGTAGGCTACATGTTAGTATAGCTTATGTTGCAAGACACTTAAAATCTGGCTATCATTTTTAATGGTATTATTTTAATGTTTATGTAAACAAAAAGTGCATATTGATGCAAATTTTATTTGTTATTTATTTGCTGGTTTTCGACATAAAACTTGGTGAATTGATTTCATTCTGTAGTATTTGTACTACTTTTTGAACAGGATTCTGTGATAACGTGATAATTTTTGTCACTATAATCATGAAATGAAATGTTCATGCCATTTCATCTCTAGTTATGATCAACTATGATCAACTAAAATCAACTAATTATGTGTTTTTTACAGTATATTATGCAAAGTACAATTTTCTATAATTTTTTTTATATCTGATTCTGTTCTTTTCTCTGACACACGTTTTTGGGTGTGGAAGGTTACTAATGTGATTGCTTTATCTGTAAATTAAATTAATGTTTTTTCAATTACTGAATTCATTACAATAAAATTAATTATTTGATTTGAATATTTTTTTGGCAATGCGTCGTTTAGGTGTCTTCGTACATATATGAAGAGTTCAGATGCAAAAGCCTCTAAGTGCCATCTGAAATGTTCTTCTAGAATGATCATTTTTATCAAGCTCGTTTAAATTCAGTAATTTCACTTAAATGGCAATTAATAGGTAATTTTCATTGCCATTTAAGTGAAATTACTGAACTTAAATAAACGAGCTTGATAAAAATGATCATTCTACAAGAACATTTCAGATGGCACTTAGAGGCTTTTGCATCTGAACTCTTCATATACTGTATGTATGTATGTAAATACAATTATGGTATATTGCTTGTATGTTTCGAAGACACTTGTAATGATTTTGTAATGTACTTGTAACACAAATAAAATACACTTTAATATCACTAATCAAGCATGCAATTAGTCCCTAAACAAGCATATACTTAAAGTATACTAATTATACTTGAAGTTGGTTCAATTTAGTACACAAAAGTACACTGCTTTACTATTTAATTACAACTAAAATATACTTAGTACAAAATCAGTTGTTTCAAAATAGTACACTTCAAGTTAACTAATCATTAACACACTTAATATACTGATAATTAGTCTAGCTGCAAACGTAGTTTTTTTTTTTTTTTTTTTCACCAGGGAAGGGAACACATTTCCTCTGTCTGACAGCAGGATGATGCCTGTTGTCATTCAAATGTCTCATCATCGTTTTGATGAATTCAAGAGCATTTTAAGTTTCCTTGGTGAGTGGATGTTGTTTTAAGTAGAACACATTTTCTTGCTGGAAAATGAGAGGAGGAGATCTGGGTCAGAAAACAAAAGGTTTAAGGGGATTTTATGTAAGTTAGATTTATGTAGTTGTATTTTTCAAGAACCCTCATTTTCTGCACCTGTTAGCATTTTCTGAATAACAGGTTCATTTGTACATTCTAAAAATGCATGTATATTAATCCGGCATTTGGGAGTGAAGTTTGTTTCCACAGAACGGCTCCGACATATTAATTGTGTGGGCTGTTATTTTCCCCACTTCTTCTGCGAGCTTCTGTCTTTTTGATTTCACCTCATTTCAGCCCACAGGATCCTTTGTACTACTTCTGTCTCATTCACTCCCTCCCTTTTGTTCTCCTCTCAGTCTCTGTCTCCTGGTTGGAGAATAAGCTTTTAAGTTCTTTTGTTGTTGGTGTGTTTGTAGAGGGAGCTGTGCGGAAACTTGGACAAGACCAGAACAAACAGCAATTGCTTCATCTCCCCTGTCTGAACTTCACCCCCACTGTAACCACACACACACACACACACACACACACACACACACACGCAAGGACACAAAACAGTCTATGTATCTCACAATGCCTCCCACAATCAATCAGCCATTACACAATTACACAAACTAACCTCATCAAGATGACAGTGATCAACCGCTCAACACAGACCTGTGAAAATCCAATTATCAATCACTATCAATCACTCTCCCCGAGGGGCCTCATCTCCTTTTACACAGTCTTGTTATCATATTTGTGGTGTATTTTGTTCACTTGCAACACTGGCAATATTGTTATAATCCTTCCAGTCGCTTCATGCATGTTATGTAGCATAAATGATCTCAGCTGTGTCTTTTGAAATCCTGAAATAAGCATGGACAGTCGTTTTCATTAAATCGTAAATTGAAATCCCATTTCCCCTGCAGGTTTCATTGAATAAGTTGGATGGTGGCCTATCTGGGAACAAAGGCTTTCAATCAATTTCCGACAGCCTTTTATTGTTTGCTGATTGTTTGCTGATACATTCCCTGCTAAATGACATATAAGGACTATAACAACAAAAACAAAGCCTGTAACTATAATGCCAGAAATAAACATGTTGCATGTTTTTATCCAATAAGCAAATGAGATTTTAAACTGTGAAATTGTATTCTCTCAATTTAATAATGAGATCTAAATCTCTTTCAAGAACCAATAGCCTTGCAAAGTATTGCATAAACACGACAAATGAACAGTGACTGCATTATAATTGCTCTTCCTCAAAATATAAGTTTAAAAAGAATAACTTAAATTAAAATATTAATCTAACTAACAATGCTTATATGAGAAGTTCTGTTTTTCTGTTTCTATTTGATTTTCTTTTTGCTTCATTGTCTTGTTCGAGGTAATGTTCAGCGCTTCTTTGGGTAGTTAATTTGCACTTTGTTTTATGCTTAAAGGATTTCTTCTCAAACTGTACAGCTACACCTGCTTTACTAGATGTACTAGATTTTAAAATTACTCTTATGCTGAAAGTGTGCTTGTCATTTAGCCCCTGCATTAAATTGCATGCAGAGTGATATTGACTAAAATTAATGAATATTAAATTGAAAGGATGTGTTCATAAACAGACACAAACGATGAAACATTTACATTACATTGAGTGAAAAATAAAGTCTGAAGTTACAGCACTGGCAAATGTATTTGTCATAATGTTATATGGATTGGAACAACACTCATAAAACCTGTATAAGGAAATGTTTGCTTGTATGTTTTTTATTATTTTTTTTTTATTATTATTAAATCTTAACCTTGTAGGGTTTCCCATCTTTTCTCAAATTGCATCTTAACCTCGTAGGGTTTACTACACTGACAATAGATAATAAAAAAAAAAAAAAAAAAAAAAAAATTGGTCACTTTTATCTTAACTTCACCAATTTTGTTATTTTATTGTTACGATGTTGGTAGTATATGTAAATTAACAATGTTTAATCATTCTCCATGTTACTTAGACAGAGAAATTCCCATTTATTTGTCACCACATCAGATTGAACGAGGTTGAAACAGGTTTATTAAAACGGAACTGACAGAACGGCAGTGTCTTTCTGTTTTTCCGTCTTTTTGGTCTAAAACACTGTGTTCGTTCTCATCCAGTTTGAAATGTTGACTACAAACACAACGGTTTTTCAGATTTTCTGTCATGGTGTTCTCTCCATATTTAAAATTCTTTACAGTCGTTAGCCACTGCCTACAATGTGTTGGATCTTTCACTGGAAACCAAAAATAACTCACTCCCACTTAACGTTTACTCTTTGAATTCTTGCACCTGTGAATAATACAAGTCGACACCATGACGAAAAGTTTGCAAAGAATTTCCTACCAAAGCAAGGTGGTATTTGGCTCTGGTCAAACAAAGCAGACTGGTGGGAGTAGCCTTGTGCACAAAATTATGTAAATGCATAATTATGTTGAATGCTGATACAAGTTTAAAACAAATATTTGAATATTTCGTGTAATTTTGCTAATTTTTTTAAACAAATAATATTTTGGTTGACTCAATGCCATTTTAGATTTTAACTGAAATGAATGAATCTTACATTATGAAATATTGACTAAATCGACAGGATATTTTCATAAACAGCCTATGTAAAAATTACTGGAAAGCATGCAGCTGAAAGTCATACCCATGTGAAAGCACAGTGTAGCGGAGGCGTGCTACAACTTTATAATGCGCTGATTGAGGCGGCCAAATATGAACGGGATTCCGGTCAGAGAATCAGGGGTCGGAGAATAGATTCTTCACAAAGATACATTTATTTAACAGTCTTTGGGTTGTCATCTGAACCAGTTATTCTTTGGCAATGGTGTCTGAATTAATGGTCTACACTGGCATGATAGTCGAACAAATGCAATAAACAATGATTAAACACTCAAGTCTGCATCCTTAACAGTAATAACAGCCTTACCAATGCAAATAGTCATGATAAATTGTGCAATGATACATTATTAATGTAAACACATTGGTGACGCAGTTTAGAATACTGCCGATGCTAATAGACCTTTCTCACAATAACAGGAAATACGTGTAATCGTTGTGGAAGCGGAGTTCCTGTCAAGCGTCAACACACCAGAAAAACATAAACCCGGGCAAGTTTAAAATGGATCAAAGAGTCTACACAACTTCATTAACGGATTTGCCAAATATTACATTTGCTGATGTGACAAGACTCGTGGAGGAAAACTCCGTCACCAAAAAGAAAAAACTAAATAAAGGGTACAAATTTTCCACGAGGAATTTGTCCATAAATATCAAGGTAAGTAGAGAGCGAGGCTAACTGTTACTGAACTGTTAACTAAAATGACACATCATTAGTATCCACTTAGACATAATGTATGTATAGTACAGATGATATAGACTACCTTACTAAAACATTATAGTCTGCTTTTAATGAAACATTATGGTACCAATTACGTTCAATTACTGCCTATGGTTGTCCAATTAAACGTCTTGTGTGTAGCAACAATAATGTTAGCCGAATGCTATCATCAACAGTTAACATTTTTGTCTGGTAATGTCTGTGTTTATGTGCGTATTTTTGCATGTCAGTATAAAATGTAGCATACGGGCAGGTTTTTGTGAGGGCTAGATGCTACCCATCTCAGAGGAAAAACGAGGAACCTCACAAACTAGAGGTTTGACTAATGAGTGCAAATGTTCCCTGTTCGTATGTTGGCAAGTTCGGCAACCTGCGCTTCTTACTGCCGTTGCAGTACTGTTCACTCGCTGCAGTAGCAGCTCTTTCTGCTGAGTTTCTGCACAATTACAAGTGTAGAAACGTTCTCTTCTTTGTGTGTGTGTGTGTGTGTGTGTGTGTGTGTGTAGATATCACTTGCCG
Source organism: Scardinius erythrophthalmus (assembly GCF_964197995.2). Taxonomy (NCBI): domain Eukaryota; kingdom Metazoa; phylum Chordata; class Actinopteri; order Cypriniformes; family Leuciscidae; genus Scardinius; species Scardinius erythrophthalmus. The sequence goes on along the minus strand of NC_138225.1, from coordinate 23,587,773 downwards.
CTGACAATGGACGTCTGATGGCCTATTCCTGCAGCTGCGTAGCCGGAAAAGGTTTCTGCAACCACATTGTGGCCCTCCTATATCAGACAGCACATTATTTGCAGCTTGGTGAGAAGACCACCTCTGTTCCTCCACCTCTGGCCTGCACAAGTGATTTACAGCGATGGCATAGACCGAGAACACAGGTGGGTGTAAGATAAGGTTGTTTATTTAGCCTACTCTTTGGATGATTCAAATACTGCTCCACACACACACCTGCCTGGTCCTAATTAGACCCCTTCACTTAATTTGAATTTTGTGCAAGTACTGAAGGAAAATGAAAATTAAGTTGAAGTACATAGGGAGGTGGAGCCAGGCTACACACACACACACTGAAGGAAAATGAAACTTAAGTGGAAGTACGTAGGCAGATGGAGCCAGGCTACACACACACACACACACACACACACACACACACACACACGCACACACGCACGCAATATTTTATTCTGAATTTTAGGGAATCCATCCAGAATCTGTGAGTGATGTGGTGGTGCGAAAGCCAACAGCAGTAGGGAAGAGTGGTATTAGGTCCACATTGTACCAGGCATACTCAGGTTATGTGACAAACTTATGTCCATTTTACTTTTACTATGAAATCAACATGTTGATTTAAATGGTTGACTTACTGTATCTTTTCTTTCTTTAGGACCATTTCCTGACCCTGATTTGATGGCTGCTGGAGCCAAGATGTGCGAAGTGCAACCCCAGCCTCTCATTGCCCTTGTGTTAGATGGCTTGTCTGAGATAGAGCTGACTCCATCCAAATTTGGCCCTGTTCCACGTGGATCCCCCCTATCATACCATTGTCCACCTCCACTGGAAACATCCAGTGACCTTATCCTGCACCACTTGGCTCCTGAATTCCCAGCTCTTCCTCTGGATCAGCATACCTTCTATAACCTGGACTTTGTTCCAACACTGCACCAGCAACTGCACCTACAGTCATTACAAGTGTCACCACAAATGGCCAGTGAAATTGAGAAGGGAACCAGGCAGCAGTCCAAATGTCCTGCGTGGGCGCAGTTACGTCAACCACGGTTAACTGCCAGTCGCTTTCAAGAGGCCTGCTCTTCGTGGGAGGGAAATGCAGATCCAGAGGCTGCAACAAAGGCCCTTGCTGGCCAAATGATAAGAGGCTCCAGAAAGCAAACTGCTGCAATGGTATGAGGTCTGCAAATGGAGTCAGAAGTCCTGACCAATTATGCTAAATTAATGGTAGTTAATGTGCTGTAAGTTGGATTTGTCATTCCCCCAGAAGCACCACATCTTGGGGCTGGTCCAGATGGTAGGGTCTATGACCCTTCAGAGTCACCGCCGTTTGGACTTGTTGAAGTGAAGAGCACCACAAAACATGATGCTTCGCAGGTTGCGCACCTTAAGAGGGAAAATTGCTATGTCAGGCTGAGGCAGTCACACCGATACTACTGGCAGGTTAAGGGACAATTAGCAGTAACCGGCCTTGAGTGGTGTGACTTTGTCACGGAAATTTATATGTTGAAAGAATTTGGCGAGATGTTTCATTCATACTCAAAATGAAGGACAAATTATTAGACCTTTTCTACTACAACACATACATGGATGTGTACTTGGAATCACACTGAACTGTCCTGGACTCTCAGTAAATGTCTAGAGACATCAGTTAGACCTTTTGTACAACTACACTTACACTATAATATGTCTTTTAAAATATTTGCTGTAATGGGAATGTTTTTTATTAATCAGTTGCATTTACTCATTCATTATTTTACATGTTCATGAATTAATCTGTATAGTTAATTTATTAATCAGTTAATTAATAATTATCACATTGCCCTGCTAATGCTCATACTTGCCTTACTGGTACTGTAAAATGAATTGCAATAAATTGGTTGTTTATTCATTTAATGGCTTTTAATGTCAAATTAATCAATTGCTCGTGGCACACAAGGCCCAAAATGATACTGTTCCACTTACAGAAGAGGAAATTGACAAAGAGGCAGTTATTTACATATATATACACAACGACAAAAAGAGAGCAAACCCAAAACGAATACAAGTATGCAACAGCACATGCAATATACTCTCAAGATCTCAGTCTTCTTCAAAAGACAAAGGTCCTTGAAAATTCACCATAACACAACAGTTGTGCCAGATCTGGCTGACAGTGCCCATCAGAGTGAGAGGTACAGGTGAGTCCCAGATGTGATTGGACTTAATTCTGCCTATTACCCTTTCAATCACTATTCTGAGACGTGCTATGGCTTGTGTCTTCTCAGTATCCTCTCTTGTAAATTGTGCTGAATGCTTGAAGGGTGGAATGATGAGTTTTGCCCCAACACCAGAAAGGAGGTCTTCAATGATAAATCCTTTGTCGGCCATCACTTCATCACCTGACTCAAGTAAGGGAAGGATTCCGCTGATCTTTGTTATCTCCTTGTCAGAGATGCTTCCAGTGTACAGTGGCAAGAAGAATATCACTAAACCATGGGGGGCGACTCCGATCAGTCCCTTCAGTCCTGTTTTTGTAGTGGGAGAACGTTTCTGATTGCAGGGTCAGTGAAGAGGGTGCCGCCACAGCAATCTCAGTGCAGTCCAGTATTACACGGACATTGGGACAGTACTTCTTGAATTTTCCTGGCATGACGGACTTCACCTTCTCCCTACTCACCCAAAGAGGAAGCGTCCCCAGAATGAAGAAGCGGTAATTGGCCCAGGTGATGGTCACACGGCTCACACTTATCTGGAACATGTCAGCAATTACTTGCTCCTTAATGCCAACAGCGATTATTCTTTTCACTCCTCTATCAGAAATCTTGCGAGGAGCACTGGTCGAGGCAAATTTATGGTGAAATTATTGTCTTTCCACTTCCATATTATGGCCCCAAAAGTGCTCACTGGACCATTCAGAAGCTTAGAATGGCGCCTATAACCAATGCCATCATTATGTTTTGCCACAATTAGGTTGCGAAGGTCTTGAGACAGCTCTTCGCTTTTACCCATCATGAGATGTGTCTTGTGTGACACCTTGGCAATGAGACCTTTTTGTAGGCCATCATTTGGGACTGAACCAGCTGTTATTAATTTCCACTGACAGGGGGCTGGATTGCTTTTTAATTACTGTAAGTTTTCAGCAGTTGTCTTGGCTTTCAATGCCTTTTTGCGCCTCCCTTTCTTCATGTGTTCAATACTTTTTCCCTGTGTCATTTCACATCATTACACATAACTTAATTTCTGAACTTATTTTTGTTTGTTTCTTTTTATGTATGGCTTACTTGGGTTGTTACCAACATCTGGTGAAAATTTCATGTCAATAGCACCTTTGGAAATATATTTACTGAGAAAAATCAATGTTAATATTTGGTACAGTAGCCTTTGTTTGCAATCACAGAGGTCAAACGTTTCCTGTAGTTTTTCACCAGGTTTGCACACACTGCAGGAGGGATTTTGGCCCACTCCTCCACACAGATCTTCTCTAGATCAGTCAGGTTTCTGGGCTGTCGCTGAGAAACACGGAGTTTGAGCTCCCTCCAAAGATTCTCTATTGGGTTTAGGTCTGGAGACTGGCTAGGCCACGCCAGAACCTTGATATGCTTCTTACAGAGCCACTCCTTGGTTATCCTGGCTGTGTGCTTCGGGTCATTGTCATGTTGGAAGACCCAGCCTCGACCCATCTTTAATGCTCTAACTGAGGGAAGGAGGTTGTTCCCCAAAATCTCGCAATACATGGCCCCGGTCATCCTCTCCTTAATACTGTGCAGTCGCCCTGTCCCATGTGCAGAAAAACACCCCCAAAGCATGATGCTACCACCCCCATGCTTCACAGTAGGGATGGTGTTCTTGGGATGGTACTCATCATTCTTCTTCCTCCAAACACGTTTAGTGGAATTATGACCAAAAAGTTCTATTTTGGTCTCATCTGACCACATGACTTTCTCCCATGACTCCTCTGGATCATCCAAATGGTCATTGGCAAACTTAAGACGGGCCTTGACATGTGCTGGTTTAAGCAGGGGAACCTTCCGTGCCATGCATGATTTCAAACCATGACGTCTTAGTGTATTACCAACAGTAACCTTGGAAACGGTGGTCCCAGCTCTTTTCAGGTCATTGACCAGCTCCTCCCGTGTAGTTCTGGGCTGATTTCTCACCTTTCATAGGATCATTGAGACCCCACGAGGTGAGATCTTGCATGGAGCCCCAGTCCGAGGGAGATTGACAGTCATGTTTAGCTTCTTCCATTTTCTAATGATTGCTCCAACAGTGGACCTTTTTTCACCAAGCTGCTTGGCAATTTCCCCGTAGCCCTTTCCAGCCTTGTGGAGGTGTACAATTTTGTCTCTAGTGTCTTTGGACAGCTCTTTGGTCTTGGCCATGTTAGTAGTTGGATTGTTACTGATTGTATGGGGTGGACAGGTGTCTTTATGCAGCTAACGACCTCAAACAGGTGCATCTAATTTAGGATAATAAATGGAGTGGAGGTGGACGTTTTAAAGGCAGACTAACAGGTCTTTGAGGGTCAGAATTCTAGCTGATAGACAGGTGTTCAAATACTTATTTGCAGCTGTATCATACAAATAAATAGTTAAATCATATATTATGATTTCTGGATTTTTTTTAGATTATGTCTCTCACAGTGGACATGCACCTACGATGACAATTTCAGACCCCTCCATGATTTCCAAGTGGGAGACCTTGCAAAATAGCAGGGTGTTCAAATACTTATTTTCCTCACTGTATATATATATGTATATGTATGTATATGTAATTATTATATAATAAGTATATAATATTATAAAAATATTTTTATTTGTTATATTTTATAATATATAAATAATAATAATAATAATAATAATAAATAATAAAATATAAATTATAATAATCTTATTTATAAAAAATATAATCTTATTTATAATGAACAATTAGCCCTATTTACATACAGTAAGTGTCAAATTACGTAGCCATAAAGAATCAGCATTACATGACACGTCTTCCTTGACCAAGATGATATCTTGTTTGTCCGGACTTTGGCTACAGTTCAAAATAGTTTAAACATCACGCAGTGTGCACAATTCTGTAAATTTAGGACAGTCCATAAGCCACTGGAATTTCTTACCTGTGGGCAGCAGCGTCGCATAATCATGGTCCAGTTTCAAAACTTTCTTTGATATTTCATTTATCTCCACTCCTGCAGACCTTGACGGCTGCCGTTTTTGGCCACCTCTCAAACACAGAGTCCTTTTTTCCTTTTGGGGTGAACTCGTTCCAAGGAAAAAGGCTAGGGACAGCATCTGGTTGCAAGCAGCGAACAGTGATCCCTAAAATGTGGTCGTCTTTAGTAAAGTGTCTGCTGCAGATGTAAGTGCTCCCCTTTTTTATGGTGAAGTTTGGTCCTTCATCCCGCCGGATAGCCTGAATCCATTTCCGTCTAACTTCACCATCGACGGGGAATGAATGGAAAGAATGGTAGGTAGAATCGAAAAAGACTTGAGGTAGGGAGGCATCACAACGGCCCATAAGGAGTAGGTTTGGAGTCACTGGGTCAACGTCTGCAACATCGGAAGATACATCGCCGAGAGGCTTGGGATTTAGAATACCCTCAACCTCCGCTAACAACGTCTGCAGCACTGGCTCTGGCACCGTTTGCTCTCGCAGAATGATCCGTAGTGCAGTCTTTACAGATTTGACTTCACGCTCCCAGGTTCCTCCGAAATGAGGAGCATTAGGTGGAATGTGGCGGAATCTGATCTTCTGTGGAGCAAGCAGCTCTTGAAGCTTGGGTGCCATTACATCAAAAGTATCACATAGTTCTCGATCTCCTCCTACAAAGTTGGTACCATTGTTGCAGAGCAATTCCATGGGCTTACCTCGTCTTACTATAAAGCGACGCGGAGAGAGCAGGAATGCAGTGTCAAGGTGCTCCAACAGATCAAGGTGCACACATCGGGTTGTCATGCAAGGGATGCCCCATCTTTTTTCGTGGCGATGACCAACTTTGACTGAAAGGGGGCCGAAACAATCTACCTCAGTAGAATAGAATGGCGGTTGGTGAAGTCGCAGCCTGCAGGATGGAAGATCGGCCATTTGAGGGACTTCAGGCTTGGCTCGCCAGAACTGACAATCTTGGCATTTGCGCTGATGCTTACGGACGGCTTCCCTGCCCTGAAGTATCCAATACTGGTGACGCAATTCTGCTAGCACCCTTTTAGAACCAGGATGCAGAAGTCGGTGGTCCGTCTCTTTAATTAACAGCTTCGTTGTAGATTGACCAGGATCCAACTGTATTGGGTGGATGGCATCAAGGTTGAGGTCACCCGCTCTACGTAACCGCCCCCCTACTTTGATAAGACCTGTGTCCTTATCATACTCTGGTGCAAGGGATGCCAAAAGGCTGGTAGCTGGAATCGGCTGTCCAGTCTTCAAAGCTTGGACTTCTAATGGAAATGAGTCCTGTTGAACTTGGGCCAGGATAAGTTTCTCTGCTTCAACATAGTCATCAGCTTGCAGTGAATTGTCACTTTCTGCAGCAGCCGCCCCATGTAGGGACCTGACAGTGGCCTCAAAAAGCTCTAGCCATGTGTGGAATTGATTGCGGTCCACAAGTAAATGATTGGAGACTTTGACAGTGCCGATGAATGCAGTTTTCCTCAACTCACTGATCTCCGATTCTACCTTAGTGACGGGTGTAGATGGCCACTGGTCAGAAGGTTGATGGAGGAAGTCTGGTACTGAACTCCACTGGTGGGGTCTTGCTATCTGGGTCAGTGTCAGACCTCTTGTGATGTGGTCAGCAGGGTTGTGAGCTGAATCAATGTACCACCATTCAGCCGTGTCTGTGAGGGTCTGGATTTCTGCTATGCGTGTCCCTACAAATACCTTGTAGCAACAGGACTCAGAGGTGAGTCAGACCAGAGGGTGACTGTATGGAGATCAAGAGACAACTCAGTCTGTATCACTTTGGCTAACTGGGCGCCAGTCTTCTTCTTTCGTGTGTCGTCATCAAATGTCCAGCTCAGTAGAACTCAGCCACGTTCTCATCTCAGGTCCCACGTCGAAGAGGCCGGCCTCCGAGGGTGGTTTATACAGTGGACAGATGGTGATTATGTGCTCAGCGGTCTGCTCTGGCTCCCCACACTCACACACTGCTCTGTCCTCCAGGCCCCACTTCCTCATCGATGCTTTGTAACGTCCAACCCCAGTTCGCAGGCGGTTTAGCAGAGTCCATTGCTGGCGTGGCATATCCTCTCCTTCAAGACCGCCTCCAGGGTCATAGATGTAACGGTGGATTCGTGAGGGCCCTGCTGACTCCCACTCCTGCTTCCAGGCTGCCGCGAGCCATGCCTCTGTAGACAGGTCCTCAGGGATGGACCTGAGCAGGTCTTGTGCCGCCTTGTTGTACGGGTGGCGGGACTTCAGTCTATGAGGAGGCAGTGCTGTTGTGGTGGTATTTTGCAGGATATGCCAGTTGTATCTTTGGGCTTTCCTTGCAAGAGCGAGGGTAGCAGCCTCTCGTCGGAGGCCGGCCGGGGCAATTCCCGCTAATGTTGGCAGATGGTAGACAGGGGTAGATTTCAGGCAGCCAGTTATAGTCCGAAGGGCGGTGTTTATGGCAGTGTCGACTTTCCTGGCGTGTGGGCTTCTGCACCAGGCTGGGGCACAGTATTCAGCTGTGGAGAAGACGAGAGCTACTGTTGATATTCGAAGCACCTTGGCAGTTGCACCCCAGCTAGTACCAGCGAGACGTCGAATTATTGCGACCCTTAATGACACTTTGGCCGTCACTTCTTCAAGGTGTTGTTTGAATGTTAGAGATCTATCCAGGCGTACGCCAAGGTACCGTGAGGCTTGCTGGAACTCAAGGCGCTTGTTATTAACGAATATGTCCAGTTCCCATCTGGCCTCACTGTTGTTCAGGTGGTAAGCTGCTGCAACTGTCTTGCCGATGCTGAGCTGTAAACGCCACTCACGCAGGTAGGCTGCCAAGGTGTCCATGTCCTGGTTTAAGCTGGCCTGCATCTGCTCCCATGTTTGTCGTCTCATCATAATGGCCAGGTCGTCAGCGTAACCATATTTCCAGAATGTTGTTTCCGGTAAGTCGTGGATGTAGATGTTGAATAACATCGGTGCGAGGACAGAACCCTGCGGAACACCATTCCTCAGCCTTCTAAGCCTGCTGCATTGACCGTCATTGGTCTTTAAGGTGAAGCTGCGGTTCGTCACCATCTCAATGATGAACTTCACCATGTGCCGGTCGGGAATGATCTTTAGTAGCTTTAGGTGGAGTCCGCGGTGCCAGACGGTATCATAAGCGGCTGTGAGATCAAGCAACACTACTCCAGCCTTCTGTTTTTCCTGAAAGCTGTCCTCAATGTCTTGGGTGAGCAGTGTCACCTGGTCAACCGTTGACCGACCGCGCCGGAAGCCAGCTTGTTCCCGTGGGAGTTGAGGGTCCACTATTGGCTCGATACGATTATAGATCAGCCTCTCCAGGGTTTTGAATGGGACGCAGAGCAGTGAGATGGGTCGGTAGAATTTGGGGTCTTCAGCAGGCTTGTTTGGTTTTGGAAGGGCTATGACAGCAGCGCGGCGCCATATCTTCGGGAGCTTGGACCTCCGAAGGCATGTCGAGTAGAATGAGCAGAGCCATACAGATGTTCTTACACTCTGGTGAGTCACAAACTCAGGGTGGATGTAATCATGGCCTGGTGCTTTTACTTGTTTGGTCTTACTCAAGGCAGTCTGGAGTTCAGCTGTTGTAAATTCCCCTGACAAGTTGGCGTCCACACTAGCTGCTCTACACAGGGAAGTCACCTGGTGTGATGTTGTGCGGGCAAAGTTCTTATCAGCATCAGGGAAACAGCTGTTCTTAAGGAGCTGGGATGCGATGGCATTTGCTGTTATTGGGCACCGGGAGGTCGATGGTGTTCTACCTGTCAGCTGGTTTATTGTCCGCCACGCCTTACGGCTGGAGTGGGTGAAGTCAATTGACTGAACTACTTCTGTCCACCTTGACCTTCGGGTGGCATCTAGCTTCTGCAGAAGTACCGTTGCAGATTCTTCAACTTCCTCCCTGGAGCTTGCCTGCTGGTGGACATGCAGGAGGTGGCTGCATTCTCCATCCCAGCCCGGGATGTAGTTTGTGTTAAAGCCACGGGGGATGGTTTTCCTTGCTGCCCCAAGGAGTACTCTGCAGTAGGCTGCATACCCAGCATCCACGTCGGCGTTGTCTGGGTCTGGAAGACAGGATAATGTCTTTTCTGTCTCCTCAGTGAATGACTGCCAATTTGCCTTACGAAAGTTCCATCTCCTGACGGGTTTCCCTGCAACTGGCTGCACCAGGGATGGGACCTTTATGATGGACGGTCGGTGGTGTGAGCGGGGGAACCTATCCAGGACACGTCTCTCTGGCTTTTGAGCCGTGTGCCACACAGCGAAAGCCAAGTCCGGGTTGGTGTGGGTGTTCCAGCGTGCTGAAAAGAAGCTTGGAGGTTCTTTGGGGTCGAACAGCAGCAACGCATTGGCACTGGAGGCCCATTGGCTTAATGTCTCTCCATTTGGTGTAGTATGACTGTAACCCCAGTCTATGTGTTGGCAGTTAAAGTCCCCTGCATAGATGGCGGGTGCAGGTGCCGGTGGAAGTGATGCCATGGTCAGCATTGATGGTGGGGGCTTGTAGACATTGACAACCGTTGTGGTCTGCACCTTAGTGGACAGCCATTCGATACTCGAGCCTGGTGGAGATTGGCCAGTGGCTGTCCAACTAAGGTTGTTCCTTACAAAGGTTGCAAGTCCATGCTGTTTACTGTGGGTAGACCCAGCAAGCTGGAAACCGGGCAGTTTGAGGATGTTATCACTGTCACGGTGTGTCTCCTGGAGGAGGACGGCTGCTACTTTGTGGGAGTCAGCGAGATGGTAGATGACTTCCATTTTGGCGGTGGTAAGGCCCTCTACATTAAGTTGGAACACCGACAGACCTTGGTACTCGATGGTCCGGATGGTCACTCGTCCTGACATGGACGCACCATGTCCCTTCTGTCTCTTGCACCTCGGTCTGCCAGCTAGATGATGACTGGTTGGCGACATTAGTTTCGCAAGCTGGTCTTGCACCATTTCTTGCTACTCACGGAGGAGGCCGCGTGAAGGCTGTCGTCATCTCCTCCAAGGCGCCAGTCAGGGCTGCACTCAGTTCCAAACGAGGCATGGAGAGGCATTTTCTGGAAGCCATCCTGGATCTGGCCAGAACAAAGGCGACATGGACGTGACCTTGATCATCAGTAGTATGTAAATAGGCCACTGAGCCGTATGCTCTTTCTGACGCATCACAAAATACGTGGAGTTCTCGGATGACACTAGGGCCACGGTTGTCAAACTGGGGTACGCGTACCCCCAGGGGTACGTGGACTGATTTCAGGGGGTACGCGAATTGCCGGTAATCTTGACAACCGCACGGGTACCGCCGGTGGTTTGCCAAAAAAAAATAATGCTGTTTTACATTAATATTGACACACAAAGCTTTGTTTACAAAATAAATAATAGGTTAGCAATCAAATGTTATATCGTAGCCATGGAAAAGTTTGAATTCATGACGAATGAGAGAGTTCTGCGTGAGCCCATAAACTTAAGCTTTTTCGGCTTTGAATTCTGTTTTGCGATCTGGTCACCCGATTATTAGCGAATTTAAAAATATTCCATTAGTTATTCCTTATAGAAAGCTCGAATTGTCTACTTTTAAACAAAACAATTCAAAACGAAAATAAACCGACTAGCATATGCATGTAATCTGTATGAAGTGTGCATTTCTCTCTATAGGCGCGTTCACTGCGAAGATGACGAGTCAGCATCGTCAACTTCATCTTTGCAGCCGACACTGACACACAAAAAAAAAACACTTTATTAATAAACTATTCAAATGTCTCATTGCTATATTTGACACATTCATTACTTTTGCCAGCTCTTTGTGACAGCTGTTATACATGCGTTATTGGCAGCGTCACCCTCTGGTTACATGAATGCGTCACCACCGCATCAGCACCAGAACATGGAGATTTTATTTTTAGAGAATGATCGCACAACAGACATTAGAACATTAGATATTCTATAATTAAATCAACTAATCGAATATTCAAAAATCGTGACTCATCCCTGCATGGAATCTCTTGTTTCTTTTCCCATATCTTCACTCGCGTCTCACCCATTTCCAAAGGGGATTATAAACGTTTCTTCCTTTGTTCGCTTTTAGTTCGATTATTTTCGTATTCTTTACTGTGTTAAAGTAGAAAAACGCTGTAGGGCAGATAGCCTACATTTTTACTTGTATGTCAAATTCTTTTTAACACAGTTTGTGCTTGTTATTAGACATATGATAATTGGTAAGGCGCGTCAAGTTCATTTGTAAAGCGCGTTTCACAAGCGCGGGTGATTTTAGTTTGGCTTTCTCTGGCAGCGTGCAAACATAGCCTAAATGTCTTGCCCTTGTGGAAGATAGAATTCGCTCTTCATATCGTTTACAAGTAGAAAACATGAAGATATCAGAAAATAGATTGATGGTCTCTTTCCTGCTCGTGTCCCACATCCCTCTCAAAGAGCAGAGCAGTAGGCTGTATCACGCGTCTTTGTGTGGAAAATTTAACGAAAGTTTTTATTTATTTATTTATTTTTAAATAGATTCAACTTTATTACATTATGTAAGTTACCAGTATTTACTTATATTTATTTCAATGCTTTACAGGCTTTAGTGTGTTGTTTCTTTGTTGTTGTTTTATTTATTTCAAAACAACCCCCCGACCACCGCAACACCGCCGGTATTTGGGTCCATTACTACCGCGGTGGTAAAAAACTGCCACCGTCACAGCCCTATTTGTATCATATGTTGACTTTTGATGAGATTTGTATCATATGTTTATGATTCTATTCACTATTCTCAACAAAACTGATAAAAATAAATATATATATATAAAAAAAACTTGTTGTTAACAATTGGTGGTGTTGGGGGTACTCCGGAAGATCTATAATGTCTCAGGGGGTACATGCCTGTTAAAAGTTTGAGAACCACTGCACTAGGGTAATCAGCACAGGCTGGGACATAAGGTCGAGGAAATTGCAGCTGAAGGAGATTAGGAATCTCTTGTATCCATGTTAGCCACTTCTCTCTTAGCTGTAAAGGTGTTATTGGATCGTCCCAGCCCAAATTCTGCTTCCAGAGGTCTTGGATGAGTACCTTGGCCACAGGTGGTAAACGGGATGATATACCCCAGTGGGTCATACTGGCTGGCCAAGGTCTTGTATATGTTTCTCATGGTAGGCTCTAGGGGCTCGACTGATCTCAAATTATAGCCTAGGCTGTCACTGAGACAGTCCCACCATAGGCCCAGAGTGGGTTCTTGTAGGTGTGTACTTGCTTTGGTCAACCACAGTTCACTGTTAGCAGACCGGGCTTCTGCAGGAAGATGTTCGATGACAGAGGGTACGTTGCAGGCCCACTGTCTTAGGTCGAAGCCTCCCTCAGACAGTAGTTGACGTCCATCAACTACCTCCTTAGCTTCATCAGAATTCGAAGTGCTGTACAGGCAGTTATTAACATAGAAGGAATTCTCAGCTATGTTAACCAGACTGACTTGGTCGTTCTGGTGTTTTTGGGCACTGCGCTGGAGGGTGTAGATGGCGCAACACGTAGTTCTGAACGGAAGCACCTGCCATTCATATACTTCAGGCTCCTGGTCTCTGCACATGTTCCTCAAAAGGAACCACAACACTGGCTTGTCTCTGGGCAACAAGCGTACCTGATGGAACATAGCTTTTATGTCCCCACTCACGGCCACCATGGGTTGTTGGAACCTCAGGAGCACACCTAACAAAGAGGGTCCCAGCATCGGACCAGGAAGCAGCTGACTGTTCAAGGACTGACCCTGATGTTGGAATGAACAGTTAAAGATGATCCTGTTCTTGCCATTGTGTTGTACGATATGGTGCGGAATGAACCAGGACTCCAAGGTATTGTGTGCTTCTTCTGTGGTTATCTTGGCTACATATCCAGCAGATTCCAACTTGCAGATTTCAGTGCAGTAGGCTTTTGCTAGTTCAGGATCTCGTGCCAATCTGCGCTCGGTACTTCAAAGACTAGGAAGAACAGCATTCTTGTCGGAATGGAATATGGTCATGGGTCTTTGTTTTGCTTGGACCTGGTGACCATCTTCTCATTGTATGGGAAGATGTCGACCTGTCAGAGATGTTTGACGTGCCGAATCAGATCATCATGAAGCGGAGTGGTGGTGATATGAAGGCACTGCTGATTACACTGTGAGGGCTGCTTGGGGCTCATGGGACCCTGAAGAGACCATCCCAGCTGTGTTCTGATGGCTACTGGACCTCCGTCTGGTCCTCTGCATACAGGCTGTATCGGCATTAAGAGGTGCTGCATGTTAGAACCAATGAGAAGCAGTGGTTTGACTCTGTCATCAGGGGGAAGAGGAAGATCTCTCAGATGACAATAAGCTCTTTGAAGCGCAGCCACTGGGTAGTTATGTTCTGCAAGACTCAAACCTGTCACAATAAAGGAATTAGGGATAGTGAACCTCTGCATGGTTTTGGTGATTGCTGATACCTCGAAGGAAACGGACGAACCTTCGAGTTCTGTGTGAGATTGCTGAACAGTCTGTAAATGAAGTAACTCTGGGGTACAGGTAAGCTTGAGCTGCTGCACGACTGGGGAAAGCACGAGTGTTCTCTCTGACCCATCGTCAAGAATGGCATGTGCCTCCATTGTGTGGTGTCCATTGTGAAGGAGGACCTTGATGACCTTCAGCATGACTCTAGGTGTACGGTTCGGTCTGTCCATGTAAACCCGGGTCGATGGGAGGCTGACGGTGAGGACAGCACTGGTGGTGTCTTTGATGGAATCGTGAAGAACTGAGAGATGTAGCTCTTTACAGATTCTACATGGACTTTTGAGGTTGCAAGACTCTACAGCATGGGGCCGTCCACATCTCCAACATCGTTTACAATCTTTAATCCAAGATACAATCTGGGAGGTAGTCAACTTCTTGAATGCCTCACAAGAGTTGAGGTAGTGATCCCTGTTGTCACAATGGGGACAGTATGGCTTGGGTTTGGAGCTGGACTTAGGGGCTGTCGACTCAGGAGTCTTAGCTACACTCTCACGTGTCTCTTGGATGAGGTGCTCCTCTAGCTCTACCAGTGGGCTTCAGAGTTTCACTCTGGAACATAGCTGCAGCTCTGATTTTTGATTGATTTGATTTATTGGTTTATTTAAAAGAGGACAGTGCAATTTCATAAAACACATGAACAAACATGGTTAAAAAAGCCAGAATTAGCCAAAAGGCTATTTTTCATCTGTAGTCCCCTGGCCAAGATGTAAAAAAGCATTAAAATACGGACAAAAAAATACATTTACAAGTCCATGGCAAATTGACTACAATACTACTAAAATATAAATGACACTGTAAAACAACTTAAGGTACACTGTACCTGTTACAATAGTAAGACACACAAAAAACACATTTTCAGAAAGGCTATAGTATATCAAATATACTATATAATACTGCTCAAAAGGCGCGGCTTTTAATGTTGGCAGACGTAATTGTTAATGAGCCAAACTTTCAATTTTTTTGTAAAGGCCTTGTAAGTGTTGAGCTGTCTAACCTCCTCAGGTATAGAATTCCATTCAGCAGCGCCCCTCACTGACCAGGCCGAGCGACTGAAAGCGCTCCTGCGCAGAGGGATGACACAGTCCCCTCTGGCAGAGCCTCGAGTGACGCGCTCAGAGCTGTTTCTTTGGCTGATGAACTCAGCCAGAGGAGCTGGGGCCAAATCATGTGTCACTTTGTATATGAGACTCAGATCTAAAAACTTATGAATACTGTCCCAGTTTAAAAGGCTGTATTTTTTTAAAATTGCACAATGATGATAGTGCCTTGGTTTTTTGTCCATGATTTTAATGGCTTGTTTGTATAATGATTCCAAAGGTCTTTTTGCGCTCTGACTTGCTTGAGACCAACTTATTAAGCAGTAATTGAGGTGGCTGAAAATCATGGAATGTAAAAAAATTAGTGCAGCTTCGGTTGACATGTCATTTCGAATTGAGCGGAAATTTGCAAGATTAAACTTGATTATTTTACATAATTTTTCAATATGGGCTTTAAAGGAAAGATGTGAATCTATTACTAAGCCAAGATATTTGTATTGATTTACGATTCGTAATTTTTCTCCGGCAACAATTATGTCAGAATTAAATGAAGTTCTATTGGTTTTACTGAAGAACATACCTACAGTTTTCGAAATATTCAGCTGCAGGCAGTTCTCCTGCAGCCAAGATGTAACATGAGTCATTGCTTTAGTGAGTTTATCTGCAACAATGTCTTTAGAGCGACCATGAACAAATAAAACGGTGTCATCCGCATACATTAAACATTCTACTTCAGAGCAAACATTAGGCAAGTCATTGACATAAAGGCTAAATAAGAGGGGCCCTAATATTGAGCCCTGAGGAACCCCGGTGGTTAGCCTAAGAGACTCAGAATTGCAGTTGTTAATTAGTACAGATTGTGTACGATCATGCAGATAGGATTCAAACCAGCTAACAGTGTCACGAGAGAATTTAAATTGTGGAAGCTTGTTAAGTAGAACTGAGTGGTTCACTGTATCAAAGGCTTTCTTGAGATCCAAGAATACCGCCCCTACTACTCCCCCCTTGTCAAGAGAAGATTTTATTTTCTCAATAAAAAGGCACGTAGCCGTTTCGGTTGAGTGTTTTGATCTAAAACCAAACTGCATGGCGTGAAAAGAGGGGGAGCTACTGTTTAAGTACTGGACAGTCTGCTCAACCACCCATTTTTCTGCAATTTTAGAAATGGCCGGAAGAATGCTTATTGGTCGGTAGTTATTCATGGAGGTAGATAGACCAGACTTAAAAACTGGCGTAACAATAGCAGATTTCCAGGCCTTTGGAAAATGACCACTGGAAATAGATAGATTAATAATAGAAGCAATGGGAGTAGCCAGAGCGGATCCAGAATCTTTAAGCATGTTCGTGTCCATACCAAATACATCCCTGGCCTTAGATGGTTTTAGTGTTTTAATTATGTCAATGACTTTAGTCTCAGTGATGTTTGCTAAGATGAAAGACTGTGTTGCAGACACTAAGTGTTCTTTTTTTTGTTTTATTGTAAAGTTCTTAGAGATTTCTGCTACTGATTCAATAAAATAATTGTTAAATGCATCAGCTATTATCTTTGGTTCTGTTATAAAGTCTCCATTTAATTCAATTTGCATTTGTTTTGTCTTATTTTTGTGGGACTCACCTGTCAGTTTTTTTATATAATGCCAGGTCATTTTAGAGTTTCCACGTGCACTATTCAAAGCAGAAATGAAAAAGTCAGCTTTAGATCTCCTTATTTCTCTCACTACTCTATTTCTTAAAGAGATAAATTGATGCCTGTTATATCCTGATTTTACAGACAGCTTCAAGGAATGATCTCGTTCTTTCATCAATTTCAGAACAGATTCATTTAACCATGGAAGGCCATTTTTTTTAGCTCGTAATCTAATTTTCCGTGTAAATTGACTAATAATTTGCTGTATTTTATTAGAAAATAGAGAACAATCGCTGTCCAAGTTTATGCCAGAGAGTAATTCTTCCCAATTTACATCATCGATTGAATCTATGAAGTTTTGTTGTTCCTGCTTTGGTATCCTAAAGGATTCTGTGGCTGGCAAAGGTTTAAAACGCTTTTTATTTAATTTTCTGGTGACCATTATGAGATTGTGATCGGACAATCCAGTAAGCATATTATATGATTTCAAAATCCTATCTGGCCTATTTGTAAAAGCTAAATCAATTTGAGTGCTAGTAGAGTTTGTAATTCTCGTAGCACCATTAATCACCTGAGCCATATCCATTTTATCCATTACCTTTTTCAAGTTTTTCCTGATTTGCTTAACTTCCCAATTAACATTCAGGTCACCTAATATTATAAGTTCTTTTGCAGGATTAAGTTGTTTTAATAAAATGTCCAGCTTTTCATAAAAATCTGCATTTGATGAAGGAGGTCTATAAATAACCACAAGAATGTAAGACATTTGCGGTGACAAAGTTACATTTAAACCAATAAATTCCAAATCATTCTCATCTGTGACATGAATTTCATTACAGTTAAAAGTGTCCTTGGCATAAATCATAACCCCCCCTCCCTTAGAACCCTGTCTGTCTTTACGAAATATTTTATAACCAGGTATAGATATTATTGCAGAGGGTGAAGTTTCCTTAAGCCATGTCTCAGAGAGGCATAAGAAGTCAATATTAGAATCAGTAAGTAGGTGGCGAACTTGATCACTTTTTAAATTAATACTTCGTATATTTAAATGTGCACATAGAATGCCTTTCGGTTTAGATCTTGAATCCCAAATTAATTTGGAGTTATTAACTGTCTGAAATACCCTAAGTTTCCGGTGTTTTATTATCGCTGGATTTGGCAGTTTCCTGTTTCTATTGTTGTTGACGTTATTCGCAGTTAGCTCCACAATTTCTGCGCTGTCACCCGTTGCACGGCTCCCAAACCCAAAAGAAAGAGTGGATGGAGCTCGAACTTTACTTGCCGATGTAGAAAGGGTCTGACAGCTGCTGACGGAGGACAGCGAGCCGGCCGCTCCGGTAAGATCCGTATCAGCTTGTGGACTGCCGACAACACTCCCCCGCGTCGACCCCACGGCACACCTCGATGAGCACGATGGACTCCGGTGAAATGGCGCTCCCCGGTCATCCCGGAAGGCGCCCCCGTCCAAACACCCAACCGATGGGGGCATCCCATATGGCGGAAGGGGCAGCGCAGCGAAGTCGGTAGACCCGCCGCCGCCGCCGCCGCTGCCGCCAACCCCCGACGGATCCGCCCAACCGGCGACCACATCCGCTCCAAACACCAATTCCTCCCCGCTCGCCGGAGAAACAGAAGAAACCGAGGTGAGTGTTTAGCTCAAACGTGTCGCTTGTAATATAAGTGCGTACCTGTAAGTTTCTTGGGATGCTCCTGCAGTAGTTCGATGTGATGATATGGTGACTGTCTGATGTTAGACCATTTGTCGGACCGGGGCATTGATGGATGTCCCCGGACAGCAAAAGGCAGATGGTGATTATTAGTGCGAGGCTCTGTTGCGGCTTGAGTGCCGATTTGGTATGCTTCCTCTTTTCGCTATACAGATGTGGATGAATGAAAGTAGCAGCCAGGACGTGTTTTCCAAGTCCAAGATGTTTGGTGACTTTGATTATTACAAAGTCCACTGATATAGGTTTAGTTATGCTGTTGTAACTATAAGAGTCATTCAGAATATGACTAGTTTCTGTGTAAAAATCACAGAAACTAGTCTGCTAGAGATACGTTTAGCTTGGGACTTGATCTGGAGCCAGTCTGCAAAATCAGGTAGTGTGTAGGTCTTGTCGGTGCCGGTCTGTAGAATACCCCGACTTAGGCAGTATTCAACAAAACTGGTGTGATAGGCTGGTGGCAGTTTACTCAAGAGACGGTCCACATGCGAGTCACACCAAAGCTCGTAACTATTCTGGCCTTCAAGAGTTCTCAGCATACCCACTAAAGACTGTACTGACAATGCAAATGAGTCGAAGGCATTAGCGTCACCCAACTTGAGAGGTGGGGTGCTCAAGATGGCACCCAACTCAACTCAACCCAACTGAACAAGTTGTCTTGGTTGTGTAACGCACATCAGATGGTCAGATCACCAGCTCTATCTCTCTATATGTTAATTTACTGAAATTAGCCTGTCTTCAAATCCCCTTTTGCTCTGAGACCTAATTAAATCATTGGTGTCCTAATCCACAAACACCTCTATTGTCTTAAGATCCTTCCTTCCTGGACCCCAGACCCAACGGCGCCTACGAATGACCTAAATCATTAACTATCTATCTGAAAACAGAGATCCCTTACTGCTGACTTCTAGTTTATGGCTCCGCGAACATCCGCTGATCACCAAGAGCAATCCCCCCTGACCAATAAAAGCAATCTCAAGAGGACCCTAGGGACTCTCTGTCAGACATTCATTTACATGTAGACCCTCAGGCAACACGTAAGAAAACAACCAGACTCTGTTCGACCGCTAATCTAATCAGACCGAGTAACACGCACACACCTAGACTCTCTCACCCCGTGCTCGGGGACAAAAGTTCAACGCAGCAGGATGAACCTTCAGTGACTCTTCCAGGGCACACACACAAGGAAACACACACAGATCCTACCACGTGTGAATCAAAATCATCTTGTGAAATGTTTAAAATGTATTCTCTTGATGTATGCATGATCCCTTTGTCCCAAATATTATGCCTATATAGTTTTATTGATTTGTAATCCATTTGATGTGACTATAATCGCGAAAAATCAGGTATCCGCGGGTGACTATGTCATAGAGATACCATTCGTGGTATCATTGTGTTCCATAAATCCCAACGGTGTGGAATCTTTAACCCAAAATCTCCGAAGACGCATTATTTTATTAAATCCAGTGTTATTAACGATAGGAACAAATTTAGCTTCTCCTTAACTATTAGGAAGGGGCGTGAGCCTCCACAAAACGTCAGGAGGTAGTCACAATCGCCCTTCCAGGCGATTGGGTCATGCACCTAAAGAGGCTGGGCTTAACCCCTTCAAAATGCCGCGCTTCTCTGATCTCAACGCACATCGCCAGAGAGAGAGAGACGACACGCCTTCTTCCATCCTTGGAAGCTTCGTTCGCGTTTATTTTCATTTTTCTTCCAAGTTTTATTTTCTTAAAACTACTTTTACTTCAGTTGATAGTCTCCTTCAACCAACCCAAGATACCAACTTAAAGCTAAAGATCATTTTGCTGAGTTCCGCTCGCTTCAAGTCGCTATAGCAACTAGACGCTGTGATCACGTGACTCCGCTTCCGTCCAACACAGACGAGACCACACAAAGAGGGCCGATCTACAACTCAGACGTAACGTAGACCTTAATTTCCAACCTGAAGTGCTGTTTAAAGTGTCTAATATTGCTGTGCCTATTGGGGTCTTGTTGTGACTGACTGAACTGTCTCTACCTATCTCTCATTTCTCTTTACTCACACTTACACACTCTTCGACGCACACATCTGCACCTACACACACACATACACGCCCACCTCTTCACGCGTCTCCTAGACATAAACACACGGCCACGTGCTGCTAAAGGCGTGCTCCTACACACACACATACACACACACACACACCTCTCCTTACCACGCTCTCAGTGTACACACACAAAACCCTTTCTTAAAATTCTCTCTCTCTCTCTTATATTCTCCCTTCTTCCTTCCCCTACTCTAACCTTTTTATCTTACGTTTATTTTGTTGTATTCCCTATTTGCGATCGTATATTGTTTTGTTTATGCATATTCACTCCTGTGTGATTGAAAATTAGTACATGTAACCAGTAGCTCGTTTGAATAAACTTTGTTAAATCATTTGAATTAAGTTTGCCTGTTTGTTTCAATACTGAGTCCCTGAGTAGTGCAGATCTTTACCTCTTAACGCTCTACGATAAATTTTACTATTGAAAGAAATCTCAAATGGTCTAAAACACTAAGATCTTTATTTTCTTGTGGCCACAGAGAATAAATTGTCTATCAGTGTTAAAGACGTGAGATTTCCGTTCAGATATTGTACATTTTGTGTGCTGGACATACAGTTCGTACAATAAATGAACATTCTTCAACTTGTATCTAAAATTTCCCCAAATTGAACATATTCTACCCGTCTATATCAGTGAGTACTACAAGCGATTGTGTAACCTCTGATATAAGCCGAGGTTTTGACCAATTCCCTATTTGGTAATTCTTTAATTCATGTAAGCAACATATGCATAGTCACATTAATGCTAATTTGAGCTAATTAATTCCCTAACATAAGTCATTGTTGTTACATATTTATTGGTGTCTAGAACGGCGGGCACTCTCATACTCAGTTTGATACAGATTGTGCAAGTTTGTATTCATGTGTGATTTTTTTCAAAAGTTTAATGATTTTGTGCGCGTTTGAATCTTATAACGTTATTGAATAAGTATTGCATTACTGAATAAGTCGACTCGAAAACTGATCAAAGGGCGAAAAGCCATAACCCGCCAGCACGTCTGGTTGTGAAGGAAAACTGCAGTATTTACAGTGTTGTTGCGAGTCCAGAATTAGAGAAAAAAAAAAATCCTCTTTTTATTGTGACCTTACATGTAATTCTGTATTGAGACCTGTATGGGAACAGAGGAGTCCCTCAGGCATTATTACCGGTATTTCTGTAAATCCCGAGAGCAATAAGTAAGTAGCTACTCCGGTCAGAAAAGAATATATATTCTATTGTATGTCGTTAAGTAACGATAAAATACGGGTTAACGCATTGGTCTAGCTAACCAGAAGGAAAACCCCGTTCAAGCGTCTATAAAGACCAGAAACAGTTCCGCCGCAAACTTTTGATTTGCAGTGTTGTTTTATGTTTGCAAAGACCGGCCGTGGTCTTTAAAGAATTTATTTTGCAGCGTTGTTTGGTGCGTGCGAAGGCCTGCACGTTTGCAAAGTGTAATTTCTGATACGTCTCAAATTACCGCCCCGGTGACGCGTTCCGCGTTAGCGTAACACTGCCACCGTGTGGTCAACCACAGGTAAAGACCTGTTGGTCGTTATTCCTTCCGCCCTGATTGTTGGTGATTCAAAATTGACGGTCGTAAGTATCTAAGAAGTTGTTTAAATACATATTTGTATTTACAGCACGCTAAGTTCGTTAAAACAACCCTTTTATTTTGGACTGAGACATTTTATGGTGAATTTTAACTTCCCAGAAAGGGAACCGGAAGTTATAGAGTGTCTCGATCCAAAAGCACTGATAGCTCACCCGGAAGCGAACAGCGCCCCTCGTGGCCACGCCCCTCCGGGTCAACTATCCCTCCTCCTCTCTAGTCACTCTACTCTGCTGTTTCCAGTTCTAAATCTGCCTCAGTGATTCTGTTTGGTTCTATTCCCATTCAATAATCATCTAATAACAAATTCGATGTTATAGTGATTATTTTATTTTTGTTCTATTAATTTTTGTTAAATCTTTCTATTTCTCTAAGACAACCAAACTTTTCTCTCCAAGGAAATTTAGATTTGAGGTGAAATTTAAACTTAATTTAATTTGGTTACTTCCATTTTCACATTCCAGTCATCTTAAGCCCTGAGCAGGACACCACCCTCTGGTGGCCGAGCCTTTCTCAAGCCAGCCATCTGCCTGCTACAAATTTATAGAGTTACTAAATTTAATAACTTCAGTTATTGTGATTATTATACAAAATCAATTCTAATTCACTTGTGACTCTTCCTCAGGCTTAGTTGGATGTGATCTTGAACCAATGTTGAATTAAGATTTTAAATTGTGTCAAACAATTAGGGTGCACCACAGAGAGACGCCCCCTTGAGGCCTAAGTAACCCACTGCAGCAGTCCACCACACCCTCTTCCAGGTTACTTTGATTTTCTTTCTCTCTCCAAAGTTTTCTTTATCATTTGTATTATTATTGTTTTCATTTACCCCTCGCAGGCCCATCTGACTTTTGTCCTATTTTCCCCATAACTCAATTTGGTGTAAGCCAGAAATCTTAAATTCACTTTAAGCTACTCTGTTCACTCCATCTTGTGTGTCCTATAGGCAAAACTCTCAGCGCCTGCAGTGGACTGGGGGGGAACCCCGAGCAGACCTCTGTGGGCAAGTTGGCCGACTGACGTTACCGACTCTGACCGTGCAGGTGACTCTTGAATTTCTCCTGTCTCTGCCACTGGCCGCGGCACGCAGTAGTGACATCAGCAATCCGGTGCCTCGGAGTGCCAGCCTCTACGCCAACGCAAAAGTTAATTGTTGGGACCACTGCCCAAACCAACGACAGTCCCTGTCACTCTAGGCCTACGGCCTAGTGGGTTCTGGGTAGTACCCACCTTTACATTGCGTTTGGTTGGTTGGTACCTCCGGGACTACCAGGGTTGTGTTTACGGTCACTCTATTTGAGTGGGCGTGGTCGTGAGCAGAGTAACGGAGAATCCAAAGTCACGGCGGCCAAGTGTTTGGAGCGCCAGGAAGGTTGAACGAGCTCAGCAGGGGCCGGCTGGGTTGACCTCCATCCATTTCAGGTAAACTGAACTTTGATAATCAAACAAAAAAAAAACAAAAAAAAAAACAGAAAAAAAACAAACCCTTGTCTTTCTTATAAACCACATAATCATAAATATTTTCCTCTGTGCACATCCCTCGTGCTATTAGTGTCCAAAGTACAGTCCAGATCAACTCACTGACATTTTTGTTTAATTTTGTTTCGTCCTTCCTTTTCAATCCTCACCTACGCGTGCCTTGCATGTTCTGTTATAACCTGTTTTTCAGTGTATCAACGAGATCCCAACAGGCTAGGTAACACAGGGACGACTGAACAGTCTCTATTCCGGGTCCCAAACTGACCCGCCTAACTGTCTAAAGTCAGTTAGCCCAAAATTTCTATAGACGGCACACCGTCCTATAGTTTATTAGTTTCACGACCCGGTTGCATTGGCCCTTCTTGTGTGTCTTGTGTGTTGTGTTTCTCTCGCCTACAGTGAGTCAAAATGTCACGTGCATCCAGTCCTGCGGAACACTGGAACAGCCTGGAGGCGTGGTTATCAGCCATAACTACGGGGTGCCTACCCAAAGACTTCGGTGACCCAAAGCTCCTGACCCAACAGGAACTGGACAACAAGGTGGACCAGATCATGTCCCAGGACCCCACGCAGGCCTACAGTTCAAAAGACTGGAGCCGCATCGTCGGGAGTCTCTCTCACTATCTTGTGTCACAGGCACGACTACTGGAGGAGGACAAGGCCAAGCTGGAAAAAGACACCGCTGGACTAAAGACTCAGCTGGAGGAAACCTGCAAACAAAAGGAACAAACCCAGCAGCGTCTGGAGGAGTTACTTCTGGAGGACGAGGAGGACACACGTCCAGAACTACAACAGGAAGTGGAAAGACTACAGCAGGCCCTGGAAGACCTGCGTCTGGACACAGACAGGACAGTGGAGACGGAGAAACAGAACACAGCAGCCCTCAATGACAAGCTACTACGTGGAGAGGAGCTGCTAGCAAGAGCACGCACAGAATTAAAAGACAGAGACGCTAGAGTCAAAGCTTGCGAAACATTGTTGCAGAAAGCCCAAGCTGAAATTGACGAGCTCGTCCAACAAAGATATGATCTCAAAGACGAGCTGGATATCGTCCACCGTGAACTCAAACATGCGTACGAACTACAAGGTAAGCGGGCGGGGGAGACACACATCACCCCGTCTCTCCCCACCCGTAAACCTGCAGGTCACAGCCAAACCCTTCAAGCTAAAGAAGAAGAGGAAAACCCACGTCTTGACGCTATCTCACCTGCTGGCCCCGTCCCGGAAGGACGAGCCACCAGTCACCGCACAGCATCCAAAGAACTGGACAAGCTTGCAAGAAACATCCCTACATTCAATCCAAATCCAGCCGGGGGCAACGACGTGTACTCTTACTTAACCGACATTGAATTCCACTTACAAACCGTGGACAACGTCACGACTTGGGACAAGTTATACCTCCTTCGGACCACTTCTGGTCGTATTGTAAGAAGTTTCCTTGATAGACAGCCAGAATCTGTGAAACAGAATTATCCACAATTACGACAAGCCCTGATCCGCGAATTCTCTAACCCAGACTCGGACCAAGGCATCATTGCGGCAATGGACCTCAAACAAGCTTGTCTGGAAACACCGCAAGCCTACTACGAACGTCTGCGACTCGCTTACTTCGGACCGAGGAATGAGGCATTTATGGAAGAGGACGTTAGTTTCAAAACGCTTTTCCTGCGGAATCTCCACCCCACTCAAAGTGCACACCTGGGCGTTTTAGTTTGTCCACGGACCCTGTCAATTCAACAATTACGTGACCTGGCCCACAAAGCATACGTAAAACAAACGACTGGGTCTGACAAACCTGGGAAATACCCCACAGTTTTCCCTGTCACTGCACCCTTTCCAGAACTGAATTTAGAAGGTGCACAGCCTACCAACTACGGACCCAGCAACAGACAGCCACGACCGTTCCAAGCTGGCAGAGGACAGCGTGGGCGGGGGGGAACCCGCCCAAAACCACAAAATGACCGTTTCAGGGGATCCTGGGACCGGCAGCACTTCCCCCACAACCAAAAGGGGGGGGGCAGCTGGGATGCCGACCGACACCCCAGGAGAGGCCGACCCCGATCTCCCCGAAACACAAGCCCAGAGAACCGGCAACGGGACCCCTCCCGACAAGACACCGGTAAGCTCAAGATGGAGCCCAAATCCAGCGGGAACAGTGCAGCCACGCCTGACACAACAGAACTTGTAAACATCCTGAAAGAGCTTCTCCAAAGGAAACCCCACAAGGAAGACAAAGATAAACCAGACACTGCATGACTAATCCACAGGCCTGGACCCAATGCTTCCCACACTACCAACTCCACTAACTCCAGCCCGTTGACAGCACCACAAAACACTGCTGTCAATCCACAGACTGTTAAACCTGCTGTTACATCATTGAATGACAGCTCTAATCACTCCATTCAGATGACAGCCCCACAAAACCCTGCTGTCAAACCACAGACTTTTGAACTTGCTGTTTCATTACCCAATGACAGCTCCACTCACTCCATTCAGCTGACAGCCCCACAAAACACTGCTGTCAAACCACAGACTTTTGAACCTGCTGTTACAGCAACAAACGACCGCGTCACTCACCACAGCCAGCTGACAACGCCACTCCCTGAACAGGACTGCAGCAGCTCTCACGATAAGGTCCCAGACAGTGCGGTCTTGTTGATCTGCAACCACAACGAGCCACCCCAGACTCACCCTCACTGCTTGTCAATCAATACACAAGATCCTACACCACAACTGCTGGGTAACCTAATTGAGAGAGGAGTGGCACGAAAACTGTACTTAACAATTACCTTGGAAAAGGACATGCATATCGAAGCACTGGTGGACACCGGCTCTGATCTAACGCTTATTTCTGCTCAACTGTTTGAAAAACTGAAGTGGGAAGCTCAAAGACAAAACAGAACTCTTAAATTCCACACGTGTGAGCTGAACGTACAGTCATACAGCCAGAATGACATCCAGCTAAATAATGTAGCTCCCATTCATCTGACCATCGGTCCAATGAGCATAGTCCACCCGGTATATATTTCTCCAGTAAATACTTATCAATTTCTCGTAGGCAAGGACCTGCTGGACCGCTTTGAACCATTATTAGACCTCAAGCACCTACAAGTTTGGGCGCAGGTGCGCGAACCACACCCCCTTCAGCCACACGACTCCATCGAACCAGACTGTCAAACCACAAGGTTCACGGGAGTTCCATCAGCCAGACACGAGGACAAAGTCCCCACAGCTGATCAGGGTTCAAGTTCGCTACTCTGCACATTCAGAACAACGCCAGACTCTGATAATTACCGCCCCCAAGTAAAAACTCCCCTGCAGTTGCAGGATGTGACCACAACAGACATTACCCTGGCACTATGGGCAGATAACTCAGCCATAAGTCTCTCCCTATTCAATGCAATCATTGAAAAGACTCCAGACCTGCCCTACACCTGCAAACGCACACGTTTCCCTTTGAACCCAGATCCATCCTCAATGACATCTGCCAAAGGAATCTGTGCTTTGAACTTGACATGGAATCACCGACACTTGACCCATTACTTTCTGATTCTGGAAGACCCAGCCCACGACGTTTTCATTGGAGCAGACATTTTGATTCGCCTCAAGGCTCATGTGGACATGATTAATGAAGTTGTATGGGCTCCCTTGACTTTACAGCCACCTGTTCCCATCAGCCATGACAATCTACTGTCAGGGCAGACCATTCCAGAAGTCTGCACTCTTATCAACGAACAGGGAACGGTGGTACCTGCTTACACTAAGGGGGTCGCTGTACGGCTCAACCTGCGACAAGGCCAAACCCTAAACCACACACTGGCCTTCTTCCAGCCTTCACCTGAGTGCGTGGAACTCGGACTAACCCTCGAAGCCACACCCCTCACTGAAGTGTCATCTCGGGTAGTCTACATCCTATTCAACAATTGCACGGCAACTGACATCGGCATCCCCAAAGCCTACAGACTGGGATGGCTAGTCAGTCACGCCTTTCATGACTTTGACCTGACGTTACCCGTCATAGGGCCCATTCCACCTGCACTGATACCTGAAGGGCATACTGACAACACATTGCTCACAACACCCTTCCAATTCATTGCCATCACATCTGTCATGCCGGTGGCCAAAAACCAGGTGTGCAGAACGGAGCTGACAGAGGACAAACAGCTCACAGTGTACACAGTCTCCCACCAGCCTGTCACTGAGACTGATACACCTGCCATGCCTGTCACTGAGACTGATACACCTGCCACGCCTGTCACAACCAGCTCAACTGACGACAAGCCTACGGAGGAACCGTATCCAGGTTTTGAATCCCAAGTGCAACAAATTCTACAGGATGCTGACGCACTTCAGGACAATGCCGATCGCCAAAAGCTACGACAAGTCCTATATAAATTCAAAGAACACTTTGCTAAAGACTCTTTAGACTGTGGTCTCACCAACCTCCACACAGTGCGCATACCCACGCACCCCAAGGCTCCTCCCACCTTTGTCAAGCAATACAAGATTCCCATTGCCTCACACGAACCAGTGCAGGAAATCATCGAATCCATGCTTGAAAAAGGTGTAATTCGAAATTGTAATTCCACCTACTCTGCACCCATCTGGCCCGTTCTCAAGCCAAACGGCAAATGGCGGCCAACAATAGACTATCGAAAACTAAATCAGCAGGTGCCGTTGTCACGATGGCCCATGACACAACTGGAGCAAGAAATACCCAGAATCAGGGGAGCCACCATCTTCTCTACACTCGATGTGGCCTCTGGATTCTGGACTATTCCAGTGCACCCAGACGACCAACACAAGTTGGCCTTCACCTTCGGCAACCGCCAGTACACCTTCAACCGATGCCCATTCGGGTATGCAAACTCACCAGCTGAGTTCAACATCTTCTTAAACAAAGCCTGCCCTGACGCCAGGACGAGAGGTAACCTGATTTACGTTGACGATGTGCTCATGAAAAGCACGACGGTGGCCGACCACCTAAAAGAAATTGACTATGTTCTGAACCAGTTATCTGCTGCCGGCGCCAAAATAGCTCTACACAAGGGGCAGTGGTGTCGCAAAAAGGTAAATTACGTGGGCCTGCTCATTGGACACCATGGCATCGAACCACAATCAAACCGCATCCATGCCATCCAAAACATCAAGCCTCCCACCAACGTCTCGGAACTTCGAAGCTTTCTGGGAGTATGCAATTACTCCCGGCAATTCATCGAACACTATTCAGACATAGCCAGGCCGCTCACAGCTCTGCTGAAAAAGGACTGCCCTTTCGTCTGGTCAGACGCCCAAGAACACGCCATGAAAGAACTTAAAAAACATTTATGCTCAGCCCCTTGCCTTGCGTACCCTGATCCGCAAAAAGAATTCCACCTCGACGCTGGGTTTTCAAACCAATGTCTAAGTGCTGGCCTATACCAACGGCATGACCAAGACAAAAAGGTGATCGCATATGCCAGCAAGACACTTCTCCCTCCAGAATGCAAATTCTCTGACTGTGAAAAAGCTTTGCTCTGTACGGTATGGGCCATTCAGCGCTTCTCCAACTACATTGGAGCACAAAAGGTCATCATTGAGACTTGCCACCAGCCCGTCATGTTCCTTAACAGCCAACGGATAAGAGACGGTGTGGTCACCAACTCACGCATAGCTACATGGCTAATGGCTCTCCAAGGACGAAACGTCGAAGCCAGATATGCACAAAACCACAAATCCGCTCTAGGTAACGGTCTGGCGGCATGTCAAGACTGCTCTGACAACGCACCTGCTGCAACGCTAAATACACCTGAGCCCCAGCAGCCACAACTGACCTGCCACAGGTACTTTGACAAAAATGCGTGCGAAGGCATGCCCACAGCTTACGTCGACGGATGTTCCTACAACAGCGAGGGCATCCTAAAAGCTGGCGCAGGGGTACTGTGGGTAAACAACCACCCATGCCCACCCCAAAACTTCAAGCTGGGCCCCCAGTCATCACAATACGCAGAAATAGCAGCAATTCTCATTACCCTGCAAATCGCAGCAGCCCATAACCTCAAAGAACTGCTTATCTGCACAGACTCGAACTATGCCAGACTCAGTTTTGTGTGCCATCTTCCAACCTGGAAACAAAATGGTTTCACAACTGCTAACAACAAACCCGTCAAGCATCAACACCTGTTCCAAGAATGTGTCAACATCACAACAACACACGACATTACCGTGTACTGGAAGAAGGTGAAAGGACATTCTAAACTCCCAGGCCAAGACAAAGACCTCAACGACCACACTGACGCCCTCGCAAAAGCGGGCGCCCTACACGGAGAACCGTGGGTTTCCCCAAAAGCCCCACCCACCCCAGAAGTAGCAGTGATAACCCGCAGAAAGCAAACCGCACCTGCAACAGCACCTGCGTCAGAACTTCTGTCACTTACACCACAAATTTCCAACAACGACCTTGCAGATATGCAAGCATCAGACACTGCCATACAGGCAATTAAAACGCACCTCCTCGACCCCTCCACCTCCCCTCTCACACCTTCAAATCTCACTGATGACTCCGATCTCAGACATCTATACAACTCCAGACACATGTTACGTGTGCGGGACGACATTCTTTGGTTTGTCAACGATGACACCACTTCGCTAAAACTCGTGGTACCTCGCTGTCAAAGGGGGGAAATGATAAATCACGCCCACAACGCACCATATGCTGGGCACCACGGTACCAGAGCCACATATGAGACACTTAGACAGGTGGCATACTGGCCATGTATGCAACAGGATGTGGCAGAATATGTGAGAGAATGCCTGGTCTGCTGTCAGTTTCACCCAACAAACCTGACTCACAGAGCCCCGTTGCAACGCAGAGGAATCACGTTCCCCTGGTCAGACCTTCAAATCGACTGGGTAGGACCCCTCCCCCGGTCATCAAGAGGCAATAAATACTTTCTCACGGTAGTGTGCCAGTTTACCAAATGGGTAGAGTGTCTGCCAGCACCCAACGACACTGCCCAAACAACGGCATATCTCCTGATGAACCACATCTTCTCCCGATTCGGCCTACCACTCCGAGTCAACTCAGATCGAGGAACTCGTTTTACCGCAGAGATCATGCAAAAGATCTGGAAAATTCTTGGGGTACAAGCTAAACTTCACATCAGCCACCATCCGATCTCATCCGGACAGGTAGAAAGGTCCAACCGAACGGTGGTCGCCATGTTGAGAAAATATGTGTCGACTAACCAGAAAGACTGGGATGTGAAACTTCCCCTGGTGCTGATGGCTATCAGAGCCACCCCGCAGGAATCAACACGAGTATCCCCATTTGAACTCATGACCGGGAGGCAGATGACCCTGCCATTACACCTTTTGTACCAACCCGGAGACCACAACCTCGTCACCGCCTATACCACATCTCAGTACCTGGACGAGCTCCATAAACACTTGAGAACAACTTTTGCTTTCGCCCAGCAACACCTGAAAACCAGTGCTGACGGCCAGAAAGCATATTACGACCGAAAGGCATCACACCAAGAACTCAGCGTGGGCGACAAAGTCCTGTACTACAGTTTCGCCCTGCCTCCCAAACAACTGTCAAAAAAGTTTCTGCCTCACTAGACTGGCCCTCATGAAATTGTGAACAAACTCTCCCCAGTAGCGTACCAAATCCAGCTGAAAAGGGGACCAAAAGAGCCAGTCCTCAAATGGGTCCACCGCAACCAGATTAAGAGATATGTGACCACTAGCAGGAACAGACAGGAAGGGCCTAATGCAAGCTAACCTCAACCGCCGTCGTTACAGGAAAAGAAGACTGGACCCTCCGACGGGACAACCCTCGCTGACCTGTGCCTTTTCTCTTTCCCCTTTGCTCTTCCACACCTCTCTCTCTCTTGCCTATAATAGGATGCTGCTGTGGATCGTCATCATGTGCTTCCCGACGACCGAAAGCCAGCCGCCACCTGACCTCGTCTCCTCAGCTCCGGCCTCGGGAATTGTGTTGAGAGAGCAGCCCGGACTGCTCATAACGAACTGTCGGACACACACCCAGAAGGTGTACGTGCGACTCGACCCTCGAAACGTCTACCGTGCACACTACCCAAAGACAACCGTCCTGTACAGCTGGGCAGGTGCCAAATGGACGGAGGCCGCCCTCAAACACGCTGAAGCCGACATCGAACACATGCTGAACCAACTCGAGAAGATGACCCTCACCCAGGCTGAATTGAGCGGGCACAACAGGCGCTCCAAACGTTTCCTAGGAGCCCTGCTTGGAGCCGCTGCTGCCGTAGGCACCCTGTTCAACATTGGTATGTCCAGTGTCAACGCGGTGAACATCGCCACGGTACGACGACAGGTAGCAGAAATCCAGACGGAACTTCCACAACTGAAAGATCAACTCACCACACAGAGCGCATCTTTGACCACCATAGGCAAGACACTGAGAGGCACGGTCACCGTCCTCAACACACATAGCGTCATGCTGAACAGGACTGTGAGCTCCATGAAACAGATGTTCACAGTCTTCCAGAACGATTTTGCCCAGACCCAATTGGTCACCGCATTAATGGGCGATATGCTCAGAGAAGTGAGCTCTTCCATAGACAATTTAGCCATGGGCAGGATTCCACCATACCTGGTACCCCTGAGTCTGGTCCAGACCGTGCTGGCTTCCGCCATCACCACACCTGCCGATCCTATACAAACCCATCTTGCCTACTCCTTAGGAAGTGCCATCCCCCTGTACGTGGACCCGGCGCAGCGAGAAGTGGGTTTCCTCCTAAACTTACCCATTATCGAGTCAAGCCGAATCTACCGACTTAAAGACGTGGTGAACATTGGATTTTGGCAGGGAAATACCCAATTTAAGGTACGGACCCCAGAGGTGGTAGCGTACCACGACAGCGACCCACAGCTGTACCTAGCCCCTAACTTGCACATGTGCACCCTCACAAAAGACATACACTACCTCTGCCCTAGCAAACCTTTCCTCCGGGATAACACCGATGGGATCTGCGGTCTCCAACAGCTGGCTAGCGACGCCCGTTGTCCGGCTGACGCGAAATCTCGCAACCAAGTCACCGAGACGCAAGCTGAAATTGTAGGGAACCGATGGCTCGTGAACACTCCAGTACGCTCAGCGACACTGACCTACGATCAACACGACACTGCTACACGTGTCAACCTGCTGAACCAAAGCATGTGGATTCAAGTCCCACGAGGAGCCATCCTCCACCTGGATGACCTCGCCTTGTACCATCTCCCAAGTGAAGAGTACCAAGCCGAACTAGAGATTCCATCTTTCTTTAGGGACCGCAACTTCACACTAGATCCAGAACTGGAAAGTTGGATCGCGAAAGAGGGGTCACAAATCATCGATATAGCCCCACTGGACTCAGCCCTTCAGGCCTTGTCTCGACAACCCATCCTGAACACTTCACCTGTGGTCCAAACCTGGACAGCGGCTGACACCGCCCTCTGTCTTACCAGCATCCTCGGACATACCCTAGCTTTGGGCTTGGCCTATATCCTGTACAGAAGAGTCAACGCAATCCGAGCTTCCACAACCAAGCTCACAGAGGCAGTCTCCGTCGGCTTCAGGAGAAACCCTCGGAAGGACGACGCCTCACCAGAGAATGCGGAAGACCTCATCGAACTAAGCCCCAATCTTAACAACCCCTTTATAGCCACCTCATCTCCCTGACCTGCCATCTGACCACTGTTACTGTGATGAGTCGACCAGGTCCATCCATGCCCTGTTCACTCATCAAGGGGGGAATGTAACGCACATCAGATGGTCAGATCACCAGCTCTATCTCTCTATATGTTAATTTACTGAAATTAGCCTGTCTTCAAATCCCCTTTTGCTCTGAGACCTAATTAAATCATTGGTGTCCTAATCCACAAACACCTCTATTGTCTTAAGATCCTTCCTTCCTGGACCCCAGACCCAACGGCGCCTACGAATGACCTAAATCATTAACTATCTATCTGAAAACAGAGATCCCTTACTGCTGACTTCTAGTTTATGGCTCCGCGAACATCCGCTGATCACCAAGAGCAATCCCCCCTGACCAATAAAAGCAATCTCAAGAGGACCCTAGGGACTCTCTGTCAGACATTCATTTACATGTAGACCCTCAGGCAACACGTAAGAAAACAACCAGACTCTGTTCGACCGCTAATCTAATCAGACCGAGTAACACGCACACACCTAGACTCTCTCACCCCGTGCTCGGGGACAAAAGTTCAACGCAGCAGGATGAACCTTCAGTGACTCTTCCAGCGCACACACACAAGGAAACACACACAGATCCTACCACGTGTGAATCAAAATCATCTTGTGAAATGTTTAAAATGTATTCTCTTGATGTATGCATGATCCCTTTGTCCCAAATATTATGCCTATATAGTTTTATTGATTTGTAATCCATTTGATGTGACTATAATCGCGAAAAATCAGGTATCCGCGGGTGACTATGTCATAGAGATACCATTCGTGGTATCATTGTGTTCCATAAATCCCAACGGTGTGGAATCTTTAACCCAAAATCTCCGAAGACGCATTATTTTATTAAATCCAGTGTTATTAACGATAGGAACAAATTTAGCTTCTCCTTAACTATTAGGAAGGGGCGTGAGCCTCCACAAAACGTCAGGAGGTAGTCACAATCGCCCTTCCAGGCGATTGGGTCATGCACCTAAAGAGGCTGGGCTTAACCCCTTCAAAATGCCGCGCTTCTCTGATCTCAACGCACATCGCCAGAGAGAGAGAGACGACACGCCTTCTTCCATCCTTGGAAGCTTCGTTCGCGTTTATTTTCATTTTTCTTCCAAGTTTTATTTTCTTAAAACTACTTTTACTTCAGTTGATAGTCTCCTTCAACCAACCCAAGATACCAACTTAAAGCTAAAGATCATTTTGCTGAGTTCCGCTCGCTTCAAGTCGCTATAGCAACTAGACGCTGTGATCACGTGACTCCGCTTCCGTCCAACACAGACGAGACCACACAAAGAGGGCCGATCTACAACTCAGACGTAACGTAGACCTTGATTTCCAACCTGAAGTGCTGTTTAAAGTGTCTAATATTGCTGTGCCTATTGGGGTCTTGTTGTGACTGACTGAACTGTCTCTACCTATCTCTCATTTCTCTTTACTCACACTTACACACTCTTCGACGCACACATCTGCACCTACACACACACATACACGCCCACCTCTTCACGCGTCTCCTAGACATAAACACACGGCCACGTGCTGCTAAAGGCGTGCTCCTACACACACACATACACACACACACACACCTCTCCTTACCACGCTCTCAGTGTACACACACAAAACCCTTTCTTAAAATTCTCTCTCTCTCTCTTATATTCTCCCTTCTTCCTTCCCCTACTCTAACCTTTTTATCTTACGTTTATTTTGTTGTATTCCCTATTTGCGATCGTATATTGTTTTGTTTATGCATATTCACTCCTGTGTGATTGAAAATTAGTACATGTAACCAGTAGCTCGTTTGAATAAACTTTGTTAAATCATTTGAATTAAGTTTGCCTGTTTGTTTCAATACTGAGTCCCTGAGTAGTGCAGATCTTTACCTCTTAACGCTCTACGATAAATTTTACTATTGAAAGAAATCTCAAATGGTCTAAAACACTAAGATCTTTATTTTCTTGTGGCCACAGAGAATAAATTGTCTATCAGTGTTAAAGACGTGAGATTTCCGTTCAGATATTGTACATTTTGTGTGCTGGACATACAGTTCGTACAATAAATGAACATTCTTCAACTTGTATCTAAAATTTCCCCAAATTGAACATATTCTACCCGTCTATATCAGTGAGTACTACAAGCGATTGTGTAACCTCTGATATAAGCCGAGGTTTTGACCAATTCCCTATTTGGTAATTCTTTAATTCATGTAAGCAACATATGCATAGTCACATTAATGCTAATTTGAGCTAATTAATTCCCTAACATAAGTCATTGTTGTTACAGTTGTCCATACTTGTCTTGAAGTGCCTGCAGAGCAGCAGTGTAAGGCTGGGGATGATACATGAAGGATTTAGCGAGCTGATGGGCACTAGAAAGTTCCAAATGACTTAAGAGAACATGGTATTTATACTGTTCACTGATATGATGGTGATTACTCAACAAATTGTCCAATGCTAACTTAAACGAAGCAAAGTCACTCTCAGCACCACTCTCGAAAACTGGTATTGTGGGTCATGGAATGCCATAAGCTGATGCGAGCAGGAGCTCTGGACTCAGTTGAGTTGAGTAGGCAATTGGGGGGAGAGGCACAGATGCTTTAATGTAACCAGGAGCATGAAGTTTCGGCGCCGATGCTTGGTGGCTGAAGACAGGGAGCTGCGACGAACATGGAAGTGTTGTCACCGGTGTTGTTGCTGTCTGTTGTAGCGAAGGGTAGGTAGTGTGGCAGTAACAGGCTGTTGTGTCATACGCTGCATGCTGCCGATCATGGGGTATGCAGCAGAGGTCGGAATGGTGAACACTTCTGAAGGCTGAGAGGTCACATTCGATGGTAATGACAGACAGTGTACTGGAACGGCAGTAGGAGCCAATGGTGCAATGTCAGGGACTGGCGGTGAGAATGCTTGTGGCCCTGGGTCAAGTGCAGCGGGCATGGGTGCATCCGCAGAGTGAGGAGCAGGTGAGGCCCAATGTGGCGGTCTAGGTGACGCTAAATTAAGTGACGCTAAATTAAATGTTAAATAATAACATTAAAAATGATGGCCAAATTTGAAAGGAGTGTCTTGCAACATGTTATCTACTAACATGTACTATTTCAAATAAAGTTTTGACAAAAAAGTGTTTATAAAAAGATAAACCTTGCATATTTCAGCCTTTAAATCATTTTTATAAAAAGAATGAGTCAAAAAAAGATAAATGACTGACATTTTCAATGCACATTAGCTTATCTTTTATTATTAATAGTAAAATTCGGTCTGATTTTCCCGTGGCATCTGTCGTTGCTATGCAACCGTGCACTGCGCTCTCCACAACGACAAAGAAGTTTTGATAGCTAATGGATTTCCACCACAGAAAAACGCTTGCTGTAGCTTTGCTACTAGATTTATTTACGGAGAAGAGAAAAACACCCGTAGTTTGGGTGCACCCCCATCCTTCATGCTGACTCGCTGCGCCTGGAAAAAATTAGTGCGTCGCTTCAATTATTTGAAATAACGAACTTGAGCGCGCAAAAGACGCGATATGTGAACGGCCCTTGGCGAGCTACCTCCAATCAGGCCACGAGCTACTGGTAGCTCGCGAGCGACGTGTTGGAGACCCCTGCTCTAGAGTCTACAGAGAGCATAGAGGATACAATCTTAGCTACTTCGAGTTCAGTCTCTGCTTCTTGAAGCTTGCGCTGTCATTCTAGTTGTTTCAATAGGGCCTCCTTTGCGGCTGGCGCTTCCTCTTGCATGCGTTGGGCTTCTTTAGCTTGTGCCTGCAGTCTTTGGTATTCCAGATCAATCAGTGAGTCCTCTTCTACTTGCTGCCTTATACTGTCATACTGTCTCTGTTTAATCTTCTCCTCCAACATAGCAGTCTGGACGCTAGAGAGCTCTGGTGGGACGTAAACGCCAGCAGACGTAATGGAATGCCTACTTGTCCTGGATTGAGAGCTGACACCACTGCGAGACATTTTCCTCGAGCTGCTTCGGGGTTGACTATGACAGTGAGAGGAAGCCTTTGGAGGAAGGTCACCAGCAGGCTGGTAGCCAACATCGTAATCATCCAGATGTGTAGGCAGATTAATCTTGCGTCGAAGTCTGGACTTTGTCTCAGATAGGTCACTTTCTGCTTTGTCCATATTGGTTCGATCTTGCTCTCAATCCAGCTCGAAGGACCACCTTTGTAGCGGAGGCGTGCTACAACTTTATAATACGCTGATTGAGGCGGCCAAATATGGACGGGATTCCGGTCAAAGAATCAGGGGTCGGAGAATAGATTCTTCACATAGATGCATTTATTGAACAGTCTTTGGGTTGTCATCTGAACCAGTTATTCTTTGGCAATGATGTCTGTATTAATGGTCTAAAGGAACAATAAAGAAATATAATTACAATCATATTCTGAGAATCATTTACACACTGGCATGATAGTCGAACAAATGCAATAAACAATGATTAAACACTCAAGTCTGCATCCTTAACAGTAATAACAGCTTTATCAATGCAAATAGATAAATTGTGCAATGATACATTATTAATGTAAACACATTGGTGACGCAGTTTAGAATACTGCTGATGCTAATACTGATTAGCGTGTTTCTCTAGCGGCAAATTACGGCTGCTACGGCACTCAAAACTTGCCGATGGTAACCACAGAACGATCGTGGGACATCAATAGCATACATTTGATAAACATACATATGCAGATGTACTTACATCAAGGCATAAACGCATTATACAGAGCATAGACAAGCATGCAGAGATGAACATTCACCAAGTCGTCTTCCTGCATTCCCACTATAATCAGTCCGTGTGGCCAACAACTTTGGTTCCTAGGACAGGCTTTCGTACACAGGTATGCTGGCATGTTTGTAGCACACAGGTATGCTGGCATGTTTGTACCCCCCCCCCCCCCTTCCCATGTTCACTCACGTCACATGTGCTCTGGGGATGTTTGTATTGAAAGGTTGGATAAGTCTTGTGCTGAGCATTCATTAGTAGGATTAAATTACGAGACAGGGCGGCAATGAACTCTACCCAACCATTTCACATCTCTGCTGCTCTGATAGGTGCTATATCAAAGATGTCTTATTTTCTTTGATAAATGATTTGAAAATCCTATTTGGACCTCAAAATATTGTATGTTATTAGGAAAATAGGCTGAATAAAAAATGACTCCCTGTCATCTCTTCTGCATATAGTGTATGCTAATGTTAACGTGAGGTTGTTTGAAGGAGGTTGAAGGCCGGGCACAGCTCTCACTCTCTGCCTGCTGTAGTTGATCGGGTTGTTGATTTTACTGCTCTTGCCAGTTTATCAATAGACCCGCTATGTGTGCATTTCACCATTTTTCTTTTATTTCCCATTAGGCAGTAAACTAGCCATGGTAATGAATCAATAGGAATATTGACCTTTTTCATTTCCACAACGTCACATGGCACACGGGACTCTTTAAATACGGAGGAAATACCTATATTCCTGTAGTCACATGACACAAAGATGGATGGATGGATGGATGGATGGATGGATGGGAATTCAGCGAAATGAAAGTGATGGATTTTTTTTTTTTTCAGAAAAAAAAAAAAACTAGTGCTTACAATGGATAGCCTATCACGAAGGGCAGAGAAAGCATTTGATCTAAATTCAGTTGTTCTCAGAAAACAAACTGAACATGTCAATACTTTTATAGTGACTTTAGAATGATTCAACTATTATTTCAGTGAGACCGTATAAGTACTATGCTCTACAGGCTCATATGTTCTACAGCACAAGAACCATGTAAAAACACCAGGAGAAAGATGCCCAGGGTCCCTGATCACCTCCGTGAACAAGCCATAGACCTGCTGCAGGATACATGAGGACTGCAGATGTGAACAGAGCAATAAACTGCAATGTTCGTAATGTAAGACACATTAGACAGTGCTAAAAGGGGACAGGAAGGACCTTGCAGTGCCAGACCACGTATAACAATATATCCTCCCCAGACATGTTTGAGAACTTGCAAGTGCCTGACAAATCTACTGCAGTCCATGAAGATGAGATGAACTGTACACCTTAAAGCAGCTGGTGCCACACCACATACTGACTGATACTTTTGAAATTGACACCTCATTTGATCAGGGACTCATTGTTCCATTTCTGTTCATCAAATGTCTGTCAAATTCGTTCAGTTTATGTCTCAGTTGTTCAATCTTTTTATGTTCATACAAATATTAACACAGTAAGAACCATACTTATAATTTTAAACAAATTCTAAATGATACTTCCCAGATTATTATTCTTGCAATGTCAACATGAACTTTTTATTTGCTATATCTATATAGCTAACATAACATTACCTGTTACCTTACCATTGTTAGGCGCATCTCGTCAGTAAAGCCTTGATTAGTTGTAAATCGCCATCACCTGCTTTCAGATGGAGCGGCATTTACTACAAAGAGCCGTAGTTAATTGACAAGCTGAGCCATATCGCATTAATTATCGCAGGCGATACGTCCGCGATATTAATGCGATATGGCTCAGCTTGATGAGTTATGTCCATAATAAACCATACCTTTACCAGATAAAACCTGCTTCAACCTCCAAGACACTGAAGGACGTGACTGTCAAGCTCAAACATTCATTTTGTCCTAATGATATCATTCACCCGAGATTTTTTTAATTAATCAGAGAGAAGGAAATGAAAAGTGGTTATTTTGGTTTGTTTTTGCGCACAAAAAGTATTCTCCTCGCTTTATAAACTTAAGATTGAGCCACTGGAGTCACTTGGACTATATTAACGATGTCTTTAATACATTTTCTGGGCCAGCAAGTTATAGTGTCCATAAGCCTGTGGAGGAGTGAGCCAGCACTCAGATTTCATCAAAAATATCTTAATTTGTGTTCCGAAGATGAACGAAAGTCTCTAACAACATTAGGGTGAGTAATTACTGACAGAATTTTCATTTTTGGGTGAACTAACCCTTTAAAAACCTACCCGTTTTCTTTAGCATATTGATCTCTATTCTTAGGTTGGTTTTACTATTTTATATTTGAGTCTGATACTGTTTTGCCACTCCTGTCTTTCCATTCTATATTAGAGTCTGATACTGTTTTGCCACTTCTGTTTTACTATTTTTTATTTGAGTCTGATACTGTTTTGCCACTCCTGTCTTTCCATTCTATATTAGAGTCTGATACTGTTTTGCTCCTTCTGTTTTACTATTTTATATTTGAGTCTGATACTGTTTTGCCACTCCTGTCTTTCCATTCTATATTTGAGTCTGATATGGTTTTGCCACTTCTGTTTTACTATTTTTTTATTTGAGTCTGATACTGTTTTGCCACTCCTGTCTTTCCATTCTATATTTGAGTCTGATACTGTTTTGCTTCTTCTGTTTTACTATTTTATATTTGAGTCTGATACTGTTTTGCTTCTTCTGTTTTACTATTTTATATTTGAGTCTGATACTGTTTTGCTACTCTGGTTTTAAGGTTGCGCTTAGATTTGCTGCTTTTATTTGTGTTTTATGTGTTGTTATGCAGGTATTATTTTATTATTATTTATCTGGTTGTTCTGTAAAGCACTTTGGTCAGCCAAGTGGCTGTTGTAAATGTACTATATAAATAAAGTGAAGTTGAACTTGAACTTGAACTTAAAACACATTCAAACACATTTCTTGTTATCTCAAGCCTTGAGGCAATCATTCTCCATGAGACAAAATTTGAACAGATCTCACAAACTCTTCTCCTGTGTTATTTATAAGTTCCATCCAACAATATTATGCTACAAATATAAAAAATACCTGAATTCTGAGGTCATATGAGGGATGTAGACTGTGAATACTGTATTCACAGTAAATATGATAATATAAATAGGCCTATCAAAAAATTTGTATGCAGTACATCTCACATCAGGTTTAAAAGTAATGTGGGGTAATTTGTAGATATCTAGTGAGTTACATAAAAAAAAAATAAACTTAGTATGGATATTTAACTGTATAGCCTACATATTGAATGAAAAATACATATTTGGGATTTTCAGGAGCTGGACACAAAGAGTCACACAAAATCACCTTCTATAATTAATCTCTTCAATACCACTGATTTAGTGCCAGGATTTTAATTTTCTTCTTCGAAAAAAATAAATACTTGGGGAAAACAAAACAAAATTGAGCTAAAGCTGTTTATCTGAGTCATAAAGCCCCATTTTAACAAATGTAACAAATTTTATATTCATTCTGAAGACTCATGCACACAGACTCACTCACTCACTCACTCACTCACTCTCTCTCTCTCTCTCTCTCTCTCACTTAAACATTCACAAGATAGACAAGATGACAGAACAACCTCTTATCCGAGACAGCGGCTTCAATCGAGTGTGTTCTTATGTTCTCAAAGATTCAGATGTGTTTGTCAAGCATAATTGCTGCAAAAGAGGGTAAACAAGGTCAGTTTCTCTCAAAACAAGGGGACAGATGTTTGTATGATTATGAGTGTGTGACAGTTGAGAACGTATTAGAGAATGGTTTGTGTACGAGTAGTTTTGCTTGTATAAAATCTTTCAATTCAGCAAGTTATAACCAACCACACTGTTCTCTGTAAATAACTCCCTGCAAGATGTGGATACTTGCAGCTTCGCATCTTCAGATAGTAGCATGAGGTTTTATCACATCGACAATCATAGAAGACAATAGAAAGTTGTGATAAACTTGCAAGTCAAACTTTCAGGCAAGTCCAACCCAGCGGTTATCATTAGTGTGGTTTATTTGGAATATAATTGGAAATTATATTAAATGGAGCTATAATTTAAAGTTTGTGAGGACTCAGTTCTGTTCTTCCAGCATTCCTCCAACTCCCAAAGCATTTTATTATGTATTAAATATTATATAATCTTTATTGCTTTATGGCAGTCTAGGGTAATGTAACTTCTTAACTTGCATTTATTTTTTACAACTACTTCTTAGCCTCAAAATAAAAAGTTTAGCCCTGTCAGGATGTCTTAGACATCAATCTACTACCAATATTTTGCACCAAAAAATAGCTGAAAACAAATCAATATCAATCAAGCAAGCACATAGACAATGGAGTCAACACAAGCATACAGGATACATTTTCCATCTATCCTCTTTCAGAATCTGGAGAGCGTGTTTGTATTGTCGAAGTTCATTATACAGTGCTTTTCCCTGCTAGTCTCTCTTCTGTGAGTATCTCTTGGACCTCCTCAGCCCAAATGTTTCTCCTTGTAATAGTAATAGGTCACAGAAAACAGGAGAGTGGTGACAGAAGTTGGCATGAAATGGAAATTCATCTGCTTTCTAAATGTATTAGATTATTCTTAATATGAACGATTCATGAATGGAAAATGTGACCTCATAATTATTAATCAAAATGTCATAACTCAATCTTCTAAGACTTTTCTCTTGTCTGGCTTCTCCATTTATTTGGTCAGCTTAAACCCCACCCCTTTCTTATACTGCAGATTAGCAGTCGGATCTGGTTTCGTCCAATCAACAATCAATACATAGAACCAAGTTCCGCCGTACATTTTCTTTTTCGATAATCCCTTTCTCTTGGATGTTCATCACAATACGGAAGAAATTATCTTGCGATATTTCCGTTACGTCACAACATAAATTATTTACCTTCCTTGATATTTACCTCCTTTGATACTTCGTTGATAGCTGTAAACATGTCCCTAATGTTTTAAGGACGTTTACAGCTCTATCTGGGTTGGATTACTTGCCAGGACCAGAAGCAACAAGCTATTAATATGGTATATGTTTCAGGCAATTAGCCTGTGTGTGTGTGTGTGTGTGTGCGTGTGTGCATTTGTGCTAGAAGACTTCACACATGCATCATCGAGGTATCATGTGATATGATATGGCAGCAAGTCTCTTAGAGTACAGATTTCTATTCATTGACCGTGTTTGATCTTTTTTGGGCCCGGGGGAAGATATAATGTTGATGAGTAGACTAAATACAACTAAAAGTATGTTTATGCTTTATATAAGGTGTCTTTAACTAATAGAAATGAATGATTTATAAATGTACTGTCAAAAATATTGTTAGGTACAATGTACTTATTGTGTTCATTTTGTTGCAAAACAATTCTGCTGCTACTGAGGTGGGTTACAGGTAAGGTTAGGGACAGGTTTGGTGGTATGGTTATAGGTTTAAGGTTGGGTAAAGGTGTAAGTGAAGGGTGTAATTATAGATATAATTACAGAACTTAATAACAGCTGAAATTAAATGCAGGTTATTTTTAAATATAAGTACAATGTACTGGCCATTTGTCTAATGGAAAAGCATCTCATGTGCTTCTCAATACAGTTAATAATATCCTTGCTCACGGACACCCATTATCACTGCATTCTCAGATATGGAGGGTGCTTTTCAGGCAAAGAACTCATTACAAGACAAGCCCCATTAAAAATATGAACCAGTAGTGTTTCATAAGGGAATATGGTCCAAAACGTGTAATGTTGCAAAAGGTATAGGGAATACTCCAGGAGATGCAGCTTGTCTCCACTGAGGCTCAGAAAGACTGCTGACTATAATGACCACCACAGCTGTAGTTGTGTGTATGTATCCTCTTTTTAGCTCTTTTCCAGAGCATAGTGTATTCTAGCACCCTAATGGTCATGGAATCTCATAAGTGACTGATTTAGAACAGTAATTTGTCTTAAGCCGGGGACACACTTAACGACTGTAAGGCCGATTATGAATGTAATTTGATACTTTATGCCAACTCGCGTTCAGTTCGGTGTTCACAGTCAGTGTTTAAAATCTGCTGCAGTCGATGGAAATAGTCTGTAAGTGTGTTCAGTTCAGTCTTAGAATCTTTCAACTAGTCGTTAAGTGTGTCCCCGGCTTTAGGCAGCATTGACTCCAATTCCAATAGAGTTTGGTATTAACATGTTGCTAAGCTAAAAAAGCATTGTACTCTAATAAACTAAGCGTAGCGTCAGTTCTGGCAGGTCACGTTAGTCAGGCTCCCAGCTGATCCACGTCTACCTATAGGAATAAGACGCCTATCACTGTATACATATAAAAGCTCCTTCAGGATAATCAGCAGCTATTGTGTTTCTCAGGAGCTAATTACCCTCCTCCATCCCCAGCACCTCCTCTCTCCCCAGCTCCTCCTCTCGTGCAGTCAGTATTTGGCCTTCTGATTGTCCTTTGAATCAGATTAAATTCTCAAATTATGTTGTAAATCGAATTATGTTAAAATCTTGAACTAATGATATCTGCAATACATTCATGCTGGTTCTGTTCTGTTTACCCATAAGGGGGGTTATTGCTGCTCTTATCCATGCTAGGCTGCATGGATGCGCAAGGAGTTCTTGCCCAGAACAGAACCATACTGCCAATCCTAACTGAATGACAATTGTCAATCGTATTTGACTGTGGTCCTGACAGAAATA
Source organism: Scardinius erythrophthalmus (assembly GCF_964197995.2). Lineage (NCBI taxonomy): Eukaryota > Metazoa > Chordata > Actinopteri > Cypriniformes > Leuciscidae > Scardinius > Scardinius erythrophthalmus. Next base: position 23,543,453 of record NC_138225.1, on the reverse strand, counting down.
ACAATGCATAGCAGAAACATTGTTTGCAAGATTGTTTAAATGGTTTTGAAAAGTCTCTTATGCGCACCAAGGCTGCAATTATTCAATCAAAGGTACATTGAAAACTAGCCTGGCAAGCCAGACCCACATCAAGATGTTTGGTCTAGCAACTCACCATAGACACGGCTCAATCCGAGGGGCGGGATAAACGGCTGTCTTTCAAATTCCCTCTGCACGCAATAGGACAGCGCTTCAACCAACCAGAGCGTTTTCCCAACAGCGGAGCTAACGTTAGTTGATAGATTCAACCTTTGAATCTGGCCGGCAAAACTACGAACACATCTTCCTTTCTTAAGAATCACTTAAGTGCCGTTCTTTGCTCTTTTCTCAAAGAAAAACTTAACTCCAAGTCCTCCAGAGTCGCGGCCAAAGCCGATTCGAAAGACTGTTCTCCAGCAGCAGCCGCCATTCTTTGTTTTCAAGTAGCAGGGAACCGTCGCAACTCTGTCGTCATTATGTTAAGCCCGCCCCACCTACTCTATACACGACGTGATTGGCCTGACCCAATTTAGGTTTTTCCAGCACTAAAGTCAACGGAGAGTTGCTAGACTACCCTGGCTGCAAAATAAATCTTGCTGCCGCTAGGGTGCGTCTAGATTTCTAGGCTAAGTGAAAACAGTAATATTGTGACATATTTTTACAGTTCATTATGTTGTAAAAACCTAATTTATTCTTGTGATGGCAAAAAAAAAAAAGAAAGAAAAAAAAAGGCCATCACTGCAGTCTTCAAGTCAAGTCAAGTCATCTTCATTTATATAGCGCTTTTAACAACGTAGATTGTTTCAAAGCAGCTTCACAGAGATAAGCGTATAATTTAAGGTAACAGATATTGTTTTGGCTTTATAGCAGAGTTAAGTTATTTTCCATCTAAAGTTAGTTTTGATTGATTTGCTTCCGTCGCAACGATAATTTGTTATTAAATTAGGGGCCGCTAAGACGACACCATTCCCTCTACACAGACTTTAAACGCAAACCTGTGAGAAACGCTGATGGTGTTCACATGCGCATTTAGAATGGGTTCTATAGTTATATGCATTTGAAAATACGCAGGTTTGGAATTCCCTACAAGCCAAGCCTAAACAAGTACTGGTGTTTCCTTATAAATTTTGATAAAGAATTTTGTTTTATTTTGTTGCTTTGGAGTAGGAACGCGAAACGAAATTTTCCCGACAACGCCTTATCTGTATAGTGGTAGTGGGATCCTCCATAGGGAGAGACTAGTTGGCACTTCAGCACTGCGTTGTCATCGGTCCAGGCGAAGGTCCTTCGTCAGATCTGGATACGGCCTGGATCCGGCAGGCTGCAGGAAAACCTCGGGTTAAACACAGACACTAAAATTAGCGTAGATGCCATTCTTCTCATGATGTAACGAGTACATCAGGATTTATGGGAAGTGTTCCCGGTTCCAGCTGACCTAATCTATGCAGCCTAACATTAAATTATAGAAGTCTATAATGTATTATGTGAATGCTAGGTCAAAGAGATGTGTCTTTAATCTGGCTTTGAACTGACAGAGTGTGTCTGCTTCCCGGACAATGGTAGGAAGACTGTTCCAGAGTTTTGGTGCTAAATAGGAAAAGGATCTACCGCCAGCAGTCGATTTTGATATTCTAGGTATTAGTAACTGGCCGGAATTTTGAGATCGCAATAGACGTGACGGACTATAATGCGTTAAGAGCTCGCTCAAGTACTGCGGAGCTAAACCATTTAGTGCTTTGTAAGTAATCAGCAATATTTTAAAATTTATGCGATGTTTAATAGGGAGCCAATGCAGTTTTGACAGAACTGGGCTAATATGGTCATACTTCCTGGTTCTGGTAAGAACTCGAGCTGCTGCGTTTTGGACCAGCTGTAGTTTGTTTATTAAGCGTGCAGGGCAACCACCCAGTAGAGCATTACAATAATCTAGCTTTGAGGTCATGAACGCATGAACTAATTGTTCCGCATTTGTCAATGAGAGCATATGGCGTTATTTAGATATATTTTTAAGATGGAAAAATGCAGTTTTACAGATACTAGACACGTGACTTTCAAATGAAAGATTGGTAGATCAAAGAGCACACCCAGGTTCCTAACCGACGACGAAGACTTAACAGAGCAGCCATCGAGTGTTAGACAGTATTCTAGGTTATTACGTGAGGAAGTTTTTTGTCCAATAATTAGAAACTCTGTTTTTTCAGAATTTAGAAGTAGGAAATTACGAGTCATCCAATTTTTTATATCCGCTATGCATTCCGTTAATTTAGTGAATTGATAAGTTTCGTTAGGTTTTGAAGAAATATAGAGCTGAGTATCGTCGGCATAACAGTGAAAGCTAATTCCATGTTTCCTAATGATATCTCCTAATGGTAGCATGTATAGAGTGAACAGCAGCGGTCCTAGTACTGAGCCTTGTGGTACGCCATACTGAACTTGTGATCGATGAGACATCGCATCATTTACTGCTACAAACTGATAACGGTCAGATAAGTATGATTTAAACCATGCTAGTGCATTTCCCGTAATGCCAACATAATGTTCTAATCTATTTAAAAGAACATTGTGGTCAATGGTGTCAAATGCAGCACTAAGATCGAGTAACACTAATAGCGAGATACAACCACGATCGGATGATAAGAGCAAATCATTTGTGACTCTAACGAGAGCTGTCTCGGTACTATGGTACGGTCTAAATCCGGACTGGAAATCCTCGCAGATATCATTTCTCTCAAGAAAGGAACACAGTTGTGAGGATACTGCCTTTTCTAATATCTTTGACATAAAAGGTAGATTCGAGATCGGCCTGTAATTGACTAATTCTGTAGGATCAAGTTGCGTTTTTTTAACAAGCGGTTTAATCATAGCCAGCTTAAAGTTTTTTGGTACGTATCCTAGAGACAAAGATGAATTAATGATATTAAGAAGAGGATCTATGACCTCTGGAAGCATCTCTTTCAGTAGCTTAGTTGGTATAGGGTCTAACATACATGTTGTAGATTTAGATGATTTAACGAGTTTAGTAAATTCTTCCTCTCCTATAGCAACGAATGAATCAAATTTTTCCTCAGGGAGACTACAATGCACTGCCTGATGCGATGCTGTAGTAGACGGTTGCATAGTTATAATTTTGTCCCTGATATTATCAATCTTATAAGTGAAGAAGTTCATAAAATCATTACTGCTGTGTTGCTTGGAAACTTCTGGGCTTGAAGCTTTATTTTTTGTTAGTTTAGCCACTGTTTTAAATAAATACCTAGGATTATGTTTATTTTCTTCTAATAGGGTTGAAAAATAAGCAGATCTAGCAGCTTTTAAAGCCTCTCTGTAAGTAATTGAGCTCTCCTTCCATGAAATGCGAAATACCTCTAGTTTTGTTTTCTTCCAGTTGCGCTCCATTTTTCTGGCTGCTCTCTTAAGGGCCCGAGTGTGCTCGTTATACCACGGCGTTGGACTATTTTCTTTAATCTTCTTTAAGCGCAACGGAGCAACTGTGTCTAAAGTGCTGGAAAAGAGAGAGTTAAACTTTTCTGTTGTAATATCGAGTTCTTCTAAGCTATCTGGGATGCTGAGATGATGAAACTGATCAGGAAGATTATTAATAAAGCAATCTTTAGTAGCAGAAGTGATAGGTCTCACATATTTGAAACACGGAGTCGGCTTTGCAGCCTTGGCTAAATGCAAATTACACGAGACTAGGTAATGATCTGAGATGTCATCGCTCTGCTGCAGAATTTCAACGGCATCAACATCTATTCCGTGTGATAATATTAGAGTATGATTACGACGATGAGTAGGTCCTGACACGTGCTGTCTAACTCCAATTGAATTTACAATGTCTTTAAATGCCAATCCCAATGCATCTTTTTCATTATCGATGTGTATATTAAAATCACCCACAATTAGTACTTTATCTGCAGTCAATATTAATTCTGATTCTGACTTGACAGCTTCAGTGTCACGCTGTCAAGTAAACCATTCTAATGTTGATTTGGTGCTTCAGAAACATTTCTTATTAATGTTAAAAACAGTTTATAGTTTTGATTAAACTGTGATACATTTGTTCAGGATTTTTATTATAATTTTTTTATAAATACAAAGTTAAAAAGAGCATTAACTTGAAATATAAATATTTTGTAAAATTGTTACTGACATTTTGGTAACACTTTACAATAAGTTTTCATTTGTTAACATTAGTTAATTACATAAGTTAACATGAACTAACAATAAACAATACTTATACAGCATTTATTAATTCTAGGTATGTTCATTTCTACATGTACGGATACTGTCACGGAACAGAAGGAAACAGACAGGTAACGGATGTAAACAAGGTCTTTGAGCAGAGGCATGGAGTTGGACAGCAATGGAGACCGGTGAGTGTGTAGCAGAGAATCAGAGTTGAATGATGAACTTAACTGAGTATTTATCTTGGTTACTTGATTGTAGATCGTCGAAGAGGATGCGGCAGGCTGAAGGTGGAAGACAGAAGACAGTAAAGGAATCCTAGAGGTAGGTATCAGAGTCTGTAAGTGTATGTAAGGACGAGACCAGACAAGGAAGTGAAGGGGAATTGCCTCTTTATAGTGTGTGCTGTTGATGATGTGCAGGTGCAGTGAATCAATTTCGTGGAGAGTGAACGAGTGGGCGGAGCATGCTGATCTGGTGACCGTGACAGATTTATTAAAATCAAAAGTTGCATCTGTTATCAGTAGCACTGTGAACTAACATGAACAAACAATAAACGATTGTATTTTTTATTAACATCAACAAAGATTAATAGATGTTGTAAAAAAATAAATAATAATACCGTAAAACTTCAAATAATAGCCCAGGCTTTTATTTTCCCAAATCGCCGAACTGCACCGGCTTGTATTTGAGACAGGTGTCTATATGAGACAGGCCTTTAATTTAGTGTTGAGATGAGCATGACAGTAGGAGATAACCAAATCTGTGTTTGTGTTTTACAGATCAGTTAATGTAAGAATTAGCCTACTATATTTACGTATGTCTAAAGGGGGTCGCACACCAGACGAGAAGCGCAGCGCCACGTCTTTAAAATTCGAACATATTACTCTCTATGAGTGTACATTGTCTCAAATCGTCGTTAATGTAGGCCTATATACTGACTTCACCCTGTGCTGCAATATACATTCAGTTTTACATTCATTAACAAAAATCAGCTGCTTGATGAAAATTGCTGATGTTATCGGATTTTCAGGTGATATTCTCAATTCATTCAGTTAACGGACGCTCTGAGGTAAAGTGAATTCAGACTGCAGACTAAGCAATGATTGTATTTAATTGTACAGTACAATCATAACATAGTACAGACATGATCTTAATTCCATAATATCCTTAAACATAGCCTAACTATATTGCTGGCTATAAACTGACAAAGTGCGCGTCCGGTGTTGTCACAACCTCGAGTTGTCATAGACGCGAGGCGGCGCTGGGCTTCTCGTACGGTGTGCGACCCCCTTTAGATTATTGGCAGCATAAAAAAAACGAAAGGATGTGACAGCCATGGGCTGAACAATACAAGTTACCGGTAATATCCATCGAGCCTATGAACTAGTTGCCCGATACACATCAACAAGAAAGAATGAAGGCTACCCTGTAAAACAACTGCAATCATGTGATACAAAAGGACCCTATTCATCACTATCATCATCACCGCGATCCTCAACTACAAGTTCATTGGCGAATTCCTCTTCCTCGTCGCTCTCCTCCACTTTTCCCTCTCCGGCCTCTGCTTACTCTGCCTGCCTTGCTTGCGCTAACAGCTCCCGCCCAGATGCACAGTGCTCTCTTGCGTGCACAATCTGCTCCATAGAACTGGCTTAAAGGCACACTATGCAGCTTTCCGTTTTTGTTAACTTGTATTTAACATTACTGTTGTAAATACCACTCGCGCAGAGCCGTCTCTGCACTCACGGCCTGATCCCTTCTGCCCTCTATACCGGTACTTGTTCAGTAGGATGGAAGCTGTAATGAGTGGAAATAAGGTGTGGCCCCTTTAAGAGCTGCGCGCGCCCTGTTGAACTGTCGGCAGTCTGTATTGTATGTGCACCTCGAACACCCCATGTATGCGGGTTATTTCAGTTTGATGCTCATTCTTATCCTACTTTTTTTTTATCAAATAAAGCTGTGGACGGCAGAACGGGTGACAAACAGTTACACGAGTTCGAATGGGGAGTGCAAGTTGTGAGATGCCAATCGCCTCTGTGAGTCTGTCTGGCCTCTGTAATAACTTCATCTGTGAGCTATCCCTATTTCTCCTCCTGACACAACGCGCTACAAAGCGTCGGACATCGAACAGGCACAGATAACCTCTGAAGATGTCTACTAGTCCATCAACAAGAACGATATTTACTCGAGTCTGACTCCTTGCTCGGTCAGTCTGCCGTTTCCTCTTTCTTTGGTCCTCCGACAAACCTTTCCTAGCTTTCTGCTTCTTTTTTACCGGTTCAGCCATGACGAAAGTGTGAAGAACTCATACGTGTGCAGTGCCGTAAAGCAATTCGTTACATCGCGAGACCTGGTATCACGCGATACTTCCTGACGCTGAGGCTGGCGGCCCGCCAGCCCAAAGTTGCAAGGGTGGTTTTTCCGCTCACAGGCACTCGGGGGGTGCGAGACGACCACCATTCAACCCAAAAAAAGTCATATAACTATTCCAATGACTCCAAAGCTGTTCGGTTAAGGTAAAAAAGTTACTTAGTTCACATTTAAACAGGCGACCTGACGGGTTTTAGAAGATTAAATACAACCCGAAACTAAAAAACAGACTGGACCTCTATTTGAGACCGGCCTTTATTTATCCAAACCTGTAGACACACCAGGCGTGTAAAAGAGACAGGAGTCTATTTGGGACTCGGCTATTATTTGAAGTTTTACGGTAGTTAGTTCATGTTAATAAAAAAATAAAGTTAACAAATTATACTTTGTTGTAAAGTGTTACCATCACTTTTAATCAATTTAATGCAATTTCTAAAACATGTTACGGAGATAAAAATTTTTATTTAGATTTTAACATATATATATATATATATATATATATATATATATATATATATATATATATATATATATATATATTATTTTATTATTATTATTATTATTATTATTATTTTCTGCAGAGAATACATATGATTCTGCCTTCAACTTTGGCCTAAACAAACAGTTGTATAATTAAGTTGCCTACTTTTGCTTTGGAAGCACATCTATATGATGACTTAAATGTTAGGCAGCACATTAATGTCTAGAATAGAGCATCTGTCTGCTGTCTAGTGTTTCCCTGTGTTCATTTCCATCTATAGCTCCCCTCATCCCTCCCTTCCTTGCTGACTTATTCATTTCTGTTCTCTGTTGCTTCTTTGCTTTCCTCTGCACCATCATCCTTCTCTTCTCCTTCCCTAACTCTCTCTCTCAGTTGGATGGTTGTAACATTAGCAGCAGCTGTTAGTTTCTGTAATCCAGCCAGATTTAGAAGGAAGCTGTGCATCTGCTCCATGTAGAGAGGGAGAGGGGATCGGAGAGGAGGGAAATGGAGTGATTAATAAATATGAGTGAGGAGATGGAAGGGGGTAAAGAAGGGCAACTGGGGAGCAGCAGAGAGGGACACATGTACACATTTAGTGATGGAAGAGTGATGAGGATTGGTAAACAACCAAAAAGAGAGGGAGTAAAGCAGGTCGCGCAGAAGTGGAAAGTAATGATGGTTGGAAACCATGGACGCAGAGGGAGGCTAATAGCAAGATGAAGGCGACGAAATTAACAGAAAAAGAAGAGAAGAGAAAGTGAAATGCAGAAAGAAGTTGGCTGTAAACAGTCTGTGTTTAGTCCCATATGGGTCATTTAATTCTTGTGTTTGTACTGATTTCCCATGTGACACTAAGACAAGAACTGAACATGCAGAAACAATGGAGGGGGACAATGTCATAAAAACCATCGGGAATGCATTCTTTTTTATTTTCATGGGGGAGTTCACTAGAATGAATTGTGCCTGCTGATAGCACTGTTTATTTTCACTGTCTTCATTGTTTTAATGTCTGAAAAAAAATAAAAAAAATATGCAAATTAGGTAACTGCACAAAATGCACCCACAAAATCTGCACTGAGCGCAATTTCCACGGTGCAATTCCCGATTTTGCAGGTTGGCGTTGTGGAGGATGCAGCAGACTATCAGGATCTGGCCCAGTTTGGTGGGGCTGTGCAGCATCACTCCACAACCACTGCAGTCCAAGTACTTGAATCCAATAATACACTGCACGTCTGGATAAATGCCTGGTCATAATGCATCTGTTTCATTATTTGATTAATAACTGCTGCTGTGATCAATTGGAAAAAGTACACAAATGTTTCTATTAAATGTAATTCTTTTTACCTGCTTTCTGTGGGGGGAAAAAAATTATTGCGGGAGGCAGGAGATTTTCTGAATGTGGCGGAATCAATAATGAGCCTAATTTGCATAGAAAGCAAATGTCTCTATGTATGTTTTTTTTTTTGTTTTTTGTTTTTAATGTTCAGCAAGAATTGAATTGCATTGAATTGAATTTAAAAGTGACAGTAAAGACATTTACAGATATTTAAGATAAATCCTGTTCCATTGAACTTTCTAATCATAAAAAAAGTATGTGTTTCGACAAAAAATATTTCTTGAGCAGCAAATCAGCATATTAGAATGATTTCTGAAGGATCATGTGACACTGAATACTGGAGTAATGATGCTGAAAATTCATGGTAATTTATTTAGGATTAAATACATTTAATATATTACAAAGTATATTAAGATAGAAAACTTATTATAATTTGTTATAATATTTCACAATATTATTGTTTTCTTTATAGCAGAGAAATCAAACAAGGTAATATGTAGTTTTAATCAGTTATACATTCTCATTAATTCCTGTGAAGAAGACATCAACTGTCTGTAATCACTCTCTCTCTCACACACACCCACAGATATATGCACACTTTGTTGTTGTGGCTTAACTAGCAGGAATCTCTTGAAGGCTTCCTCCCTAGAGTCGACTAATCAGAGCTCTGGGCACTGAGAGTTGGAGAACTGGGAATGCAAATGAGAGACTGCAGTATTAGTGTGTGCTTCAATGTTTGTGCACGTGTGAGTGTCTGTGAAGAATGCTGTAAAGAGATGGCAGATTTTGTTTAACAGGCTAATTAAGCACTAAACTATTTCAGATCTGGCTAAGAAATGGTGAGGGGTGGAGAGAGAGCGAAGAGCAAATTAAATGAAAATGAAAAATAATTTCCTTCCAAACTGTTTTAATCCTGTTTAGAGTTCTTCAGGTCCACTCCTTCAGACAATGCATCGCTGTCCTCTCTGCATACTGCATACTCATGTACACTGCATTAGCGATCACCCATTTAACTCTGATAATAATAAATGACTAAAAATTAAGAAACTATACATATATGTAAATGTATGTATAGTTAAGAATTATTATTAGTGTTATTCTTCCAGCAAGAATCATGACAAAGTACGAAATTTTCTTATGCGTTTTTTGTATTCTTCATCCTAAAAATTTGTCACACACAAAATCCTTGCATACTGAGTCTTTTGCATATCAATTAATCTGTTGCAAAAAAAAAAAAAAAAAAAACGCAGAACAATGCAAAATGGAGCCTTCAAGCAGTGAAGATGATTTTGTTGTCCTCTCTCTTCTTAAAAAAAAGGAAAAAAAGAGGAAATATCCTGAGATTGCATAGAGAGGAAGGAGATGTGGCTCTAATGTACTGGAGCCACATATTAAAAAGAAGACCACCAATTTCCATTTACCACTTGATCCTGAACTGTGGCCGGTTGCATAAACATAGCCATATTGTTAAGACAGTGTCTTAAGTTCTAGTATTGACCTACTAGCAGTTAGTCAGGGGCAGTCAGTCAGTCAAAGTAGGCTTATCTACGTTTTTATGTAACTGATTTAAAAAAGCTATGAACCGTATTAAAGAAAATAAATTGATGTGTAACTTGTAAGACTAGTCTTAGGCCCCATCCACACTACTGTGTTTTAGTTTAGAAACGGAGAATTAAAACGAATACGATCTCCGTCCACACCAGCGTTTTAGCTGCGTATTAGAATTGATCTCCGTCCAGATTAAAACGAACGACTGAAAACGCGGATCACGTGACCATTCACCAACACTGGGCATGCGCGGGCCGGTGTTAACCTAGAGACTTTCAAACATCAAAATGTCATTTATTAATATGTATTTGTGTCAAAATGACATATAAACATCTTTTCCTATTCTATTTTGCCTGGAAACGTTTCCAACACGCTTGCGTGTCGCATGAAAAATAGGCGTCGGCTCTATTTCTAGCGTGCACGCGTTTTCCGTGTGTTTTTTTTTTTTTTTTTACTGTAAGAAACTGTTACAGCAGGTGGAGTTTACTGGTACTGAATATTACCTGTGAATACTCCATGACTGATGACACCCAATCATAGAGCCGAGCGTGAGCCTCTGCGTCATCGTTTCTAAAGTCCTCCGTTTTGACCAGTCTTCACTAAAACGCCCTCCGGAGATTCAAAACGCAAAACGGGGTCGGCAGCGTTTCTAAACTTCTCCGTTTTAGGTCTTCGTTTTTGCCGTTTTAGTCTGGACGGGAGGTGCAAACGTAGCAAAAGGTCTCCGTTTCTAAACGAAAACGCAGTAGTGTGGATGGGGCCTTAGAGGTTTATGCAACTGGCCCCAGTTCTGGATTTTGCCATTCGCAGTGGCTCTGAATTGTCAAAACGCCTCTCAAAATGCTTGCTACGGATGCGAAAAATGCAGAAAATTTAACACGATCCGAAACAGTAAACGTCAGTAAACGTATGAGTTCTTTCAGAGACAGTAAACGTGATTGACACAACGTGAGGTCATATTTTTTATTTTTTTTTTACGTGTGAAAATTTCGAACGAGAATGAAACACATTCATGAAACCATTCATAGAAAATGCATCACTTACCTGAAGCATAAATGTGAAATATATGAAGTTGCCCCAAGGTGCTTCCAATTTACAGCAGTTATGTGGTGAAAATCAGGTCCATTCTGAGACACTTTCATTCATTAGTGTTTCAAATGTATCCTGAGATCTCGAGAAGACGAGATAACTGGGTGAAAATTGGCCTAGTTTCGCTGGTCTCACCAGCCCTGAAAATGTTTCTCAATACAATAAAATGAAGAATAGAGACTTGAGCTTTGAGATTTTGTTTGTTGTTAACTTTGAGAGCTTTCCATGAGAGCGATACAATCATTCAACACATTGCACCTACGTTTAGCTCCTGGCAGAATCAACATGATTAGTCATTCTGAGCAGTATAGATTCACGGAGACCTGCTGTGTTGTTTTGTGTAATATCCAACATTTGCTGATATACATCATCTTTACCCATGGTGTGATAAGTATTAATTTGTGTTCATACCAGCAAAACAAATTGAAACTTGAATTTAATTCATTCAAATGAAACAAATCAGAATCATCCAGTGAAGATACCTTCATTTTGAACAGAAACTAAGTTCACCAAACTGCTGTCATTCAGTACATTATCAATTCTTGGCTGTGCTGTGCATTAGGCATACACACTCAAATATATAAAATAATACATGGACATTTTAAGTTAGTGGTTTTCAGCTCTTTGGATTCCAAGGTCCACTGTTGTCCAAGAAAAAAATTCAGTTGATATTTTGTCCGATAGAATTGATCTATTGATAGAATAGATCTATTGATAGAAGTGTCAATAGATTAAAACAATCATGCTTAATTAATTAATTAATTTATTGTTCCCTTTTGAGGGAACTCGTGCAGCGTGGATGACGCTTTGAGAACGCCCCTGCGTGATTGCGTCTGAAGCACTTGTGTCAATTAGTCCAATGGCGAGAGTGAGCATCACGGGCAGGTGACGTCACGACCAGGAAAGAATATAAGCACATCCGGTCTGACCAACATCAGCTTCTATGTCTCAGCAAGCGCTCTGTGTATCATACTGTCTGTCTTATTTATTGTTGTCACTATATCAGTCACAAGCATGTATTATGGCGAACAAACAAACTTTAGATTGTGTGTTCCTCCCTGCCCTCGTTTCTTTACGGGTGGGGATACACACACTTTATGTGTTGTTTGTTTGGAACGGAGCATGCTCTGTCGATGCTGACTATGAGCATTGCAAGTTCCCTTTCAAACACATATGTAAGATCCAGACAGGTGAAACAGAATTCTTTTTTTTTAAATCGGTTTGAATGATTGATTCATAAAGACTTCACTTGTTTCATTACTGGATGAATCGACGCTCTAGCGCAGGGATGGGCAAACTTTTTGGCTCAAGGGCCACACTGGGTTTTAAAAATTTGACAGAGGGCCGGCCCAGTAGCAGATTATGAAGCACGATCTCATGAAAGTGCGTATCTATACCACAAATTTTATTTCTCGTGCCATTTATATGCCAAAAATGTTTTTTTTTTTTTGTTTGTTTTTTTTCGTGCATGCTACACACTGTAAACCCCTTGGTTAGGATTAGGGGTGTGGAGTGCGTGCCTATTACACGCCATTAAGTGCATATCATATGCACGCGAAAACATATTATGCACTACAAATACAATTCGTGGTATTCGCACTTTCATAAGATCGGGCTGAGCAAACAGACAACGTTGTGGCAATGTCTGTGCGAAATTCAACAACTGAGAGACGACATTCTGACAATAATTTTTTTTATGCTAGATATCCCCCATTTAGCATGTTATGTTTTGATGTTAATTTTTAAAGATGTTAGATAATTATAGCCTATACTTTTTAAATATTGTTTATCCTTATTATTATTTAATGGCCTAACAGTAAATTAGAAACAAAACATCTGCAAGTGTACACTTAGAAGAGTAAAAATTACAGGTTACGTTAATTCAACTTTATTAAAACTGAATGGCAATTTTCACTTCCAAAAGTCATACATTTGTGGAAATAAACGAATATACAAATTTATTTTAAGAATAATAAAATAAAACATAAAAGGCAAAGGGAGATCAGAACATTTAATGAAAAAAAAACGGGTTCTGTACATGGCAGACAGGGGAGCATAGTCAAAAAAATTTTTCTCATTGAGTTTCCAAAAAAGGAAAAAACATTAACGTGCAACAAGTCTATGCGCTTAAGTCGCTGTCTGTTTGGTTTCCATGGTGACACACTGCAGCCACAACAGCGCTGAATGAATGATGATCTGCTTTTATGTCATTTTTCCTTTTTTACATTTGTTAGCTATGGCATGCAATATCTGATATTCCGATTGTCAAATATATGCAACGCAATATATATATATATATATATATATATATATATAACGCAAAGTATTGCAAGAAAAAAGGCAAAATTAATGCGATTTTAAGACAATTTTTTTAAATACTTGGCGGGCCGGATTAAACAGCCTAACGGGACGCATGTGGCCCGCGGGCCGTAGTTTGCCCACCCCTGCTCTAGCGGTTAATAAACAGAACTGCACGCGTCTTGCGGAAGAGAATTGTAGCTGGAGCTACTTCTCTGTTTATGTCTATGATAAGTCACGCAGGCACCGGGATGCTCCACAGCGGTGATGACCCGACCGGTGTAAAGTAGTCAGAGTATAAACGCTTATTAAAGGCTTACAGTAGTGATTCAGGATAAGACAAAAAAGTTATGGACTGCAGCTTTAACAGTCCTCTTTATGAATGTTTTGAAGCATCAGATGTTATCAATACACTCTTTATTTGAAGCGACTTTGAAAAGGTGATTTACTCTATTTTGGTTGTTACCGTAGACATCAGTGTTTACACTCAAACTATTAACTTTTATCTCAGTACTTCTGTGATCATTCGAATATTTGTAACACAGAAATATCGATACTGTGTGGTTGAAAAGACTGAAAGTAAAGCTGTTCCATATTGACAACTGCTCTCTCTGTGTCAACGACAGCGCAAACATATTAGAATGTTCCGGTGTGATGTTTTGTCATTTAGGAATAAGATCACGTGGGTGTTTGAATCGAGATTGAGATATTTTAAAGAGTAATCGTGCAGCTCTACTGTCTTTATTCTCTCTCTCTCTCCGCCTTTCAGCGGAATATGCACCTGCAAAGCAGTCTGAGGACATCAGCTCCTGTTTTGAACTCAACGCAGCCTTCAGCCCACTGTTCTGCTGTGTCATTTGGCGCACATATATCCTTTCTAAGCCTCAGTGTGTTCGCCGCTGCGATCTTGTGGCTACCTTGGAAGTTTGCTAATGAGCCCTGGTCTCCTGGTAGAGAACCACTGGTTTAAAAACAAAATAATAATAATAATAATAAAATATTCAGGAACAAAACCGTGTGAGGGGAGAATATTTCACTCTCAAATTATAAGAATACTGTGCTCTTGGTTGTACTATTTGTATGTGGAATCAGCTTAAGACAAAAGAGTCTATAAAGAGGCATAATTCTGTGTTTAAGTATATGACTTTTTTGCACGTCCTAACCTGCAGATGTTTTATTCTCAGTTGGGCTCTGGAACTGCCAGTCAGCTGTAAAAAAAAATTATTTAATTCCTGCTCTCTCAGTATCCTGAGTCAGACTGAGACCTGGCTTCACCCATAGGCCATATGCCTGGTTCACACCATTCTCTCACCCACATGCCTCTCCTCCGTGGACTTCGCTGCTCCTCCTAACAACTTCTCAGTTCATGAAAATAATGCTATAGACACTCTGTGCTTCACTATACTTTCATCCAGGCCTACTGACTCTCTCATGTTCTTTACAAACAAGATCAGCAGCACTCCAGACACCTGGAGACTGTTAAAAAATTCAGCGCTATCACACCAACTCAATAACAGATGATGACTTTCTTAGTTCTCAGGGATGGACTCGTCATAGGGAACACTGGGACTTTTCTGTCAATTTCAAATGAATAAATACACACAAATTGTACCTTTAGGGGAACAACAGCTTGACACCCTCACCCTAACCCCTACCCCTTCATAGTAGTACTTTAAGGGTACATATTACCATTCGGTACTAATATGCATATTTCAGGGGTAGATAAGGTACAACAGTCACTTTAAGGGTACTGTCCCAGTGTCAAGCTGTTGAACACCCACAGGTACATGTTTTGCAAATTTTTTCTGACAATGTACAATGAGGTTTAAAGGGATACAATTTTCCACCATCTGCAAAATTTATTTTTCACACATTCATAGCTTTTTTATTGTTATAAAATTTTGCCTGAAACTGTTTTCTGTTGAAGCAGGAGTTTGTTTCTAAACAAATGCATCTGGATCACTAGCTGATATCAGGAAATGGGTTTAGACCTTTATGAACAAGAAGGCAGAAGAGCATCTGGTCTTCAGTGGAACCAGGAGAGCCCACATTGCACCTCTCTTTGTCTTGCCCCATTTGCTGCCAGTTTCTGCCCACATCAAGTTCAAGGCTCTAAGTCTTGACGATAAAAAAGACTGGATGTTCCTTCTGGAATTCTGTGGTCTATGAGTGAACAATGTCTAGTGGTGTCTGCACGAAAAGGAACGTTTATTTCTCACCTTCAGTGTACTTGGGACCATTCAGACAAACTATAAAAAATATTTCATGAAGTTAAATAAAACAATGGTCATTGCATTCTACAAGAAAATGCCATTTCAGTCTTTTTTTTACTTCAATGTTACTCTGTTCTACCCACTACGTCATGACAGTTTTGACAGTTGGTTTCAATTTAAGCAGCACGATGCTCCGAGTAACCCCACCCACACTGAAAACTTATTAGATCCAAACTAATTCCCACACCAATTATTAAACATCAGACATTTATGAGGAGAGATTGATTATAGAAGTTGAGAATAATTGACTATTATAGAAGGTGTTAGACAGCAAGTGCTCTATGAACACTTTCTTCACTTTGATTGGTTCTGTCTCTTTTGCTCGTTTTACCTAATTCTCTGTTGTAGCATCATTAGCCTTTAGCAAGTGATTTAAGAAGTTTTGATTAGTATTTACAGCCCTGGAATCATAAAAAGATATGAACTCCCTCATTTAGCGTAGAGGTTAAGGAGCCGTGAAATGAGCTGTAAAATCCACAATGTTGTCTACTCAACAGCTTAGCCTGCAGGGTAAATAAAACAGTAGCATAAACCAGCTAAAAGAGAGTCTGATGAATCATGACGACTATCATGTTTGCTCAGAACCTTTAGAGTGACCTAGTTTGTACTCATCACAGCAGTGTTATAAACAGCTGAGACAGATCATTCATGACAACTTTAATAATATTTGTCATTATTCTGCAGCAACACTACAACTGCACTGTCTTATTTCATGTTTAATATTGTGATGAACTCTAGAGCATAGGTCTTCAACCCAGTCTGCGTTTAAGTCCACTTTTAGACACAGTCGAGAAGTTCCCCAAACACTTCCAATGCGTTCAACTTTAGTCAAGTGGACAAGGGAAGATTATTTGGTCAGACCCTTGACCCAATTTTGACCGAGGGAGAGAGTCTACTCAACATGTACACTTTAGGCAGATCCATAGACCACAATGCAACATGATTGTGATGTCACAGCAGGTCATACTTAATTTGCCCCCACCCCATGCTCGATGGTGTTTTTAGCCCCCAATGGCTCCTTCCAGGCAGCTAACTCTAACCTCAACCTTAAACCTACCCATCCCCTCGCTGCCTGGAAGGCGCCGTTGGGGGCTAAAAACTCCAAACACCCCACACAACTGTAGTGTATGATTTTGGAGTTATTTTGACATTAAACCACATTTAAGACTTGTAGCTACCTTAAGCTGACAGTTTTTTAAACACAGTTATAGCTTATTGTATTGTTGTTATCATGTCCATTTGTGTATTTTACTTTTGTTTATATATATATATATATATATATATATATATATATATATATATATATATATATATATATATATATATATATATATTAGGGGTGGAGCCGAACCCGAATACGGTATTCGGAAAGGCACAAATAATGTGTTTTTTACGAATACTTATTTCGAACAAATACTTTTAAAAATATTTGTATTCGGGAACAAGAAAAACTTTATATTAAAAAGCTGCGTTTCCTCATGAGACATGGCGACCGGCGGTGCTGCTGATGTGGTGGCTGAAATATTTTGGATTAGGCTAATGTCACGTTGTCATAAGGGGTAGTTCACATAGCGTGTTTTTTGCGCGTGCAGATTTCAAATGTAGGCGCGCGGCAAGCGCGCTTATAATAGAAGCGAGCGGCGCGCTGCATAGCAACGACAGACGCCACAGGAGGGCAAGCGCTTGTGGACAGGAGAAAACGGTGCGAACTGCGCTCTTCATGATGACGAGGAAGTATCAGCAAAGAATTCATTGATTTCTAGCCCTTGCATTAGCTTTAGATATATTTATGGAGATGAGAAATGAAATAAAAAGCCGTCATTATGTCATTATCAGTCCGTCAGAAAAGCAGTTCTAGGCTTATTCTTGGCTGGATAACTCTTAGCAGGTTTAAAAAGCTCTTTTAAAATTAAATATGAATGCAGTTTTGGATTAAATAAAAGTACAGTCAAGTCAAATAAAACATGTTTTATCTCCTGTTTGGTAACACTACAATAAGATACCATTCATTAACGTTACTTAATGCGTTATCTAACATCAACACATTGAGTGAACAATATATTTTTACAACATTAATTAATGTTTGTGAATGTTATTTAATACAAATACTTGATTGGTCATGTTTGTTCACTTCATTCATTGTGCATTAAATAATGTTAACATAAATAATGTTAACTTTTGATTTTAAAAATGTATTTTTAAATTAACCCCAAGGAGAATAATTGCGACAGTATATAGCCTAACTATTGTTTATTGTTAGGTCATTTTATCTAATGTTATCTAACAAATGGAATATTATTGTAAAGTTTTTTTAATACTACAGTTTCCATCTTTGTAACCGTGATATACGCTTTAATATATGTAAATTTAATCTAAATTAAGCTTCGGTACCGAAATTGTTACCGAGAACCGTGGATTTTCACAGGTATTGGTACCAAATACTGAAATTTTGGTACCGTGACAACACTAGTAGCTCTGTTAGCTCGGTAATTTAGACAATAGGCTGTTGACAGAGTAACGTTAACATATGTAATGGCTGTTATGTTATTTTCTTTTCAATGACGTTCCTTGTTACATGTTCATTGCTGGATTTATGGAAAAACATCAACCAATATTGCATATCCATAATTATTATAATGGATATAATTAAAGAATACTTACACTATAACGTAAATTAGAAGTGTAACGCAAAAAAACTGGATTTTTACACCTATTTTGAATTTTACTCGAATACAAATACAAATACAAATACTTTTCCCCTCTCAACAAATACAAATACAGATACAAATACCGGCTGCTTTGCACACCCCTAATATATATATATATATATATATATATATATATATATATATATATATATATATATATATATATATATATATATATATATATATATATATATATATATATATATATATATATATATAAAAATATATATATATATATATTATATATTGTTATTTATTATTTGTCTAAATTTTTTTTAACAGCCCAAGCCATACAGGCCTGTAGATGGTGCATAGTTAAGAAGAAGAAAAACTATAAATAATTAAAGCTGCAAGCAGCATTTATCAGGGTTCAATCAGTTAAGGCCTTAAAGGCCTTTAAGCACAAAAGCATCAAAAGACATCAAGTTTTATTTAGCAAGCATTTAACCACTGACATCATAGATGGAAAAGACCACATTCTAGCATGATTTACCATAGTTTGTCATGATTTACCATGGTTTACCATGATTTACCCTGTTCTAGTATAATTTACCATGATTGTATCTTAGTTTACCTAGATTTACCATGTTCTAGCATGATTTACCATGATATACCACATTCTAGCATGATTAACCATAGTTTATCATGATTTATCATGGTTTACCATGATTTACCCAGTTCTAGTATAGTTTACCATGATTTACCATGCTCTAGCATGGTTTACCATGATATACCACATTCTAACATGATTTACCAGGATTCTAGCATGATTTACATTGATACACCACATTCTAGTATTATTTACTATGATTTACCATGTTTCTATCATGATTTACCATGATTTACCACATTACTAGCAATTATGTGAAGTGTCAGTGCAAATTAAGTGATAAACACTGACAAAATATGATTGTGTTATAATAATTATTGTTATACAAGTGATTTTTTAGTGTCCAAGTATAAATGCAAAAACACATGTGAAAAGACTTCATAAATAAGTAGAATGGCCAGCAGAGGGCAGTAGAAGACCACTTATTGGCTCAGTTTCACTTTAAACTTCATGATTTTCACCAGTTTTCTGCACTAAAGCAAACCATTTTTTCCATGTTAACTTCATAATGCATGCTTACTTTTGGTTGCTGTAGGGCCACCTATGGGCCAATCGGGGTCATACTCTGATCGGTTGTCCCCAAATTGAGGCCTACCATCTGGCCAGGTTTCAAGTCTCTAGGCCTTACGGTTTGGCCTGCACGATTCGTTTTACAAACCTGGTAATACCAAACTCTGCTACTTCGCTTTGCTTCGTAGACAGAGTCTGGCATGGCATAATTGAAAAGCATTTTCTTTCTCGCGATGGGGGGCTTGTCTGAAGTTTAAAATCATTGGTTACCCGTAAGCCAATCACATAACGTTTGGTTATGGCGTGTGTTATGCGCATGCTCAGCCGCATCTAACTTCCACTGTAAATACATGTATGATGCGAAAACAAAACCATCGTGCGAAATACCGGAGTGAACAGCACGCCCTTTGTTCGTTGATTGGCCGGCTGTTTTCAGGCCGGAGGAAAACGGTCGCTATCTCAGACTGAGTACAGAAGTGAAATGAAATTGAGCACAGCAAAAATCAGAGTGTTCAATGTACTCTATAGGAGTTCACTGAACACTGGTTTCAGTGTATATATAGGTCCAAGAGTTCGGTGTTCAGTGAACACTGTAAAAAGTGTAAAATATATACTCTCAAAATAGAGTTACATTTGAACACCTGGAGAGTTAAAATGTACTCTTATAAATAGTACTTTTGACACCGTTTCAGTGCTTTTGAACACCTGCAGTGTAAACCTAGAACCTTTGCAGAGCTCATTATTTAACACTTGGAGAGTACAAATGTACTCTAAAGCTGGTACTTTTTTATTTACAGTGTTACAATAGTTTCCAACACCTGCAGTGTAAACCTAGAACCATCAGTAAGTGAAAAATACTCAAAGTCAGTGCTTTTTCCAGTGCAATGTCTGTTTATTTAACAATGTTCATGGATGTTCAAAAACCACAAACTCATACAAACACATGTACAGGAACCACATATTGATCATCTCTATCAAAACCAGAAGTAGTCTCATTACAGCTTTGAGAATTCTCTGGTTGCTCTGGAATTAAATTAACTACGGGTTCATCAGATACGTCAACTATGACGGATTCGTTCTCAAATTGATCTAGACTTTTAACGTTATGTTTGTTATAGAGATGTTTTCTAAAGCCTGAAAAAGTCCAAAATCTCTGGTGGCATCCAGTCTGGTCACACATCAATTGACTGACCCAGACTTGCAAACAAAGCATCTGAACATCATAACTCTTTAGTTGAGGAGCTTAGCTCTAAGGTCCTTGACTCTGGGAGTTTCATGAGAATGATCTACATCAATGTTGTAGATGGTGGTCTGCACAAATGTGTACATGCCATTTAAGGCTTGGTCATAGGAGATGCAGAAAACATAATGTGCTTTGAAAAGTTCATCAAAGGCTGACAGGGAAGACTTGCCCTTGCAGGGAAGGAGATCACCATCCAATGCAATGTAGAACTCGTGGATGTGCTTTCTTGTCGTCCCAACTGCCAGGATGTAGGGCTGCCTCCGCTGGTTTGGACCAGAGTGCTCCTGAAGGCTGCGACATGACTGTAAGATAACAATAAATTGAAATGAATTACACTGAACATCACATTTTGATGGATAAGTCACACTCTGACAGAAACCTTTGATTGCACAGTTAGCTTTCCCATGGAGGATATATTCAGCATGTGATAAGGTAACCAAGGTTTTTGTACCACGGTCACACAAAGAGAGAGAATTAAACAGAGAGGTCATCAATGTTGGTTACCTTATCACATGTCCCAGCAAACTCCAATACGTTGGCAAGACAGACAACTAAAAATAAGAATGAACGAGCACAAGACTGCAGTCAAAAGAGGTGAACCCCACTCTCTATTCGCTATGCACTTCAAGGAGGCAAAACATAAATTATCAGACTTAAAATTCTGTGAAGGTGACATTGAAAAGAAACAGATCAATAATCTGGGGGAGTTACACAATTGCCTTTTGACAATGGCTATTGCCATTGGAGATCAGGACACACTGACCTTATGAAATTTGACTACATGGTCCACAGCTTCTCGGGTACTGATCTTTACAGCTCCCTTCTTTCCACTTGGAGGTGGTGGCAGTAGGTAGACCAGCAGCAGCAGTGAGGCCATGTCACTATCCCAACCTGAGAAGGCAGAAGCACCTGCTTTAAGCATGATATACACCTGACCAAAACTTTTGATACTACATCAATATTAAAACTCAAAACTCTTTTCAATAACAATACTAGTTATGCAACTAACATTTTTTTTTTGATAATCGATTAACCTGTCAATTATTAATCAATTGGTTGGATTAAAAGGCCATTTTTTTATTTTCTGTAGTTTATCGGGGAAATTTTATTCTGCACAATGCTCTCCTTCAAACATTGTGCAGATTGAAGCCTATGAAAACGATAGTAAATTGTTCTTAATCTTCCAGGCAATGTAGCACCCATTGCTGTCTATGTCAAAAAAGTGTTCCTAAAGACAGTATCAACAAAGATGGAAATGTATAAAAAAAAATTGTTTTAGCATGAATCAATAGAGATCTTTAGAAAATAAGTGTGAGGCTTCTAAAATGCACCAGAACATTATTCATTTGTTTATTAAGATTAACCTTACTTTTAAATATGTACTCACATAGCCTTTTTTGGAGTAGGGATCTTTTAGAGAGGGGAACAGTGTTACTATCCAGGATGTCGCTGAAGACCTCTTCGTCAACCTCTGTTCCACTGTCATCCAGCACATACATGTTTGTCTCAGGGGGTATGCTGAACTTTTCTTTAGCTTTGAATACAGAAAAAACATATGTACTTGCGTTTAAAAATGCAACAAATTGGGAGAACAATAATGTTTTTTAGCACTATTTCTATCTTAATGGGCAAAGCTACAGTAGACTAGCATGGTGCCAAGAATAAAATTTCATATAAACATACATCTAAACCAGTGGTTGCGTAAGACTTTCACATTGCCCTTTATTTTGATGGATATGGTCGTAAAAATTGCACCATAATCTATTTCATATTTTAATTATAAGACATTTAATAGCTTTCGTTTTATTTCCATTTTATTTCCTAAATCCATTTTTCAAGCAGCAATAAAAATAAGAATATATATTTAGAATCTTCAATATAAATACAACTTATGTATATTAAATCACTCTTTGGATACTTTTTAAAAATGTGGTTATATTTTTGTTGTCAACTGGTTGAGTTTTTTGTAGATGGTTGGAATAATAATAATGAGTATACAATGCATGAATATCTTCCTTAAATACCTTAAAATATTATTTTAATAAATAAACATTGTTTTAAAAAGGACACGTGAAAAAGAGTGTTTAAGTGTTATCAATAGACTATTTAACTGAATCTAAACATATTCAGCAAACACTGATTTGTTTTATTTATTCTTGTCAGTGGCAGCTCTGTTAGTCTGTATTTACACAGTAAGACATGATGCACAGATCTACAGTAGGCTATATTGTCAGAGTTTTTTTTTTGTCACGTCCGTTGCTATGGTTATCACAGAACTATTATTTACAGAACTCACTCTGGTAAAAGCGGTGGTCACTCCCGAAAGTTTAGTCCTCTAAGCATCATGAAAAACTAAACTTTCGATTGGCTACAATGCATACAATGCTGCAGACGTTAAAATTTAAACTTTTGCTTTTGTAAATGGAAACCAGAGTGCTCACACAAACGTGCACGACGGAAAGAACACCCCCCTCCCTCCCTACATTACAATTATAAATTGATTCGATGTTAATTTATTAATGTTTTTAAAGAATTCATTCAAATTCATAATTGTATATTTGTCTCCGATTACCTTTGGAGTGTGTTTCTTACAGAACGGGATGCCTTTCTGTCTGTTGATCGTCGACGCAATCAGTTTTTATTTATCATCTTCTAGCCAGTTATCGATCAAATGAAAGCAAGCAACATGTAGCATGTTTGCGCGCCAGGCGAATATGCTGCACGAGGCGCCAAATACATGGAATTACGCGAGACGTGCTTCGTAACAGAGGATGCCTCGCGAAAAATAAAAAATAACGATTGTCAGCCAGTTTTATTTATATTCATAGTTACATCTGACGTCATGAAAAAATAAATTTTCATTTTTCAAAAAAAACAAGCATTTTCACTGCTAAAAAAAATCAGTCAATGACGGAAAATATTCGGTTAACACGACCACTGATCTAAACTTCAATTATAAAGAGAAGAATGATATTAACATTAACTTACCCTCCCTGAGAAATGCTGGATATGATGCTTCATTGAGTTCGATGTTACTTCTTTCCTTGCCAAGGACCTTGGTAACTTACTGCACTTTGAAAAGCATTGCTGTAGTTTTCCTCACATGTTACTACAACATAAAAATGCAATTGGTTTATTGAACACGCACAATACCAAATGTAGTGCAAATAAAGTCAGACTCAATCATTTCAGACGGGAATCTGTAACGTTAACGTTAGCTTTCAAGGCTAAGTTAGCTAACGTTAGTCAATTTTGCCTGCACAAGGCCCGAGATAGGGAGCGGCAGCACAAATGAATGCTGCATTTTCATTTTGAAATTTCATTTAATGGTTGATCATTTGATTAACGTTACCACTAAAAAAACAGTTTTACCAGATTTAACACTGGCAATTACCATAGGTACCAATGTATAGTAAGTTAGCTAGTTAAACTAAATTACCAGACGTCACACCACTTCTACATTAGCGTTTTTAGTGTTTTAGTTATGAGAATTAAAACAAGAAGACAAACAGGAATATTCGGCATGATTCACTTGGTGGTTTCTTACCTGCAGTCCTGCAAAATCAAAATGTCGACGACGTCTTCGGATGTCAGTTGGAAAGAAACTGGTGTCGAGGCTGCATGCATCTTGATTCAACCAATGACAACGCGTAGTCGATCTGATGACGTATCGAAACCTAAACTCATGCGGACGGTACAGCAACAGATTGACTCTCAAAGAGTTCATCATCCCACCATTTACACTACAACAGCTCCACATCAACACTGAACCAACACACAACACTTGAGAGAGTTTATGGTGAAACCTGACAAGTGTACTTTAAGCCCAGTTTACTCCAAAGTGTATAAATTATACTCTGGTCATCAAAACTCTGGGATTTTAACTCTCTGACATTTGCTGTGAGCGGATAAAAATAAATCAGCTCCATATCAGATTCCAAGTGATCAAGGGCTTAGGGTGTTCCATTTAAAGACATTGCAAGGGTTCCACCAGTAGTGGGCACTCATGCAACGTAAGCAATGACTACATCGAAGTGAATGGAGGGAAGTTAGTGAGGGCAGGGCATAAAATTTACTTAAAGTCCCCGTGTAGTCAATAATGTACTCACACCAGCTCAGAGATCCACTTGTTGATGATCACACGTTGACCTGATTGGTTACAAAGTAGTTTGTGATGTCAGAAACACTGGCGATTTCAAACCACGATTTTTAAACTGTCATTGGTTCACTGCAGTTTTAAGGAGAAAATACTCAGTAATGGTGCTGTAATGTTGATTTATGAATTTGTACATGGTTTGTCTTAAAGCAAATTAAAAATACCACACAGATATATAAAAAAACATTAAAATCTTGATTTTCACCAGTGGAACTTAAAACGCAGCCCCACTGTCCAGCAGAGTTTAGCTACGACCCTAATCAAACACACCTGAAGCAGCTAATCAAGCTCTTAAGGAATGCTTGAAAATCTGAAACAGGATATAAACTTTGCAGGGCAGTGGGCCTCCAGAAGCAAGGGTTAAAGACCTATGCTATAGACTAGAGTAATGAAGATGAATCTAACTTATACAGCCATATGTAATAGTTCAAGTTTGTTTATACCAATATTGGCACAGGATGGGTAATCACTAGCATCTGAGAAATAAAGAGAGAGGTGTATGTAGCGAAGTCCTTTGCACCTGCAGGGCAATCTACATAATGTGGTAATCATTTCTTATAATCACACAGCCTTTTTTTTTCTTTACTTTAGCAAGCTATAAATACTATAACATTATATTTTATAGTATTCATAGCAGAATTCAGCTTTCAAAGCAAAAGTTTCTGCTAAGTTTGAGGTTTTAAACGGGTCATGAACTGGATAATTTTATTATTTTATAATGTTTCCTGGGGTGCCCTTATAATGTTAGTATATTTTTTACATCAAAAATGGTCATCATTTAGAAATAAAAGGCATTTTTCCAAGCCTGATTTTAGCCTCTGATTTGAACGCTCCGTGTAAACGCCCACTGCTGTGATTGGCTGACATGTTTGAATATGAAATAGCCTAGCTAGTATTACATGTGAAATGTAATCTTTTAAATTCTTCCTATTCAACTATCGAGATTAACAAATCGTGAAAAGTTAGATGTATTCCTATCATATGAAAGGTTGCAGTGATGAGCATTTAGCAGATGACACATTGACAGTTGATTGCATTGCATGAATGAAGTGATTTCATCATTGCAACACAATTTCTGCACTCTCACATATGCTTTCTCCAAATAACAATGCAAACACAATGTAAATATAGTAAGCGCTTCATTGTGCAGTGTAACAGCATCATTATTTCATAACGAGTTTTGGCAAGTGTCCAGATAAACTCGCAATGAACTTTTCAATACCAACAGTCAAAACCACCAGGAGGAGTTTCTGTGTGTCTGTATGTGGGGTTAAACTATGGAATAGTCTGGGGCTCGAACTCAAACTATGTCAAAGCATTCACCAGTTTAAAGCACTCTATAAACAGGGGCCGGTTTCACAAAGATAGACTTTGACTATGGCTTAGATATAGTAGATAGTCAGACTTCAGATAGACATCAGACCGTTGCACAAAGCACTTAAGACTCTGACTATCTTAAGTAGGACTACACTGCAATGCATTCTGGGTAAAATAAGACACTTTTCAAAACAAAAAACATGGCGGATCGAGTAAGTGCATTCAACCACTCGGTGCAGTTTACCCGAGCGGAAAATATGTGTTTGTTGGAGGAGTATAAATGCGGAGTATGTTTTTATGTTTCCACTGTTCGATCGCGCCCGTGCCTCTCTCTCTCTCTGACACAAACACACACACACACACACACACACACACACACACACACACACACACACACACACACACATTCCAGCATTGCAATCTTGACATCGCAGCCTGTTATTATGCAGCGTTCATACCAAACGCGAATAGAGCGTCAAATTCGCGTCTAGTTTGACGCTTAATCATTTTAAATCCATTCGCGCATATAAAGCGAGCGTTTGA